>NC_058135.1:44819125-44914210 GCF_016433145.1 Gracilinanus agilis
GTATATATCTGTAAATATATACATATATATATATGCATATATATGTGTGTGTGTGTGAAAGGGAAAACAGGATTGATGATGGAAAGTGGGAACAGGATCTTTAAGCTAAATCTAAGTTGATGAATAGTTGTTGAATCTCCCAGATAATTAATAGATATTCAGGAGCCTTTGGATTGCTTGACAACCTGGTCAGGCCAAAAGGCCTGACCTCTTCTGATTTGAAGGTTTGTTCAGCAGATGTTGATTTGGTTTGAATAAATCTTTTTGATGATGTTCAGAGAACTGAAGTTGATAAGTTTGAATATATTGTGGTTGAGAAGAGTTGAAAGTTATATCAGAATATACTCTATATACTCTGCCCTAGCCTAAGCCCAAGAACCTCCCTCCCTGCCCAGTTGTATCTCAAGATTGAGAACAGGATTGGTTCAGGTTTGCCCCTTATATAGGCAGTTTCCAACTGCCCCTTGGCTCACGCCAGGCTCATGCCATGCTCCGTTCATTCTGATTCTATTCAGGTAACTGACAATCAAGCTTGACCCAACATGGCTGCTATTAAAAATCCTTACAATCCCCATCGCCTAGCACAGAGTAGTTGCTTAAAAAATCCTTGTTAGGTAAATATATTGCACAATTATGCACATATATTCCTATATTTGTTATTCTTCTATTTTCATCTACAAATGCACTTGATTTAGTCAGTAATCTCATTTGACCAATCACACTCAGAAAGCCAATGTAACTTTGAGAGTGATTTGCTTGGACTAGCCTGTCAATAGATCAACTTGGTAACCAAGATGCCAAATCCTGAAAACAAGGGAGTAAGCTGCATTTGGATAAGAACTTGGTGTACTTTCTCCCTTTCCACACAGATAAAGATCTGAGGCACAGAGAAGCTAAATGTTTTGCCCAGAGTCATACAGTTAATACATTTCTAAATTGGCATTTGAGTGTATGCCTTCTGGACTCCAAATCAAGCACTTTATCTCTTATGCATCCTGGATGGCTCAACTTTTAATTGTTTTCAGTTGTTTCTTTGAATAATAATAGCAAAAGGATATTTAGGCTATCTGGAATGCAGTCTTCTGGAGTCCCAAAGCTCCCAGAGTGACTCTAGATCAGAAGTGAGTGGAAAAAACCTTAATTCATCTGGCCAGGAAGAAACAGTCCAAGAACACAGTAAAAAACAGATGGAAGAGTGGAGAAAAGATATTCTTTGATTGGCTAGTAGATGCCACAGAAACAAAAGGATTACTTGAATAAACTGGTGGTGAGAGGGTCATCTTTTAGCATGAGAATGAGGGAACCTGAAAAAAGAGAATTTATAAAATAGATCTGGAAGAAGAGAGTTGGAGATTGAAGCTCCAAGGGCAGAACTGGAGACAAGCAGCAGATTCTGTCACTAAGAAACTAAAAATGTGCTGGAAATTAAAGTTCAAAGTATGGCATTAAGGGGAGCTCAGAGAAAGTTGGCTAGAGACAGGAATAAGCCGAAACACCCTATTTTGACAAGGAAGACTTGGATTAGGCTGTCTTCCAGAGACTATATCACAAATTCTTGAAATTAGGAAGGACTTTCCATTAACAAAGAGAACAAATGAAATAAAGTAAAAGAAACTAAAAGCACTTATCCTGAGTTAGGGAATTTATCATTTATTTTCTAAGATAGTTCATTTTTTTTGAGATAACTCAGCTCTTACGAATTAGAAATGAAATCTGTTTATGTGGCAGGATATCATAATCTGTAACTTGGGGAGAAATTACTAGAAAAGAGTAGTCAGTCGACAAACACTTTTTTTAGTGGATCCAGAGCCATGCTTGAAGATGTAAGGTCCTGGGTTCCAATCTTAATGTCTGATACTTCCTAGCTGTGTGATCCTGGACAAGTCACTTAACTCCCACTGTCTAGTCCTTATCACTTTACTGACTTAGAACCAATGCTTAGTATCAATTCTAAGACAGAAGGTAGGGGTTACAAAACAAAACAAAACAAAACAAAACAAGAAGAGCTTACTTTGTTCCACTGCTGGGTCACGAATATAAACAGAAACAAAGACAGTAGTTACCTGCCAAGAGCTTACTGGGAGAAAGCCATAAGCAGGTAGGTACATATTAAAGTATGATATAGAAATTCCTGTGGGGAACTCTTCTAGTTCTACAGTTTTAATTCTACTGTCTAATGTTATAAAGCTTTGTATGTTGTTACACATTACATATAAATCCACATGCATATATGTATATTTATGCATGCATACATATATGTGTGTGTATATTTAAGTCTGTCTTTCTGATTCTGAATCTTTCAGTGCTTTTTGTTCCTTATTCCTAGAATCGTGTATGTAGGTTGCATGTTGTCTTAGTTCTTCAAGAGAGAGAGTCTCCCATTGAGGACAGTTCTGCCTAAAATATATCTGGATTGTGATGATTGTTCCTTTGATGAATTGCCTCCTAATATGTGGCAGGGATTCAGCAGCCTGACCACGACAGAACCCTAATAAATTCTCCAATCCCTCAATTAATCGATCCAGAAATAAGCTAGGATGTTCAACCTCTGCCTGCTTTAATTTCTCATATTTGTTCCAGGCATTTGGTCTTTTTGTATGTATTTTTAATGCCTCTAGTAAATCTGTCCTGCACTGTAGCAAATACCGCATGTTAGTGTAGGAGGTAACTTCTAGGTCTTGATGCTCAGTTGGCCAGGATGTAAGGTTGTCATTTGTCCTGGTTTCCTCCAGGAATCTTGCCTTTTCAGATGGTGTGTAAAATTCATCCAGTAAAAATTCAACGTCAGCAAATTTTGGATTGAAAAGGTCAAAGGTTCTCTTTAGTTCCTTCACCGATTTGTATAGTGATAGGAAATACTTGGGGAACCTCTTCCTGAACACTTCCAGATCCTAGGCTGTGAAAGCTTTGTAAGTCTTCATATGGACTATGTTCCTTTCTGTCCTAATGTGGGTTTAGTTCACTGTAAGGAACAAAGAAATGCTACTGAGTCCAGCTGTGTCTGTCTCAGTTTGTTTGTCAATGGTGGAGGTGGGTTTTGAAGTAGTTGATGGTTTGGAAGGGTTTGCAGTGTCTGGAACCAGCCGGATTCAACTGTGGGGGTCCGTGAAACAGCCACCTGAAAAGACCATAGGGGGAGGGAGGGGAACCATGCACGCAAGAAGACAAGGAAGTCTAATGGAACATGGCCCGTTAATTGCTGGTATAGGGCAAGAATATATATGTTCAGGGTGAGGGGGTTGGCGGTCGGGATGAAGAGAGAAAGGAACAAGTAGTTACAAAGCAGGAACATGGAAAAAGAACACGCAGTTATGTGGAAAGTCTGGAGGACGTTTTGCAACTATGCCTCCGCCCAAGCGGGGCTCATAATCCATATCGTTCTCGAAGAGTTACTATTTTTATTTTATAGTCTTGGCTCCTAACAATTCCCCCTTTCTTTATTTTTAAATGAAGGGCATAATGACTAAGTGCGCTCCTTTTGACCGTTGTTTCCTCCAAGTCTATACCATTTCTCAAAGCACCTTATGTTTCCCAATTGATCCATAGATGATATTCGCAGCGACGGCCCCTGTCTTAGGCTACACAGGGGGAGTTACTCGACCATCAAGGATCGAGGACCTGTGCTATTCCCGTCATTGGGTTACTGCCCTGTTAAAATGTAGACGAGTATCGTGAGGATGTTCCGCATCCGCTATCTCAATACAATGGTATTGAACCGTAGGAAACTTATCAAGGGCTGAGTCGACGTTTGATTTAATGAATTTGGTTAGACGTTGGAAAGCCCAAGGGCCAAAAGTAAGAGCTAATAAAAGAATGAGAAGTGGTGTAATAATAGTAGGGATCAGAGTAGATAGCCAAGGGGAGCCTTTAAGGAGTGTATTAAACCATCCTTCTCGTGCCTTGGCCTCCCTCTTCTTCTGAGCTAATCGCTCTCGTAATTTTGCCATGGATTCTCGGGCAATACTGGTATGGTCTGCGTAAAAGCAGCATTCTTCTTTAAGTGCAACACATAACCCGCCCTCTTTTAGGAATAAAAGGTCAAGTCCCCGTCTATTCTGTAAAACAACTTCCGAAAGGGAGGTGAGAGATTTTTCTAGGGCTGTAACTGATTTTTCAATATCCTCAAGGTCTGCAACAAGTGCTGTATGGAGAAATTGAAGATAGCGTGTTTCCACAAGAGCTGCGGTCCCGGTACTAATGCCGGCAGCTATTCCTCCGAGGCCTAGGAGGGTGATAATAGAGAGAGAAAGAACTTCTCGTTTATGCCGTAAGGCAAAGGAGTCAATTGTTGTTAAGGCGTAGGGGCCATAATGATAAGTAATGCGGGGCCAAAGGGATATAAGGATACAGAATTCAGAGGAAAAATTGAAACGGGTCCCTATAATGCATTTAGTGAGGCCGGTGTTACACGCCCAAAAGGTGTTATTGGGTGCAATCAGGTAGAAGCTACCTAGATGCCTCTGCAGAGTGGAATTACATAAAGAATCATAAGGAGAGGGTGGTTTCCCCAGGCAGAGACCGGACCCTGAGAGATCAGAAATAGTAAGCTTAGGGGGTTCGTGAAAACAATGTTCAGGGGGCTGGATGTAGTAATCAGGATCGAGGTTTAAAGCAAAAGCTTCATAGTAAGGAGGGGCAGCAGGGAGGCATAACCGACAATCTCTAGTCTTACCAGGTTGAGAGAAATTTAGGGCCGCATATGCACCGAAAATAAGGTTGAGGAGACGCTGAGAAGTAGAAGTAGGAGGGAGGTAAGGGATTGGGTTTGGGGTCAGGTGAGGTCTAGACTTGGCAGAAATTGAATGCGGTCTGGAGTTATCAAGGGGAATGTGGGTAACAGAGGGAAACCGTACTGGCGGAAGGGGGGGGAGTGGGGGTTGTCGCTTAGTGAAAATAGTGTTAGGGCCAACCGAAACGGTGATGGTTTTGATTCGGAGGCGGATAGTCATAAGAACGACATCATCTGGGCCTGTCTTATAAAGCGCAATCCCCAGGTGAGGCCATCGGTCCATCGGGAATCCAATTTGCCGGTGTTGGTAAAAGAGATGTTAAGGGGATTACAATTAGGGATCTTGGGGGGATTATTCAAAATACAAGAAGGCGGTCGAAGTCCGCTGGTAATCGAATAAGATCCCGGTTTTTGGGGACCCAATGTACAGTACCGATAGTCTCACACCCCCAGATGGCACAGAATCCTTCAGAAAGACCACCGCAAAAGTCAGGTTGGGAGAATCCTGGACAACCGTACATGGGGAATGTAGGTATCATTTTCGTCCTGGGCGGAGGTGGAATGGCAGGTGAACAGTAGTGAAACGAGGAGGAAGAAGGGTTTCCTAGCTGACAAAAGTCAATAAAAAGCTCGGGGAACCAAGTGAGAGGAGGCATGTTCTGTGAAGTGACCCGTGAAAGAATTCTTTGGTTGATCGGGTTAATGATTTCCCAGGTTTGTCTGGCAGGGAAGTGAGGGCTCCGACCGTGGCAGGCAAGGAATAACTGGAAGATGTGGAGGAGGCATTTCCAAGGAGAAGTCATCCTCCTGCAGAATGAAGAGAAGGTTTCTCAGGGGTAAGCCCTGGGCCATCAAGATTAGTGTCGGAGATAAAGGTTTTGATCAGCCTAGACGGGACCCAGCGGGCATTATTCGCTGTTTTATCAAAGATGCAGGCGGAACCTTTTCCCCAAGTAAGGACAGGGTCAGGGCCACACCAGAGGCCAGTGAGAGGGTCGCGCCAAAGGACTGTAGCCAAATTAGATGAAGTATGCGGATGCCAGTGGCGATCAGCAGCAGAACGCCCTTCAGCATCCAGCGTGAGGAAATTAAGAACAAAGAGGGCGTGAGCAAGAAGCAGAGTCTGATTGCCATTTAATGGGTAAAGGGTCTCTTGAGCCTTGAGTTTAAAAAGAGTATTTTTAAGAGTTTGGTTTGCTCGTTCGACAATACCTTGCCCTTGTGGGTTATAAGGTATGCCTGTAACATGTTTTATGCCTAATTGGGAACAAAACTGTTTAAAAGCTTGGCTGGTATAGCCAGGGCCATTGTCTGTTTTAATGGAGAGAGGTTTCCCCATCATAGACATAGCAAGAAACATATGTTTGATAACATGTTTAGTGGCTTCCCCGGATTGTGCAGATGCAAAAAAAAAGCCACTAAACGTATCAATGGAAACATGAACATACTTGAGTTTAGCAAAAGAGGGGACGTGGGTGACGTCCATTTGCCATAGATGGCCGGGAAGAAGGCTACGGGGGTTAATCCCCAAATGGGGTTCAGGCAAGAGAGTAACACAATTCTTACAATTTTTCACAATTGACCTGGCCTGTTCCCTGGAAATTTTGTAGGCTAGGCGAAGGGATTGAGAGTTAAGGTGGTGAAGCCTGTGTGCCTCTGTAGCGAGGGAAACAGGGTCAGGCGAGAGGGCAGGAGGGGTAGACGTAGATGCTGAGGCAATTAAGCGAGTGTGTTGATCTGCAAGATCGTTCCCAAAAAATAAGGGGCCTGGGAGGCCAGAGTGGGCACGTATGTGGCCCACAAAAAAGGGACAGGACCATGATCGAATGGCCTGCTGGAGTTGAAAAAAAAGAGAAAAGGTAGCAGTTGTTGGCTGAACCGCAGGAACAATTTCGAGTCGGAGTAGGGATTGGACAACATATCTGCTATCTGAGTAGAGATTGAATGGAGTATCAGGCAGAGAATGAAAAACTATTAAAGCAGCATAAAGTTCCACCAGCTGCGCGGACTCATAAGGAGTTCAGATAGAACGAGGGTGATTGTTCATGACTATGGCAGCAAGGCCAGTTTTAGAACCATCCACAAAGATTGTGGGTGCCCCTGAAATGGGGGAGAATCGGATATGGCGAGTGAGTATGAAGGGAGCAAAATTGAAAAACTGTAGCAATTTGTTACTGGCATGTGATTGTCTAAGATGCCCTGAAACGTGGAAATAAGTATAGCCCAATTGTCATTCTGAGATTTAAGCCAGTCGAGCTGTTCTCTGCTGTAAGGGGATACTATGTGGTCAGGGGGACGGCCGAAATGGCGTGTGGAAAGGCAAATGCCTATCATAGCTATACGAGCAATCAAATCGGGGTAAGAGGCAAGAATCTTCTGATTGTGCATGGGGAGATGTATCCAAATGAGGGGAGAAGGATCTTGCCATAGAAGTCCAGTGGGAGAAAATTCAGTGGGAAAAATAAGGAGATATAAAGACAATTCTGGGGAGAAGTATCCAATATTCTGGGTGGCTATAGCCTGTTCTACCTTTTTGAGAAAAACTTCACCTGCCGGAGTCAAAGAACGAGGGGAGGAAGGGTCAGCATCCCCTCGCAGGATATCCTCCAGAGGGCGGAGGTCTGCCTTGGAAAGTTGCAGGTAGGGGCGTAGCCAATTAATATCCCCTAGAAGCTTCTGAAAGTCATTAAGAGTCTTAACAGAAGAGCGTTTAAGCTCGACTTTATTAGAAAACAGCCGGTCGGGTTCAAGTCGAAATCCTAAAAAGGTGAAGGGGTATTGAGTTTGAATTTTGTCTGGGGCAATGCTAAAGCCACGGGCTTGGAGCGCGCTAACGATAGCCTGGGCTATAGTCTGTGCCAATGAGGGGGAAGGGGCAGCAATGAGGAGATCATCCATGTAATGGATGAGATAGGCTGAGGGATAATGAGTCCTGATGGGGTCGATAGATTGAGCAACAAATTTTCAACATAGTGTAGGATATTAGCCATTCCCTATGGAAGTACACGCCACTGAAATCAAGGGTTAGGCCCTATGTGATTGACTATGGGAATGGAGAATGCAAAACGAGGGCTGTCGGAGGGATCAAGAGGAATTGAGAAAAAGTAATCCTTAATATCAATGACAATTTTGCTGAACCCTTTTGTCCTAAGGCTTAATTTTAAGTTATCACAATATATGTTATTTGCTTTTTATAAATTTCCAAACCATATTTCCTTTGTATTAACTGTCTTTTATTCTCTATAATATCTGCAATTTCCCTTTTTATTTTAAATTTATGCTCCAATTGTGGTGAATTAGGGAAACCTGAATTTTTGCACAATCATTATTGATGTTATAAAATTGCTATTAGCTTCCTGTTCATTTTTTCACTTTACAGAGCTAAACTGGCAAGTCACGCTTGATTGGTCACTGTACCTCTCTGAGACTGTTCACATGAAGCTATTCTACCTGTTTGTTCTTACCTATAATAATATTTTTTTTCTTTAAACAAATTGCATGTTATTCCTTAGATCGTGAATTTCTTCTCATACATTGCACATGCTTTTAAAATAATTTTATATCCTAATAAATTACAATGCTGTCCAAATTTTTTATATTCATAATATACTAGATTCCTAATGCAAAATATTATTTTTGAATTACCAAATTTTGAAACCCTAATGTTAATTATATTTTTACCTATTACTTAATATGATGGTACAGATCTTAGAGTAACAATTTTACATGTTCATATGTTTTCCCTAAATTCAGTTCAATAAGCATTTTTGATAAGTCTGATCATTCCTACAGTGCAAATCCTAATAGATAGCTTTTCAATATAAGTTTTGTGCATTCTTAAATTTAACAGAAATTCCATTTTTAACTAGTAGTCAATGAATTTACACAATACCATCAGTACCTATTCAGTTCCTTAGCAAATATATACTCTAATGGGTAGAGAAAGGTCCATGAGTTTGGGAGAGAATGGGCGACGATTTTTAGCTTCTCATAGCTATTTCCTGCTGAACTGGGGCGGCGTGGATGATTTGCTCTCAACAAATAATTTTCTCATGGACCAGTCTCTGTCTAAAGGGATCTAATTTTGAAATGTAAGCCAATTGCATTGTTCTAATAATCTTTAAGTTAAATTTTTCACTAACATCAGTTTAATTAATGCTAGGTTGAATTCATGGTTGTTTAAAGAAGCTTTTTCACTCTTGGTTAAGCACTGAGCAAGACTGATGGTTTTTATTTATTTTTTTGCTAGCTAAGAAAGTTAAGCTGCACTTCTGTACTTCTGTACACAACTAAGAATCATTGCTTCCTCTCTGAATAAGTTTTTCTTAGATTGCATTTTTAGAATCTTTTGTAATTTTCATTAGATATATGTACTTAACCTGTTGATAAAATTTAGTGATGGGATCAAATTTGTCCCTTTTTCTGTCTTTTGATTTCTATGTTCCATTTCTCATGGCCAGTGAGAAATGGAAGGAGAAATGTTTGACAGATTAGTTTATTTAACTCTTGCCTTAATAAGAGCAGAGAATAAGATTTCTTTTAACCAATTAAATTATCTTAGAGTTTAAGACATTCAGAAATTACGATGTTATTTTCTGAATTTCTCTAACGCTTCTGTCTGTCTTCTCCATTCCTCCGGAATGAATGAAGAAGAGAGAGAGATTTATTTTTCCCAACCTGTAACCCTCCCATTGTGATCACAGACAAACAACATATAACACACAGACTGATCAAGGACACATTTCCCGGGCATATCACACACATTCTGACAAATATAAAACATAAATTATATAAGCTAGATTTTTCTTTTCCTCCTGGCAAAAGATCAATTGTTACAATTCATATCTCCATGACTAAAAAATTCTGTGAAAAAGAATGAGTCAAAAAAGGGTTAATTCTTAACAAAGAGCTGGCTGACATGTAATGAATTTTGTTTCTTAATTACCTTTCTTCATGCTTCAATAAGTATCCTAAAATAAATACACTTTTGCTTTTTCATTTTTCTATGAAGTGGGATTCTGATACCTGCCTGAATAATTCCAGGTATGCCACATTACTGGAAAGACTGGTTTAGCTAAGTGAAAATTGTTAAAACTTTTTACATTGTCTGTAGCTATTACCGATTGGACTCCTTCCAAGGGAGAAAGAAAAAAAAACTATGACAAAACTGGTTTTTCTAGCTGAAGCAAAGTAGCCAGCCACTTCTAAAAAGGGGGGCAGAGAGGAAAATTTCTGGTCACTTTTAAATTCGCTGTTTAGTCCTAGAGAAAAATACGCTTTTCCTGGTGTTCTTCTAAGAAGGGCCCAGTGCCCTAATGCTTAATTTTGCCCAAGGGGGCCATTGTTATGGTAACAGGCTGCCTCCTCCTCCAATTCTTTTTGGTAGGCAGGATTAAGTGTGCTTTCTTGAGGAGGGTCTGTATATAGAACTGGATAAAGGTGTGGCTTTGTTTTTGTGGGGACTAGGGATTCCTCGAGAGAGGGGTTTTTGATAAGTTCGTCTAAAAGAGACGAGGGGCGCTCATTCTTTTTAAAGGGCGAACTCTGTTCCTCAATTGAGCTCATTTCTTCAGTTTTTATTTTAGATTCCAAGATAGCATCCTCAGCCAGCTGAGGAGGTGCGAGACTAGTTTCTATAAAGCAAAAGAACCGGAATAGATTTTTTTCTTAATTCTAATACCTCTCTCCCTGAGACTGCTTTTTAATTCTTTAACAAATAACACTTCCTTCGAGAGTGTCTTACCCATCGTTCACACACTTGCACTTCCCCACGTTCTTGCCGTCGCTTATGCTTAGGTGGACGGTATAATCCCCCGTCAGGATCCTGCCTTCAGGCAGGCACCCTACTACACAGTATGCGAATCGCAGACTATCTCCACACAGAATCTCTTTCCTCACACATACACACACACACACACACACACACACACACACACACACACACACATTACCCAGATCCGACTCCTCTCAGTTTAATGCCTATGGTGATGGGACAACTTACCCTGCCTCAAGGTTGTCCGGTCAACCTCTACTAATAGAACCATAGACCTTTCATTTGTTGGAGTATTGTATCTGTATCAGACACAGTTACTCATATTTTATGGAGACCAGGAGTCAAAGAAGACATGGGTTTGAATCTTGCCAGCATAGAAGACAGAGTGCTA
This sequence comes from Gracilinanus agilis, assembly GCF_016433145.1. Lineage (NCBI taxonomy): Eukaryota > Metazoa > Chordata > Mammalia > Didelphimorphia > Didelphidae > Gracilinanus > Gracilinanus agilis. The sequence goes on from NC_058135.1 coordinate 44,830,019, forward strand.
GAACCGGAGTCAGGAAGACTGGAGTTCAAATCCGGTCCCAGACACTAGCTATGTGACCTTGGGGAAGCCATGTAACTGCTGTCTGCCTTAGTTTCCTTATCTATAAAATGCATATAATAATAGTACCTACTTCTCATGGTTGTGAGAATCAAAGGAGATAATATTGGCAAGGTACTTTTCAAATCTTAAAGTACTAAATAAATGATAGTTATTATTATTAATTATTAGTATAAATATATATGAATATGAATAAATTATAGCCTTCCTGAGGCTTCATGTCTTGTGGCTCTAAAAGGGGAGAAATAATATCTGTCATATCTAGGTCACTGAGTTATAAAGATTAAATGAAATGTTATCTGTAAAATACTTGGTAAACATTAAAGCATTACATAAAATTATTATTGTTATTATTATAACTAGGTAGCACAGTGGTTAGAGTGCAGGGCCTGGAGCCAGAAAGACCTAAGTTTGAATAAGGTTTCAGAATAAATACATAGCTGGGTGACTGTATAAGTCACCTAATCTTTGCCTACCTCAGTATCTTCAAATCTAAAATGAGGATCACTTACCCTACAGATTTATTGTGATGATCAAATGAGATTACATTTGTAAAGCACTTTCTTAGTTCAGTGCCTGACACCATAGTAGGTGCTACAGAAATTCTGGTTTCCTTTCCCTTCCTTAAAGCTAGCTTGAATATTTATTATTCAGTTCTCTTCTATTAAAAGGTTTAATTTTGTACAGTCTTGTGTGCTTCCATCAGTGTACACAATGCCAGGAAATGAAGAAATTTCTGAATCATGTGGATGAATTTCTGAGCCAAGGTCATAGCTAAGGAGATGTGGGTGGTGGGGATGGGGGAGGAGAAAGGGGAGAGACAGTCTTGAAAAAGAAGCTTCAGAGTCTCAGAAGAGAAGAGCAGATACACTCTTTAACTTTTCACTGGAAATCAAGAGGGGAGAGATCAGCTCCCCCAGTGACTCTGAGTTTTTTTTTCTGTGTATAGATGAATGCTTTTTCCAAGAGCACACTCTTTCACTACATCCTGAAGCAAAAACTTTTCTGTCTCTTCTAGGGTACATGGGTAAGTACCCAGAACCATCCATGATGGCACATTGGTTTTTTTGTCACCATTTTTCGTCAATATTAAAATTCTCTTCTATAAATTTGTAAGATTTATATAACACCATATAATATGAGTTAGCTAATCTATACCATCATAGAGATCATATGTACAGATCAAGATAAACCATAACTATAATCCATAGCTAAGATAATCACTAGCTACTTCTAGGTAATTAAGCTTCCTAAATAATTCCCCCAGTAGATAAGTAGCCAGTCTGAGGTTTTATTGATGATGACAAATGCTTTGTTTATCACACTAGGTTTAAACTTGGGAAATTTCTATCTCACCAATGATTATCTCCCTTTTTTCTTTTTTTTTCTCAACTAAAAAACATTCACTAAGCACCTACTATGTACCACATACTGTGCTAATACTAAATACAAAAAGGGGCAAAAGACAGTCCGTGCCTTCAAATAGAATACAAGCCAATTTGCAGGAGAACTTGTCATATAAACTTTGGGGGATAGTCAACACTTCTTCCACCCCACTATTTTGAGATAAAGGTGTAGGTTTATGACAACCCAATTCCTGCTCCTCCTCCTCTTTTCTCCTCCTCCTTTTTTCATCTCCTTCCTTGTCTTCCTCCTTTTCCTCTTCCTTCCTTATCTTTGATTGTCTTAGAATCAATAATAAGTATTGGTTCCAAGGCAGAAGAGTGGTAAAGGCTAGGCAATTGGAGTTAAGTTACTTGTCCAAGGTCACATAGCTAGGAATTGCTTCTTAGGCAACAGTGTGTCTTAAGCAACAGTGTGTCTACTATCAGAGATTTACATCCTTTCCTGCCATACTCTGTACCTCCAAAAAGAGATTCCTTCATGGGATAATAATCTTCCATTCAAGGTGAATTGGACTCCTGGAAAGGTCACTCCAACAATCAAAGTGACTCCAGTGCTGCTGTTGTAGGAGACCAGAGCAGCTGCCTGATGTAAAGCAATAATTATCATCATCAATATAGATGATAGAGGAAGACACTTTCTGTTCAACATAGAAGTGGGCTGCTAGGAATTTATATGTAATTCAGTGTTCACAAAATGACAACTATTTTTATCAGTTATTCTTGAGAGGAGCCTTGTGAAATGGGATTTATTACCTCCATGTTATAAATTCATTCATTCATTCATGCTGGCATTCAATAAACATCTCTTTAAGGATCTTTAAGAATGCGCAAAGAAGAATATAGGTGCTGGGGGAGGGGGAAAGGGACATGAAGATAAATAGGAAATAATCTCTTGCAAGTAATTTAGAATCTAATCTGAGGGAAGATAAGGCATATACACAGATAAATAATATAAATCAGGAGTTAAATAGAAGGCATATAAAAAACCTTGTTGTTATTTATTAAAGAGGAAACCTAACGAAGAATGGAGGTTGTGGGGAGAATAACTTGATCAATTCCATTCAGCACCTTATGCCATAGATGACAAGATATAAACTTCATGTTTCTGGCCAGTTATGCAATACATTGAGCTCCACAACCTACTAGTCTAATAATCCTTTAAATCCCTGAATGGAATAGGTCCTAGATTTTGAAAAAAATATCCCTTGCTAATCTGTTTCCTCTTATGTGATCTTTGCTCAGGTTTATCAGGACAAATCAGCTATCCCCTGCATTGTGAAATTTGGGCTTATGGAGTGCAATTGAAAGGAAGCATTGTGGTGTTGTGGAAGGAGATTTCAATTTGGAGTCACAGGCTGAGTTCACATCCTAATTTTGTCACCAGTGACCTTTAGCAAATTAATCTGTTTAGATTAATCTCTTTGGGTTTCAGTTACCTTGCCTGGAAAATGAGGAGATTGAACTAGTTGACCTCCAGAGTCTCTTTCAGACCAACATCTATAATCCCATGATCTTGAATATTTTCCCTGGAGGTCTAACTCTGACAAAAACAAAAACAAAACAAAACATCTGGAAAATAAAGAGACTCAATTACATGTTCTCTAATATCCTTTCCAAGACTAGAACAGTTAGCTGCCACAGGAGAATAAAGTGTTAGATCTGAAGTCAGAAAGATCTAAATTTGAATCCTGCCTCAGATAATTAGTTTTGTGATCCTGGGCAACTCACTTAATTTCTCTTAGCCTTAGTTTCCTTGTCTGTAAAACAGGGCTAATAATAATAGCACTTAACTTGTTGTGAAAATCAAATGATACAACTTTGTCAAAAACAAAAAGTCAAGTACTTTGCAAACCTTAAAAACTACATAAATGGGGGCAGCTGGGTGGCTTAGTGGATACAGAGTCAGACCTAGAGTTGGGAAATCCTGGGCTTGATTCTGACCTTAGACACTTCCTAGTAATGTGATCCTAGGCTAGTCATCTAACCTCTATTTGTCTTAATCCTCTGGAGAGGGAAATGGCAAACCTATCCAGGATTTTTGCCAAGAACCCCAAATAGAGTTAAGAAGAACTAGACCATGGGTGCTTGAATGGACAACAACAATGAGAAGCTAGGGAAAGATTAATTCTAAACAAAATAAACTCTAAGGATGTACAGAAACGAGCTGGCAAAGAATAGGACTCTAATAAGGTACCTTTCAATTGAAGAATGGTTGAATATATGATAGAATACTACTTACTATGCTATGAGAAATGATGAAGGGAATGATTTCAGAGAAACCCGAGAAGACTCATATGAACTGATGGAGAGTGAAATGAACAGAACAAAATGGATAATTTGACATGACATGACAACAATAAGCTAAAGGCAAATAACACCGAGAGAATTAGGATTTTTAACCATTATAGTGACTAACCATGATTCCAAAGGACTAATGATGAAACATGCTATTTGTCTTTTTAGAGAGATGTGAAGAACTCAGAGTACAGTGTTATGCCCAGTTCAGATCCCCTTAGCAGGGATGAGTCCACACCCATAATGTAATAAGCAATAGGAAATTTAATGCTAACTCAGAGTTAGGGTCCAGGATGCTAGAACTAACCTGGACCCCATTGGGAGGGAAGTGTGAGTTTTTATGCTAAATGCAGAGTGTACATAAATCATTTGGGAGTCTAGTTACATTGTGTCTTAATGAACACCCTATTGTTAGTATCCGTGGGTTTCTCGGTGCCATCCTGATTGGGGAGTCCCTAGCTTGTGTTTGCTTGTGGTTGCTTAGTTTCTGTGTCATAACTTTGGGGTTCTACAACAGAATTAAATATATATTTTTTGGACATGATGAATACGGAAACTTGTTTTGGTTGACAATACCTATTTATACTAGTTTTTTTTTTCATTCTAAAATTTTTTTTGGGGGGTGGGTAGGGTGGTTGGAGTGGGAATAAAAGAAGGAAGAATTTGACTGGTTGAAAAAAAAGAGAGGAAGAAGACTCTGAGAGGGGATCATGCAGATAAGTTTGCTTAGTAAGTAGGAAGAGAGGAAGTTTTTCTGGTTAGATTACAGGACACAAGCCGAAGTACAATGGGACATGAGGAAAAGCTAAATAAGTAGAAGGAATATTGGTAGAGTCAAAGTTTTAATCAAATTACTATGAAAGATAATTAGAAGCTACAATCATTGTGGAAAAGTTCCAAGTTTAGGTCTACCATTATAATGTAGCACCAGTATAGGTCAATTTGGGAGCATTTAGAACCAAAAGGATCAGAGGTAGAAGATTTTTTCAGCAACATCAACTCACAGAGGTCATTTATATAGAGGAACTGGGTTCAATGGCAGTGAAGGGAGGACCCACACTGATAAAAGGAATGTAGATTTAGAGTTGGAAGGGACCTTACAGATCATCTAATCTAACTAAACCCCTCATTTTACAGACAAGAAAACCAAGGCAGTGACAGAGCTAAGATCCTCTGCAGAAGGATAAAAGTACAAGTAGCACCCATATAAATGTGGGTTTCTTTCACTCCAGGGGGACACCTACCACAGTATTTTCTTTTCCAATAACCTTGAAGGAATAGTCCATGACACTGTTTGTTATGTCAAATAACACTTCCTGAATGGGTTTATCAGTGTCTGGAGGGCTAATGCAGTCAGTAACTCCTAGCTCTCTGGCTTTTACGAATTTGTCTTTGTTGACATCCACTCCAATGATTTGGGAAGCACTAGTCGTTTTACAGCCAATGATCACTTAAAGGTCAACTCTGCTCAGGCCAAAGATGGCACAGACAGAACCAGGCTTGGCCTATGTAGAAATATGTAAAAATGCCATCCAAACAAAATAAAACAAGACAAAAACGAAAGGAAGAAACATTTTGAACACAGAATGAACAGAATGCTAGAATTTGAATCAGGAAGATCTGAGTACAACTTCAGCTTCATTTACTAGATCCTGGTCAAGTTGCTTGACTTCTCTCAGTCTCAGTTTCCTTATCTATAAAATGGGCATAAAAATAGCAACTATCACATAGGGCTTTAAAATGTTTTGCTATTTAAATGTGAATTTTTATGTTTCTTATTGTTGCTAACTTAATATTAACATTATTAACTATTAACATAATAAATTCTGAATTTACTTTCCCTGAAACATAAAGAAAGGTATTTCAAATAAGTCATATTAAAACTAGAGAGCTTTAGTGATCTCTTATGATAACATATTCTCATTTGGGATAGAAATGAAGGAAAACTAAATCGAGAACTAAAGTAATAATTATAATAAAGCAATATTGTTTTATGAACAAGTATGGTGTAGCAATGTATATGGCATGTTTGATTACAGACATTTTGGAATCTTTCTTTCCATCTCTCCCTTCATTCTTCTCCTTCTGGTCTTCCTTTTGGTTTTCTTCTGGCTATTATCTGCCTTACATTTCTTTCCTTAAATGGCAGAAATCCACCCAAATGTCACCCTAGTGGGGGCTGATCATTGTCAAGATTCACCATTTTTCCATGGATCACATGGATGTAGGAAATGGAAGACCTAGATTTCAGAAGCTATTTGAATGAAGAAGAGTGTGAAGGAGGGATTTTGACAGTTGAAATAGGACAAAGTATAAAGTTTTCACAACCATGTGAATGCAGGGGGACAAATCATAGTACCCAGAAGGTTCTAATGCCACCATATTAAAAGAGCCTTCAGTGGTTTTTGAGTTCATGTCATGTGAGGATCAAATGAAGGAGCAAAGGATGTCTAATAAGGAGAAGAGGGGCACAGTGTCTAACTATTCAAAAGGCTATCAAGAGAGAGAAAGAATAGTTGAGGCAGTGAGGTGGTATAATGGATAAAGTGCTGAATTTGGGGTCAGAAAGACCTGAGTTCAAAATGTGTCTCAGATAATCACTATCTATATGGCTCTGGATAAATCACTTAAGCTCTTAACCTCAGTTTCTTCATGTATAATATGAAGATGAAAATTATAGCACCTACTTCATAGAATTGTTTTGAGTATCAAATGAGACAACATATATCAAGGAGTTTGCAAAGTGCTAGTTTTTTTTTAACATTTATTAATATTCATTTTTAACATGGTTACATGATTCATGCTCCACCTTTCCCCTTCAACCCCCCCCCCCCGCACTCCGCCCCACCCTTGGCTGATGCGCGTTTCCACTAGTTTTGTCATGTGTCCTTGAACAAGACCAATTTCCAAATTGTTGGTAGTTGCATTGGTGTGGTAGTTTCGAGTCTACACCCTCAGTCAAAGTGCTAGTTTTTATTGTCAGTCATCATCATTTTTCTTATTCCTCAGAGGGTAGAGCATTGTCGGGGAGGAGAGGGAGAAGAGGAGTTGTAAAAAGACAGATTTCTTCTTGATATAAGGAAACCTTTTTAGCAATTACAGCTATAAAAAAATGGAATAGAATAGATGTAGTGGGGTCTCTCCCTCACTGGCAGTCTTCAAAAGAAGACTGGATAACTGCTATATTATAGAAAGGGTTCTTGTTCTGATATGGTTTTGATTGGATGGACACTGGGATCCCTTGCAACTAGGAGTTTTCAGGGATCTCTGTTATTTAGAAAACAAGTAGATTTTTACTTTTTTTGTGTCCCCCCCCCTTAACCCCCTTCACCTTGCCTGTCAGCTCATGACTTTTGAATAGTTTGCTCCCACTTCTATATCTCAAGAGGTCAACTCACAGTAGCTATGGAACTCTTGCCTTGGCAGTATTGAGCACGGCCCCATACCCAGTGGAAAACCACAGCTAAATAGACGTGTTTTCTCCAGAGGTATAGTCACATCATTTTTGGGAATTGAATTCTCCCTCACTACTGTCTATTTGGTGTTAGAAAAGTGATCAATTGGTTTTGCCTTATAGGTAAGCCTAGTAGAACCATCATCTCTCAATCCAATATGTGAAGAGGAGAACTGTTTAGTTGGCAAAGAAAGGCAACGTTTTGAAAATTAGAAATGTTAAAGTTGTGTTAAGTTTTTAAGTGGATGAAATTGATGCAATGTTTTTTTAAAGTACCATAAAAAACTGAACCCAAGTGTCCATGCAGTTGTTTTTCTTCTGTGTTTCTACTCTTGCAGTTCTTCCTCTGAATGTGGATAGTATTCCTTTCCATAAATCCCTCCGAATTGTCTTGGGTCATTGCATTGCTGCTAGTACAGATGTCCATTTCATTCTATTTTATCATAATATATCAGTCTCTGTGTACAATGTTCTTCTGGCTCTACTCCTTTCACGCTGCATCAATTCCTGGAGGTCTTTCCAGTTCACATGGAATTCCTCCAGTTTATTATTCCTTTGAGCACAATAGTATTCCATCACCAACATATACCACAATTTGTTCAGCCATTCCCCAATTGAAGGGCATACCCTTGCTTTCCAGTTTTTTGCCACCACAAAGAGTGCTGCTATAAATATTTTTGTTGCAAGTCTGTTTATCTATGATCTCTTTGGGGTACAATCCCAGCAATGGTATGGCTGGATCAAAGGGCAAGCATTCTTTTATCGCTCTTTGGGCATAGTTCCAAATTGTCATCCAGAATGGTTGGATCAGTTCACAACTCCACCAGCAATGCATTAAAGTCCCAATTTTGCCACATCCCCTCCAACATTCATTACTTTCCCCTGCTATCATTTTAGCCAATCTGCTAGGCGTGAGGTGGTACCTCAGAGTTGTTTTGATTTGCATTTCTCTAATTATTAGAGATTTAGAACACTTTCTCATGTGCTTATTGATACTTTTGATTTCTTTATCTGAAAATTGCCTATTCATGTCCCTTACCCATTTATTAATTGGGGAATGGCTTGATTTTTTATACAATTGATTTAGCTCCTTATATATTTGAGTAATTAGACCTCTGTCAGAATTTTTTGTTATAAAGATTTTTTTCCCAGTTTGTTGTTTCCCTTCTGATTTTGGTTGCATTGTTTTCCCTTGTACAAAACCTTTTTAATTTAATATAATCAAAATTATTTATTTTACATTTTGTAATTTTCTCTAACTCTTGTTTGGTTTTAAAATCTTTCCTTTCCCAGAGATCTGACAAGTATACTATTCTGTGTTCACCTAATTTACTTATAGTTTCCTTCTTTATATTCAAGTCTTTCACCCATTCTGAATTTATCTTGGTGTAGGGTGTGAGATGTTGATCTAAACCTAATCTCTCCCATATTGTTTTCCAATTTTCCCAGCAGTTTTTGTCAAATAGTGGATTTTTGTCCCCAAAGTTGGACTCTTTGGGTTTATCATACACTGTCTTGCTGACATCACTTACCCCAAGTCTATTCTACTGATCCTCCCTTCTATCTCTTAGCCAGTACCATATTGTTGGAGAGAGAGAGAAGAGGATTGTGGGAGAAACTGCTAACTGAAGGGTCTTTGTCCTCTGAACTCTGTGGAGTGTGGAGCAAAAGACCTGGAGCTCTATATCCCACCTGTGGAAAAGCCTTGCCTCCATTTTCCCTTGCCCAGAAGGGAAAGAAGGTTCTTGTTGTTTGAGAGCTTCCATTAGAGGAAGGATGAATAGCTACAGCTGCTGAGAAAGAGCTGATCCCTTAACTTCATGGGGTCACCCTGAAGATACTTTCCCTCTCTTGACCTTCCCAAGAAGGACACTTGCCATTTGTTAAGGTAGGATAGAGACTTTAATTAGATAAGAAGAGGATAGATAAGTTGGAGATGAGCCATCTTGGCTCTGCTGAAGAAAAGAAAACCCAGTAGGGTCTCCTCTCCCCTCAAACCTATCCCCTTAGGACAGGGTTCTCCCTTGTCCTTGGAAGCCAGCTCCCGCTTCTGAACTACCATCATTTTGGAGAATCTCTTTTGTTTGCCACAGCAGTGGGGGACATTGAGAAGGGAAACGGAGAGTCATTTAGTCACTGGCCCATCTCTCCGTATTATCTCTTCCCTCTCCAAATACTCTTCCTCATCTCCTATGTACCTCTAAACTTTACAAGGGGAAGAGTGGAAAGGGCAACACGGGAAGTGAGTTAATACTCCTTTCACTGAGACCAGGATTCTTTGTCTTCTTAAAAAAACAAACAACTTCATTATTTTTATTTTTATATTAATTTCACTTAATTTTATACCTTTCCATCTATTCCCTACTTAATGAAACAATAAGCAAAGAGTAAAAAAAATATCAATTGACACATTGATCTATTGTTACCCAATATTCTATATTCCTGTCACCTAACTTGGCAAAGAAAGGAGGAAGGAGACATAGAGTATCCCCATAACAGCATTGTGTTTGAACCTTTTTCTAGAGGAACTTTACTGAAAAATAAACTAGACCAAAAAAAAAGTCAGAACTCCAAGTTTGGGTATAAGGAGGTATAGTGGACCTGAATCAGGAATTAAAAATTTCTTATAATCCCTACTGCCAACAATTTGCTGTAAGATCTTGGACAAATCACTGGACTTTTGTTTCCTTTTCTGTAAAATGAGGGATTTAGACTACCTAGATTTTCGCAGCTTAAACATTCGAGGAATTAAATTATGTAGTGGTCTTCTTTCCTTCTTCTTCATCACTACTATATCATTTGATTGTTATTGTTGTTCAGTCATTTCAGTTGTGTCTGATTCTTTGTAACCCCATCTGAGGTATGTTGTTGTTGTTTTTGGCAAAGTTACAGAATAGTTTACCATTTCCTTCTCCAGTTCATTTTACAAATGAGGAATTGAGGTCAACAGGGTTATGTGACTTGCCCAGGAACACATACCTTTTAAATGTTTGAGGATTCAAACTCATGAAGATAAGTCTTCCTGATTCCTAGCCAAATTCCCTATTTGAGATTTGAACAGGCTGAGGGATTAGATAAGCTTTTCACATATACAATGGATGGTAATGATTTATAATTTAGTACAATGGATTTAGTTTACATCATTGATTCTAAACAGAGTTTTCTATAGGCTGATAAATCAATATGCCAGTATGTAACCATCTAACCCAGATTCCCAGAGAATGCATATATTAGTAGGTTTGGTAGGAACATAGAGTTTCAGCAAAAGGGAAAGAAAAAGGGGGGGGGGGTCTGAAGCCTCAGGTGAGGAGTGAGCTACTTGTCTGACTTTAGATGAACTATGGCTATCCTAGAGCTTTACTGCTGGTGGGTCTTTAGGCTTTCCAGAGCTTTGCTCGATGGAGTCCTCTGGCAGTTCTCATGCTGCCCTCACACTACACACCTTTTTAACTTTCCCATGATTAATGAATATAATCCAGAGTGGATAGGCAGGGAGTAGTTAACAGCTGATACCTGGACAGAGTAAGTAAAGGGTAAAAAATGTATTTGAGAATTGAGTGGAATTGGAAAGGTAGATAGTGGCGAGGGGGACCTGAGGATAATTAGAAGAGAGTTGTAGAGGAGAAAATAGAAAAGGAATAATAAGAAAAAGATGAATGGAAGAGGAAGGAAAAAGAGAAATGAGGGAATAAATAGAGGAAGAAGGATCAGGAAATGAAAATCATTTTGGGGGTTATCTAGGATTTAGGGTATTCCACAGGGAAAATACTTAACTTTGTCTGCTCATGGTAGTATTTCTGTCTTTGCTGTCACAGTTTAATTTCAGAAGCTACTTCTAGGTAGTTATTGGGTTTGTTAATCGAATGGGATCAAACATTCATAAGGCCAATCCTCAAGTCCATTCTAGTTCAAGTATTAATCTTTGAGCAAACCAGCTGGTTTTCAAGACTTATTCTGAAAACAGCTAAAAGAGCTACAAGTCCATCTCACTTTTATTATCTAGAAGAAATTCTCATGAGGAAATAAGATACAGAATCATTAACTCAGTGAAATGCAACATACAGTTTGCAGGTGCAAGATACTTACAATGCTCTTTACAATGATATTGAGGCGATGAGGTGGGGAAATGGCTAGAACCCTGGATTTGGAGTCAGGGTAGATATGAGTTCAAATCCAGTCTCAGACACTTATGAGATGCACGACCCTGGTCACTTAACCATGTTGTCCTTAGTTTTCTCATTTTAAAAATAAGATGGAGAAGGAAATGGCAAACCACTCTGTTATCTTTGCCAAGAAATTCCCTGTGCCCCACCAAGGGGCTCAGAAATGACTGCTAACGACTGAACAACAACAAACAACTGAATAAAGGATCATCCTTTTTATAAAGGCCTAATAGATGCATTTGCTCCTAAGAGTGTCCAGCCACTATTCATTTCACCCCAATCCCTGACATTTTTACTTAAGCAACCATTTGAAAGGACTGGACAATCTCTGCTCATGAGAATCTTCTTAGATTGTAGTTGGCTATCTTCCCTAGCCCTTGTTAACTAGCAGAACATGCAAAACCACCCTCAATCTCCTTTCTGTTTGTTATATTCATTTCATTATGCACTCAGCTATGGCTCCTTTAATCCATTTTAGCAGGTGTTAAATAGCAGGAGGGGGAGGAGGAAAAAGGACCCTGGAGAGAGCTCAAATTTCCATTTCCTGGAACTGAAAAGGATCCATGGGCTCTCAAGGTTGCCAAAGTCATTAACAAGTACGATTTTATTGCCCAGCTGTCCTGAGGCTTATAGAGCAAACACAAGCCCTGTTTACAACCCACTTATAAGAGTCTGGAGCAAGTCTTGAGAAGTTCTGTTCAAGCCAAGAAACATTTGTGGATTATAGGCAGCATGATGCAGCTTGCTAGAGGTGGTTTGCTCTGTTCTTAATCAGAATTCCAAAGCCTGTTCCCAAGGATGAGTGAGCTTGCTCTGGGAATGACTCTGGTCCTTACAACTCAGCTGGCTCTCTGACTTCCTGTAAGCATGCTCTAAATGGCCTTAACCACTTCTACTGCTGTTTAACCAAGCATTTTCTAGAAAAATATTCTGTCAACACATTTCTTCATTCAAGAACCAATTGTTCTTCCAAGAAAATTTCTTGAATATTGACCCAAGCCTCTTTTTTGTTTAATTGGAATAACCCTTACTCCTGCTGCTTCCTCCTCTTCCACCTAATACCATTCTTGGTTTTAGAACTTCTGACTAGTTGTTGTGCATAAATAGGAGGCAGATTGGTAATAAGAAAGGGCTGCTAAGCCTCACTTGGGCCTGACAAGCTCTGTTAGCTGAGTCTGTCAAGCTGGTTCTGGATCCTCAAATGATAGATGGATCTAGGCCAAGTGAGAGATGTGTTTGCCTGGGTGGTTAACCAATGTGCTGGTGACCCCAGGACTTAGAAAGTTCAGCTTAGCCAAGCCTATGCCTCTTCAACAGTGCCCAAGCCAAAGAATTCTAGTGGGAGTTGTATGTGTGTTCAATGACTCCTCTAGCCCTTTGGCTTGGGGTTGGATTAGATCAGTGATTCCCAAAGTGGGCGCCACCACCCCCTGGTGGGTGCTGCAGTGATCCAGGGGGGTGGTGATGGCCACAGGTGCATTTGGGGGCAGTCAATAACTGTAAGGGAGTGGTGTTAGTATGTGACAGGGGGCGCTAAGTAATATTTTTTCTGGAAAGGGGGTGGTAGGCCAAAAAAGTTTGGGAACCACTGAATTAGATGGTAAAAGGTTGGATTGGGCTAGTGTTGATGTGCTAAAAGGATAATGAGATTTTCTGACTGCAGTTAGAATAAATCTATTTCCCTACAGTTGTATATATTTACTGATCAGGAAAGGAATACTAATCTTCTTTGGATTAAACTACAACAGGATTTATTTGCTTATCTAAAGGGTTAGGAACAAGAAAATAAGGATAGAGGTTTGGGGAATGCTAATCTAATATAATTGAATCAAAGTAATCTAAATCTGTAGAAGATGAATTAATAGTAGGCTGGAGATTCTTCTCCCTCTCCCAATCCCGATGACCTGGTGGTACCAACCAAAGGATAGGGAAGGGTAAAGGTGTTCTTCTTAATAGCTGTGGTGTTGTTCTCTCTCAGCCTTATCAGTAGCAGGTAGAATAACTTCCTGTGGCAGTCAGGTACAGATATTGGATTGCAGGTCTATGGCCTACCCTCCCTTCAACCACCCTCCTCCCAGGATTCTCAAATCTGAGACCCAGTGTGCTGTAGTCCAAGGGTATTTATAGGGGTGGTTCCAACTGTCTTTTGGCCCTGACTCACACCACCTGGCACAAGTTAAGTTTTGCAAGGATTTGCAAGAAGCCATGCCTGTGGGCAGTTTGCAGTTGGACACTTGGAATCTTGGGAGATTTTCCTTGAGCCTTTCTCTAGGGTAAACCCCAAATACTTGACTCTATGAAGAACCAATTGTAGCTTAATTTGGATAATTTTGTGGCCACACTTGCATAGTTCTCTTAGCAAGTATGCACTATCTCTTTGGCATATCTTGGCTGTTGGTGACATTAGGAGCAAATTGTCCACACAGTGAATTAGCTTGCTGTGGGTAAAGGTGATTGATTCGAGGTCTCTCTGTAGGATCTGGCAAAATATGGAAGCTGACTCCAAAAAACCTTGTGGAAGACGCCTCCATAGGATTTGCTTCTCTTCCCAAGAAAAGGCGAACAGCTTCTGACTGTCTCTGTGCAGTGGGATGGTAAAATATACTGAACAGAGATCCATGACTGAACCATCCAGCTGTGCTTGGTATCTCTCCAATGATGTTGGCAGGACTGTACAACAGTATGACTCTTTTTCACAAAATTATTGACAGCCTGGACTAATTTCCACTGAGTCTTCCCATTAGAATCAGGTTTTTCTTTCTTAATAGGCATAATGGGAGTGTTGTATTTGAGAAACCATAAGTCAGAATACCCTGATCCAAGAGACTTTGGATTATAGGTCTTACTCCTTCCACAGCTTCTCTACTCGGTTTAAATTGAGGGATTTTAGGTGGAATACCCTCCTTGACCTCGATCTTGACAGGTTCAGGAGAAAGAATTCTCCCTACTTCCATAGAATTCTTTGACCAGATAGCTTCAGGGATATTATCTGGGATGGTGTAGATAGCTCCCTTACACTGCTGTTCTTCTTTTTCCTCTACTTGATCTAAAAATAAGACAGGATGGTGTTTGAGAGATCTCTTGGGAAGATATAGGAAAAGCTGACCTGATGGATCACATTGAATAGTTGCAGCCAATTTGCATAAAATATCACATCCAATTAAGCCATTTGGGCATCTGGGCATTAATAAAAATGAATGATCTATTGTTAAGGGTCCAATTTTTACCATTTTTGATCTTAATTTACAAACATTTTCTTCCTGACCAGTAGCCCCTTTCACAGTCAAGAACCCTGATCTTTTACATCCCTTCGGTACTGAGGTAAGCACAGATCTGCTAGCTCCAGTATCGACCAATGCTTGATATATTTGATTCCCAATTCATATATTCAGCATAGGTTCTTTGCATGGGCCCCTCTGAGACAGTGGAATGAGAGGAGCAGTGAATTCATCAAGAGCAGTGCTGGACAGCTGCCAGCAGCCTGACTCTGGCTGAGCCAGATTAAAAAGACACCTTTTTTCCTGTGGTTTTGAGCTTCTGTTTTCACTCCTTTAAAGTCTGTTTTTAGGTCAAAGAGTTTGTGTGCTGTTTCATTGGATGTGTCCAGATCATATCCAGGCATCAGATCTTTGATTTGACCCTCTTGGTCTAAACTGCCACTGATTTCTTCTGCAGTTCCACACACTGACAAAAGCCTCTTTCCAGCCTGCTCACAGAGCAGCCACTGCTGGTGGAGTTCTAAGGCTTCTCTGACTTGAGTAGCTGAAGTGTTAGAACCAGAGATTCTTTGGCTTGGGGGGAGGGATATGAACTCATATCTTCACTCAAATAATCTATGTCTTTGTAGCTTTTGATGTTATTTAACTTCATATCAGTTTCAGGATACTCAACACTGTTGTAATCAAGTGTTGGTAACTCCTTTCCACTACAGAAGATACATTTAATAGCTTAATTGCTTGTTGTTGTTAAGTCATGATTACTGTTCCCAAGCTCAGCACAGAATTCATTTATAGACTCACTTGATGTTTTAAGATAGAATTCTCTGGCTAAAGTCAACACTTCTGTTACTCAAGATGTTCTTCATTTTGTCCCAGAAGTTCCTTATTATATAGTTCAGTACAATTTAGCTATACAGACAAAAACAGGAAGGAACTGAAGAGTAGACTTTTGCAAGGCAAGTTGAAGCATAACCAGGGATTTGTTTTGTGCATTCCCAGATTATCTAATATGGAGGCACCTGAGTTCTGGTAGAAGCAGGTTCTGTGTCTTTCTACCACATAGATGGGAGTAGGTTCTTTCACTTGGCTAATTAACTGGAACAGATTGCCTTTAAAGCTGCCTATCTGGGGGCAGTTGGGTGACTCAGTGGATTGAGAGTCAGGCCTGGAAATGGGAGGTCTTGGGTTCAAATCTGGCCTCAGACACTTCCTAGGTGTATGATCTTGACCAAGTCACTTAACCCCCATTGCCTAGTCCTTACTGCTCTTCTGCCTTGAAACCAATACATAGTATTGATCCCAAGACAGAAGGTAAGGGTTTAAAAATAAAATAAAATAGTATGGCTGGATCAAAGGGCAGGCATTTTTTTATACCCCTTTGAGCATAGTTCCAAATTGCCAGCCAGAATGGTTGGATCAGTTCACAACTCCACCAGCAATGCATTAATGTACCAGTTTTGCCACATCCCCTCCAGCATTCATTACTCTCCTCTTCTTTCATTTTAGCCAATCTGCTAGGTGTGAGGTGATACCTCAGAGTTGTTTTGATTTGCATTTCTCTAATTATTAGAGATTTAGAACACTTTCTCATGTGCTTATTGATACTTTTGATTTCTTTACCTGAAAATTGTCTATTCATGTCTCTTGCCCATTTATCAATTGGGGAATGGCTTGATTTTTTATACAATTGATTTAACTCCTTGTATATTTGAGTAATTAGACCCCTATTAGAGTTTTTTGTTATAAAGATTTTTTCCCAATTTGTTGTTTCCCTTCTGATTTTGGCTGCATTGTTTTTGTTTGTACAAAAGCTTTTTAGTTTAATATAATCAAAACAATTTAATTTTTTTTAAACCCTTGTACTTCGGTATATTGTCTCATAGGTGGAAGATTGGTAAGGGTGGGCAATGGGGGTCAAGTGACTTGCCCAGGGTCACACAGCTGGGAAGTGGCTGAGGCCGGGTTTGAACCTAGGACCTCCTGTCTCTAGGCCTGACTCTCACTCCACTGAGCTACCCAGCTGCCCCAACAATTTAATTTACATTTTGTAATTTTCTCTAACTCTTGCTTGGTTTTAAAATCTCTCCTTTCCCAGAGATCTGACAAGTAAACTACTCTATGTTCACTTAACTTATTTATAGTTTCCTTCTTTATATTCAAGTCATTCATCCATTCTGAATTTATCTTGGTGTAGGGTGTGAGATGTTGATCTCAACCTAATCTCTCCCATATTGTTTTCCAAATTTCCCAGCAGTTTTTGTCAAATAGTGGATTCATGTTCCAAAAGTTGGACTCTTTGGGTTTATCATACACTGTCTTGTTGATGTCATTTACCCCAAGTCTATTCCACTGATTCTCCCTTCTGTCTCTTAGCCAGTACCATATTGTTTTGATGACTGCTGCTTTATAGTATAGTTTAATATCTGGTACTGCTAGGCCCCCTTCCTTCACATTTTTTCCATTATTTTCCTTGATATTCTTGATCTTTTGTTATTCCAAATGAACTTTGTTATAGTTTTTCCTAATTCAGTAAAGAAGTTTTTTGGTAGTTTGATAGGTATGGCGCTAAATAGTAGAATGGTCATTTTTATTATGTTAGCTCGTCCTACCCATGAGCAATCAATGTTTTTCCAATTGTTTAGATCTAGTTTTATTTGTTTGGAAAGTTGTTGGGTTTGCACCCCAAAGAGATCATAGATAAACAGACTTGTACAAAAATATATATAGCTGCACTTTTTGTGGTGGCAAAAAACTGGAAAAGGAGGGTATGTCCTTCAATTGGGGAATGGCTGAACAAATTGTGGTGTATGCTGGTGATGGAATACTATTGTGCTCAAAGGAATAATAAACTGGAGGAGTTCCAGGTGAACTGGAAAGACCTCCTGATGCAGAGTGAGAGGAGCAGAGCCAGAAGAACATTGTACACAGAGACTGATATACTGTGGTAAAATAGAATGTAATGGACTTCTGTACCAGCAGCAATACAATGACACAGGACAATTCTGAGGGATTTATGGAAAAGAACGCTACCCACATTCAGAGGAAGGACTGCAGGAGAGGAAACATAGAAGAAAAACAACTGCTTGAACGCATGGGTTGAGGAGGACATGATTGGGGATGTGGACTCGAAACTACCACACCAATGCAACTATCAACAATTTGGAAATAGGTCTTGATCAATGACACATGTTAAAACCAGTGGAAATGTGCATCAGCCATAGGTGGCAGAAGTGTGGGGGGTGAAGGGGAAAGTAGGAGCATGAATCATGTAGCCATGTTAAAAATGAATATTAATAAATGTTTAAAAAATAAAATAAAATAAAACTGCCTGTCTGGCATGAAGATACAAAGACCAAAAATGTTTTCAAGGAGCTAATAATGTTCTACTGGAATCTAGAATGTCTGTATGTATGTGTGTGGCATTTAACCAAATTTTATAATAGGCATAGGTTTGTTTCATTTAAATATATGATTCTCAAGGAAAAAAAAAACTGCTTTCTGGGACATTCTTTCTCTTTCCAGTGGTATCCAGAGAGAGCGAAGTTTCCATTCACTGTTGGCTGGGGCACCGTGAACCATTTGGGTGGAAGAAACAGTAACTACTTTTCTGTCTTCCTCTCTTTTGCCTTGTGATCCAGAGAAATGGGTTTGTGGTTTTGTTTTGATCTGTTTCGTTTTTCCTTTTCAATTCTAGGCATAGGAGGTACCTAAAAGCAGGGAATGCTAGCTTTTGTGGTAGGATTCCAGGATAGATGTATTGTCAGCCAGCTCTGCAGAGAAACCCAAAGAAACTCGGTGCCCAAGATTTGGGCCCAATATGGTGCTTTGAACTTGGAGTTCAATGAGTCTGTGCTATATAGAAATCGAGGTGAACTGTAAACTGAATGCCCTGCCCCTCTTGAACATGAGGTGGTATAGGGAGGATTGTGTCCTCCAGGTGTTGGGGAGAATGTATATTTATTCTTAACTATACTTCTGAAATAAACATTCCTTTGTAAGAATGCACCAAACCATGAGGTGGTTAAAAGGAACTGAGATTAAGAGGACCCTGCTAAACCTCCCCCACTCCCCATGTTGGGGAATAACACACTAGAGACTTTTGGGGGAAAATCTGGTCAGCGGCCAGCAGTGCCGGGATGGGCAGCCGAGATTTATCTTTGAGATTAATTTCATGAAAAGAAATCTCTTTGAAGAAACCACACTTCTCTTGGAACTCTGTTGTCTCATTAAAAAACTGCTCCAACAATGATTACATCAGAATTCCATGAAACTACTGCCCATTCAGATGTTGGCAGTGAGCTTGAAGAAACAGAGGTCAAAGGGAAAAGAAAAGGGGACCGTCCTGACCAACCTCCATCTACAAATAAAAAACCTTGAAAGTCACCAGGTGAGAAGAACTGTTCTAAAGGTGGAATTAGAGGAGCTGACTGTGGAAGAGCTAAAGGCCATCCTCAACAGAATGGAGAAGGGGAGCCTGTCACATTATTTGAAGTAGTAAAACTGGGGAAAAGTGCAATGCAATCTCTGGTGATGACTGAATTGAATCATATAAACAGAACAGGGACATAGCACTTCTGGATTTAATCAACTTCTTTGTTTAGGATGTCAAGGTACTGTAAGAAGTGAGATGTTCAGAAATATGCAGAATGCAGAAGACATCAGAAAAATGACTGAAGAATTTGATGAGGACAGTGGTGATTATCCTGGACTGCAATGGAAAACATTTCACTCAAACTTTTGTAAATTTATTGAAGTTCTGATTCAACAGTGCTAATATAGCATAAATTATGAGTATATGATGGATACAGTAATTTCCCTTCTGACTGCTTTATCAGATTCCCAAGTCAGAGCTTTTAGGCATACAAGTACCTTGGCTGCTATGAAGCTTATGACTGCTCTGGTGAATGTTACCTTAAAACTAAGTATTCATCAGGATAACCCACAAAGACAGCATGAAGCAGAAAGAAACAAAATGATTGGTAAGAGAGCTAATGAAAGGCTGGAGTTACTACTTCAGAAATGCAAAGAGCTACAAGAAAATTAAGATGGAATCGAAAACATGATGAAATCTATTTTAAGGGTATATTTGTTCATAGATACTGTGATGCAATTGCTGAAATTAGAGCCATTTGTATTGAAGAAATTGGAGTATGGATGAAAATGTACAGTGATGCTTTCCTAAATGACAGTTATTTAAAATATGTTGGCTGGACTCTTCATGATAGGCAATGTGAAGTAAGGCTGAAGTGTTTAAAAGTTCTCCAGAGTCTGTATACCAATAGAGAATTGTTCCCCAAACTGGAATTATTCACTAACAGATTCAAAGATCCCATTGTATCAATGACACTTGATAAGGAGTATGATGTTGCTGTGGAAGCCATTCGATTAGTTACTTTAATACTTCATGGAAGTTAAGAAGCACTTTTTAATGAAGATTGTGAAAATGTGTACCATTTGGTATTTTCAGCACACTGGCCTGTTGCAGTAGCAGCAGGAGAATTCCTTCACAAAAAGCTATTTAGCAGGCATGACCCCCAAGCAGAAGAAGCATTAGCAAAAAGGAAGGGTCGAAATAATCCCAATGGGAACCTTATTAGGATGCTGGTTCTTTTCTTTCTTGAAAGTGAGTTGCATGAACATGCAGCTTACTTGGTGGACAGTTAGTGGGAGAGTTCTCAAAAACTATTAAAAGACTGGGAATGTATGACAGAATTACTGTTAGAAGAACCTGTCTAAGGAGAAGCAATGTCTGACTGGTAAGAGAGTAGTCTTATAGAGCTGATGATCTGTACAATTTGTCAGACTGCTGAAGCCCATCCTCCAGTGGGAAGGGGGACTGGCAAAAGAGTGCTAACTGCCAAAGAAAGAAAAACTCAAATTGATGATATAAACAAATGGACTGAACATTTTATTATTGCACTTCCTATGTTGCTATCAAAGTATTCTGCTGATGCTGAGAAGGTAGCTAATCTGCTTCAACTTCTGCAGTATTTTGACCTAGAAATCTATAGCACAGGCAGAATGGAAAAGCATCTGGATGTCTTCTTAAAGCAAATTAAATTTGTTGTGGAAAAACATGTAGTACCAGATGTTCTAGAATCCTGCAGTAAAACTTACAGTATCTTATGTAGTGAAGAATATACAATCCAAAATTGAGTTGACATAGCTTGGAGCCAGCTGATAGATGAATTTGTGAATTGTTTTAATCATTCTGTAGAAGATCTCTTGCAAGAGGGAGAAGAAGCTGTTGCTGCTGATATTTATAATGTTCTCTCAACACTAAAGAGATTAACTTCTTTTCACAATGCTAATGATCTTACAAAATGATATCTATTTGGTAACTGCTATAGATTACTGAGGACTGGAATTGAGCATGGAGCCATGCCAGAGCAAAGTAGTTCAGACACTTCAGTGTTCCCATTACTCAATTCTCTGGCAGTTGGTAAAAATAACTGATCGTTTTCCTTCTAAAGAGGATTTTTTGGTATTGAGGAAAACTGTGAAATATTTTTTAGCCATTTGCCAACAGTGCCTATTCAATGTTAACACCCCATTCAAAGAAGAGGCTTTCATATTGCTTTGTGACCTTTTGATGATTTTCAGCCATCAGTTAATGATAGGGGGCAGGCAGGGGCTTCAGCCTTTGGCATTTAATCCAGACACTAGACTCCAGTCTCAGCTCCTTAGTTTTGTGATGGACCATGTCTTTATTGACCAGGATGAGGAGAACCAAAGCATGATGAGGAAGCATCACTGATGAGGAAGATGAATCTAACAAGATTGAGGTTTTACAGAAGAGAAGAAATCTTTTGGTGGCCTTTAGCAAACTTATCATCTATGATATTGTGGACGTGCATGTAGCTGCTGATATCTTAAAACACTACATGAAGTATTCCAATGACTATGGTGATATCATTAAGGAGACATTGAGTAAAACAAGGCAAATTGAAAAGATTCAGTGTGCAAAAACCTGCATTCTCAGTTTACAGCAGTTATTTAATGAGCTTGTTCAAGAGCAAGGCCCCAACTTGGACAGGACATCTGCTCAAGTCAGTGGCATTAAAGAATTGGCCCAAAGATTTGCTCTCACCTTTGGGCTGGATCAGATCAAGGCCAGGGAAGGAGTTGCAGCATTTCACAAAGATGGCATAGAATTTGCTTTCAAATACCCAAATCAAAAGGGACAAGAGTATCTACCTCCTAACCTGGCTTTTCTTGAAGTTTTAAGTGAATTCTCTTCTAAACTGCGAGGATCTCTTTATCATCTCTGATAAGGACAGTTTAGTTGATAAGGACAGGACAAGGGAGTTGTCTTTTACTTCATGCTTTCAGCTCTGGCTCCCGGAGCATGGAGTTTATTATATATACTTTAAGACTCATTTCACACAAAAGAACCCCCTGAAACTTTGCCTTTGCGCAGAAACACAAATTATGTCACATCAAAGCACAATAAAGTTATAGTTTTACAAAGAATTTTCTCATGAAGATAATGCTGGATGAGAAACAGTCTCAAGGTTAAAAATGAGCCTCACTTTATCTAAAAGTTATTTTGCCTGAGCTTGCCACTCTGTGACCTTGGGATGCCTGGAGCAGTTAGAGAGATATACCCACAGCTGCAGCTTTACTCTGCTGAGTGAAAAAAGGCTGTTAACTCATTAAGTGCTGGTTTACTAAGAACTTAAAGTTTTCCTAGAAGGCTATAATGTTTTTCAATAAGAAAAGGTGTGGATCATAAAAGGGGTCAAAAAAGGAGTCTCAGATTTTTATCTATTCTCTTATTGGCTTCCCACACTAAACTTCTTTGGCAGGACAAAAAAGACAGCCCATTCATAGCTAGAGAAATTCTTGACAGAGCAGATTCAGTTTTAGCACAAATATATTCATG
Organism: Gracilinanus agilis; assembly: GCF_016433145.1. Lineage (NCBI taxonomy): Eukaryota > Metazoa > Chordata > Mammalia > Didelphimorphia > Didelphidae > Gracilinanus > Gracilinanus agilis. The sequence continues at coordinate 44,852,497 of NC_058135.1, forward strand.
CCTAAGGTTTACACCAAAATTTCACATGTCATATTACCCACAGAGCTCAGGACAAGTAGAGAGAATGAAAAAAGAATTAAAGACCATGATTGGCAAATTATGTACTGAGACACATTTGAAATGGCCTGATGCCCTACCATTGGCTTTGTTCTATCTGTGAAGTAGGCAAAGGGGAGATCTATACATCTTACCATTTGAGATGCTGTTTGGTCATCTACTTTTTCATGCAAAGCTGTTTAACCCAGTATATTATTAGGAGGGGATACTACAATTGCCACATAAATAAGAGATTTGAAAATTAATATAAAAGAACTACATGAATCAGGAGCCTTAGTGCAAGCTGGACCAATAGACTTTTCTCTGCATGATTTATATCCCAGAGATACAGTTTCTATAAAGAACTTTCAGCTCACTGGAAGAACTCAACCAGCCTGGGAAGGTCCATTGAAAGTACTTTTAACAACCCCTACAACAATCAAGATAGGAGAAAAAGCATCGTGGATCCATTGTTTGCATGTGAAGAGAATACCTTCCTTCAAAATTGATAATCAAGAATGACACTACAAAGACTACTACAACTGGACAACTGGACATTATTTTCAAGGACACTGAACTTATATTTTGTGTTTCAATGAAAAGTTTGATTTTCTTGTACATAAAGGTTTGAAATAGAATGAATAATAAATAGGTAAGTGTATAAGCTATGTTATTTAGGATTTAGGATATTGCAAAGGATTATAAGTATTGATCAACACCCACCTCAGGGGGGATGTTATCCACCTAAGGGGGGATATTATATGTATATAACGTGTATATAATGTTCTTACATATTTTTTGGTAGTGAATTTGGGTTAATATAATTAGATTTTTTCCTGTATAGTCAGAATTTTGTTATTCTGTAACTGTAAATATTTGTAATGTTGCAAGATTTTCTTTTTGCTTTCTTTTCTTCTTCCTGTTTCTAATATAGAATATAGAATAGTTTTGTTTGTAAGATCCCTTTGGAAAGTATATTCTCCCAAAGGATCTCAGGGAGGATATTGTTATATGGAATTTTCTTAATTTCAATCTGTCTCATTAAGAGCAGAGTTTCCATGTTAGAAGTAGTTACTTAATCTCATACTGTTGCTTTAAGAGATAGTAACAGGTAGATTGGCCCTCCATATCTTTAAGAGATTGACTATAAAAGGAGAAAAAATTAGTTAAGAGGGGTCTCCATTTTTCTCTTGTTTCTGAGGGAGCAGGAGGTCTGAGGGTCTGTGTTGGTCTCTCTCTGTCAAGAGGATCTTAGAGTTAATGGTTGAGAGTTTAAATTTAGATATTGATTGAGAAGAAGTCTATCTCTGAGGGTTTTCTCTTCAGCACTTTGAGGGAGAAGGGCCTGACTCTGAGGGCTTTTCTTCTCAGCACTTTGAGGGTATGGGAGAACTGTCTGTGTCACTGTGACGGGCAGTTTCACCATTGAGAGTGAGGAAGAAGAAATGCTTTTAAGGAGGTGTTGGAGATTAATATTAATTGATTTATCTTAGGAAAGATAGATAGTGAATCATAATCTTAGTTAGACAGTGTAGTTTAGTTAGGCCTGCTTAGTCAGGCAAGAAGATCTTTAGATTTAGGGTTTCTTGGAGATTTTAGGAGTTTAGATTTTTAGGCATAGTTATACCATATAGGAGATATACTCTCCTATATCCCTACTCTCCTACGAATAAATAAGTAGAGGTGGTTTATCAAACTGTTCTCCAGACGTTTATCAAACTCCCACCAAAATTTTCAACCCCTCACAGCTTCAAAATCCTGTGGTTTGTCAAGCTTATAACACACCTCAGAACTAGATCTATTTCTTAAATTTAGACTATATCTAAGAATGGTCTGATTCTCAGAACCATCTGCTCCTAAAATACAAAAAAATATATCATAGAAATGAAGCCCTTTTAGTATTTTTCTTTGTTTTATGGGTGCTGGGGGTGACCAGCAGTCCAGTTCCCCTTGGGGGTGGGACAATTGAGTGAAAATGATGTGAGAAGAGCCAGAGACCCAGTAGATTTGCAGTGGCTATCTGAAGTGCCACCTGCTGATTTTAATTTTTATACCCTCTTTTCTTTATGATCTCATACAGGTTTTTTTCTTCCCATACATTCAAAATCACATATTAACTTTTTATTTTAAATCCATACCTTCCATCTTGGAGTCAATACTGTGTATTGGCTCCAAGGCAGAAGAGTGGTAAGGGTAGGCAATGGGGGTCAAGTGACTTGCCCAGGGTCACACAGCTGAGAAGTGTCTGAGGCCAGATTTGAACCTAGGACCTCCCGTCTCTAGGCCTGGCTCTCAATCCACTGAGCTACCCAGCTGCCCCCCACATATTAACTTTTGAAACATCATAAGATTGACATTTACTAATTATCTTACTGTGGCTAAAAAAAGAAGCAAGCTTGTCAAAATTTATTCATTACAGTCTGGCTTAGTTTGATCTTATTATTTTCAGCCATGTGTAAGGTACAAGTACATCAGTTCCTAGCTAAGCATAATAGTTAATTATATTTTAACTAATTATATTATGTATATAGTTACGTTATACTATTAATTCCCATCATCAATCAAGGAGCTAGTTATGGTAGTTGATTACATTCAATAAGATACAATAATATCAGTCTGGTCCAAGTTTTGTTCCCATGGTGTTCTTTCTGTTATAAGATCACTAAGAATACAGTTCGGGTAGGGTGATTCTGTGCTAATTTGTCATTGCCTTAATTTCTTTGTGTTTCACTATTTCTATGGTCTGTAGGAGTTTGGGAACAAACTCAGGCCAGGTATTTTCTTGCTGAGAACTTTAGAAACTTGCATTAACTCACTGCTGTTTTTTTGCTAGGCTGATTCTAAGGGAAATGTCTATACTCTAGGGGATTCTACAGGGGTTTATTTTGGGATAGTGGGTAGTCTGTGGCTGTGATTGTTTTTGCCATGAACCTATACTGTTTTTCTGTGTCTCCTTTGAGCTGAATAAGGATATTGATTGCAATAATTTCAATGCAAGTGAATGTCACTGTAAAAAGAATCACAAGGGGTAAACTGAGTGTGGAGTTTCCATCCTCCTGACAACCTTCCGTGCTGGATTATCAGAGCTTGTGAGTAGCCGTGCTAACCTCACAGCCTCAATGGCGTCTGGCATATGGGCAGCTATGGCTAAAGAATTACTCATCAAGTGTCCAGCTTATTGATGATGGGCTCTTCTTAGGCTTGTCTTTTCTGTCTTGGAATCAATCCTGTGTATTGGTTCCAAGGCATAAGAGTGGTAGGGGGTAGGGGATTAAGTGACTTGCCCAGGGTCACACAACAAGGAAATGTCTGAGGTCAGACTGACCACTGAGCCACCTAGTTGCCCCTAGGCTTGTCTTTTTTTTTTTTTTTTAAACATTTCTAGGCTTGTCTTTTGAAAGCAAACCTTGTCTACATTTGGGCCTGGGCCTGAACCCTTTGTAGGATGGTTGGAAATTGGTAGAACTCATGGTCTCTGGTTTAGCTTCCAAGGGCTAACATATGGTCACTTCAATACCACAGTGATGCCTTGGAGTTGTCAAGTATATATGTAAGCTTAATCATTAATGATACCCTGTTTTATGTCCTTCTTAGCTCATGCCCAACAGTGACAAATTCAGTCTTTCCTTACTTGGTCTAAACTGTAAAGATGGTTTTGTGAGTCCCAAAGATGTTACTTGGTTAGATAGGCTCATGTGCATGTGTGTGTGCCTAACTGAGGAACTCTTAACCTTTACTTTGAGGGTAGCAAGAGGTTATCTCTGTGAAGCAGACAGAGATTGGCAGGAGCCAGTATCTAGTTAAGGGGTTTCTTTGGGTTTGGGTATGAACTGTTTTCCAGGACTTAACTTAATTGCCTGGACCACAAGAAACCCTTACTGAACCCAGCCTTGCCGGGGAAAAACCAAATGGCTGGCGGCCTTAGGTTTTGCGAAACCAAAGCTTGATAGACTCCCCCAATTCCCTCTTCTTCCCTCTATAGCCACTGTATCCCCTAAGGAAGCTTTATCTGACTTCTATTCAATACGAAGGTAATTTATTATATTGAAGAAACAAGGATGGGTGAGGTAAGTGGGGTTAGGAGGCCCTGCACTGTCATAATAGCAAATGAGGTCCTTGATGACTGGCTAAGCCCTCAGGCCTTGGCCAGGAGCTCTTTACTTCCTCTCTTCTATCTGTTATCTAACTAAACTACAGATAAAATAAGATTATGAGGGTCTTTCTCAATTGGCACAGGACAAGACAGTGAGTTTTCTAGGTTGGCCCAGCAAGCTTATCGGGTCCACAGACCCTTTTCAGCAGATGTCTAAATTCTTCTTTGATGATATAGATAAGAAGCAGGAAGCCTATCAGGTCTTCAGGGAAAAGATATCCAGGGTGTTATGATTAAAAATGATAAAGACTGATATTATAAGAGAAATTAATATTTTAATTGCCATGGCCATGTTGGTAAAATATATATGACCGCGCCTGACTATCTTTTAAATTTACCGCCAGTGCCCATTCTGTCTCTCTCGTATACCAGCCAGCCCACTCAGGTAACCAAGAGGCCGTCTCCGGGCCGCCCTCTAAATTTAAGCTGCCCTATACGTTTGACGTCCCCATGTCCAAAAACCCATTGGATCACGGGGAATGTAGTCTCAAAGTCCCCACGTGTCCACAGGAAGTTTGTAAGATACTTTTAAATGGCACCTCCCTGAATTCCAAACACACAAGGGAAACTCTCAGGAAGTCTCAGTTGACTCCCAAGGTTGGGTAAGATTCCTCTGTCTCCCTCAGAGACCAGAGACAAAGACCCTTCCCAAGGTTCTTTATTCCCACAAGTCTCTGTTTCTCCTCCCAACTGCCACTCTTGTCATTCAGGGTTGCCTTTCAATGTTCCAGACCTTCTCTGTGCCAACTTTTCCTTACACTACATTCTTTCATGTTCTCTCTTTCCTTCACCTTATCTGAGTTAAGAGCAAAACAAAAATCTCCTTTCATTTATATCTAAGCTTTGAGGCCTTTTATTGATGCAATTAGTTTAAAATGAACTTCTGGCTCAGTTACCAAGGCCCATGTTGATTCTTAGCAATGATCCCTTTCCCATTCCCCACTTCTAGTGCAGAGAAATGCTATTTTATTATGTTTCCTACTGGACTCCCTATCCTGAGCTGCTTAATGCCCTAAGATGGTGATGGCAAACCTATGACATGTGTGTCAGCACTGACATGCGGCTGCATTCAGAGAAGTATAAAGCTGCATGCTGAGGATGAACATTTGCTCTAGTGTAGTGTAGACACTCTGTGCACTATGGATGACAATTCTATCTATATTAATTTACCTCTTTTGGTTTATTAAATACAGTTATATATTACAATTATACATTTTTGTTATTTAGACTATAAATATCATGAAATTATGTTTTTTTCCTTGAAGTGACACACCACCCGACTTATACTCATTTTTTTGGCAAATTTTGACACACCAAACTCAAAAGGTTGCTCGTCACTGCCTTAAGAAGATACTACTCAGAGGCTGAACTCATCCCTCAATGATTAACAAACTCTAACTGGCTTACACTCCAGTTCCAGTAATCTTGAACCCCTACGTGTCTATACACATACCCAGTTCTCCATTTCTCACAATGCCCCCTCATTCTTTTTCAGTTCAATGCTTCCACCCCCCTATTCATATTCTAAAGCTACCTACTCCTTCCAATGTGCTCTCAGGAATATGTCCTCCATAGGTAACAAATTGGCTTTCTTCTCAAAATTTTTCCTTTCCTTCCCTTTTCATCTGTCTTTCACAGAAGTCTGAATCCTTCCTGATGTCACAATATCCCTGGCTTCCTTTTCTAGCACCTTCACTCATTCTCTCCCACTCACTGGTCAGGATTGGGAAGTTGGAATACTCTTTGCTTCCATAGAGCCTCCCTCTACCTCAGTAGCTTTTCCTCCTTGAGGGTTCATTCAGTATACATCTATCACCCAATGAAAACTCTGGAGATTGTATTTCATATCCAAATTATTGCCAAGACCTGTCAGTTTTACTTTTCTAACATCTCTCATTTCTGCCCCTTCTCTTCTTTGACACTGGCACTACACTGGTTCAGACTGCCATCACCTCCTGCCTGGACTATTGCAGTAACATGCTAGAGGGCCAGTCTGCTTCAAGTGCCTTCTAATTCCAGACCATCTTCCAAACTCAGCTTGTCAGAAATTTTCTTCCTAAATTGTAGGTCTCAATATATCATGATCCTTCTCAATAAATTCCAGTGTTGGTTGGAGGCAGCTGGGTGGCTCAGTGGATTGAGATCCAGGCCTAGAGACAGGAGGTCCTAGGTTCTAATCTGACCTCAGACATTTCCTAGCTGTGTGACCCTGGGCAAGTCACTTAACCCCCATTGCCTAGCCCTGACCACTCTTCTGCCTTGGAGCCAATACATAGTATTAACTCCAAGATGGAAGGTAAGGGTTTAAAAAAAATTCCAGTGGCTTCCAATCACCTCCAGCTTTCCTTCTCCTTCTCTCCCTACTCTTTGATCTAGTAACACTGGCCTCCTAGCTCTTCCTTGAACAAGACACCCCATCTTCTGACTCAGAGCATGTTCACTGGCTGCCCACCATCCCTAAAATGATCTCCCTCCTTATTTCATCCTCTAGCTTCCTTGGCTTTCTCAAGTCCTAGCTAAAATTCTACTTTCTACAGGAAGCCTTTTCTAATTCCCTTAAATTCTAGGGCTTTTTCTCTGTTGATCATTTCTAATTCATCCTGAATCTTTTGTTTGTATATTTGTTGGTGTTCAGTTGTTTTTCAGTCCTATCTGACTTTTTTTTTGGGATCCCATTTGAGGTGTTCTTGGTGAAGATACTGAAGTAGTTTGTTATTTCCTTCTCCAGCTCATTTTACAGATGAGGAAATTGAGGCCAGTGGGGTTAAGAGATTTGCCTAGAGTCATACAGCTAGTAAGTATCTAAGGCCATATTTGAACCTAGGAAGTTTTCTTTTCTGGGGGAGGTGGGTAGCATTTTTCAACATTCCTCTTCTGTAATGTTGGTTCATTATTCCTTTTAGTAGAGATTTTAAGTCTTTCTGAATTACTCTGTCTTTAGGAAGTTAATATTATGTAAATTATGGCATCACTATCCTTCCAGTCTCCTAGGTTTATAATCTCAGCTCCTCATTCTCACTCATTGCACAAATTCAATGCTTTATCTAGTCTTGTCAATTCTACTCCTCAATATCTCTTTCATCCAGCCTCTCTTTTTACTCTCACTGCCATCATCCTAATTTAGGCCTTCATCGCCTCTCACTAGGACTACTACATTTGCTTCCAATTTCTGTCTCCAATCTTTCTCCATGCCAATTCATTTTCTCCATGGCTGACAAAGTGATATTCCTAAGACACAAATTGGATTATGTCACATTTCTGCTCAAGAATCTCTAATGGTTCTCTCTAGCTTCAAGGATCATATTTATATTCCTCTGTTTGGCATTTAAAGTTCTTAATTCAGCTAAAGAATATATTATACATAATATTCTCCCTTCATAAGTTTTATGGCTTAGTCAAATGGCTGATTTTTTTGTCCCTTCTATGAGATAATCTATCCCTCTTGATCTTTGTATGAACTTTCATCCATTCCTGTAAAATTTTCCCTCTTTAATTTTACCTTTGAGAATCTCTAGCTTCTTTCAATGGTAAGTTAGGGTGCTGTCTGGTAGTGCTTTCCTCCTCCCCTCTGCCACCCCACCCCCAGCTTCAGTTGCTAGTATCTAACAATGCTTCTAATAAAATGATTTTCCATTTACTCTTTATATATTTTGTATTGACATATATATGTACATATTTTTACAAATTTGTCTAAAAAAACAACCCCTTACCTTCTGTCTTAGAATCAATTCTAAGTATCAGTTCCAAGGCAAAATGGGGTTGAGTGACTTACCCAGGGTCACATAGCTAGAAGGTATCTGAGGTCAGATTTCAACTCAGAACCTCTTGTCTGTAGGCTTGGCTTTCTATCTACTGAGCCACCAAGCTGCCCTATTGTTTTCCACAATAGACTATAAACTCCTAGAGAACAGTGTCTCATTTTTGTCTTTGTAGCCTCATCTACAAGTATAGTGTGGGCCCCATAACACTCGCTGAAATGCCTGTGGATTTATTTATTTACTGATAAAAGCCTTGAATGAAAATGACCTGCTTTAAACTGTGTCTAATTTGAAGTAATATTTATATATCTGCTATTTCTTGCTACTCTCTGTTCCAGCTGTAATTTTACCCTTTATTCAGGGAGGTGCTCATAAAATTTTAATAATGGGCTCTCCCAATATACATATGATACAAATTTAAGTTTAATCTGTATATTTAACGTTTTATCTCTTTCTTAAGCCCAGAAAATAAACAAATAAATCAAGCCCCAATTTGTAGCATTTGCCAATTTCAGAGGTATAAATTGTCACATTGAAAATTCGGTTTTAGTGAACTGGTTTGAGCTGGCTCTAGCACATCCCCACCTTTAGAAAGGAATAGAAATACTTTTAGTGTTCTTTGTATTGGCTTTCTTTGTTCCAGTGCCTAGTACTAGTACATGCCTGGAACACAGTAGATGCTTAATAAATGCTTACTGGTTGACTAGTCTATTGATTGACTTTATTCTTCTCTCTTATTTTATAAATGTTAGTTGTTATATAAGTATTTCCCAATAAGGAACATGTATGTTCCTCAAGTTTCTGGAAAATTCAAAGAGTTCTGATAGAGTTAGAATCCCTGGTCATTTTAACTTCTTCCTACCTCCTAATGTGGACCCTCTCAGTGTCCCGCCCAACAGGAGCTGCATTGGGTCAAAGGCGAGCTGGGATTTTTCTGGTGCCACTCCAATAATCACACAGACACCTTAACTCAGGTTGCAGGATTCCAGAGCGGCAACCTAGAGTCAACAATACAATCATGTGTCCTTTAATCATATCTCTGGGTCACATAGACCCACTGTGAAACTCGCTGCCCTGAGAATCAATGGAATTAATATCTAGTTTAAGCTTTTGTCTCCTTCATTTATGCCCACAAGTTAGATTGGATCATATGCTGCCATTTTATTGATTAGGACAATGTGTTAAAGGAGGCGAAGTTTGCCTGGGGCTGTTTCCTGTCACCTTCTTTCCTTTCTCTTGTGCTCTATCCCTCATTCCAGTTATTGTGAAGGAAACAGATCTTATTGCCTGGCTGTCTGTGTCTTTAAAATGGAATCGACTGAGATGCTTACTCTTTCCCGCCATCTTTTCTTCTACACACTTTTCAATGTATTGTGCTCAGCTTGGATGCCATGAACTGAACGGGTGAGAGGGGAACATAGTTCTTCCTTTGCTCCCTCTCTTTGAGCCCAGTTCCAAGAAGTAGGCCGGTTTGGTGTTCATCCACAGTTTCAGGTGTCAGAGGCGATCCTCACAAAATTAAGATTTTGAGCCATGGTGACCTTGGAACCGGGAGTGTGAGTGTGGGAGTGCGACCAGCAAGCCAGCTGAAAGCCTGAGAAGCCAGGGTGCCTGGGACTCAAGCCTCAGGTGGATTTTGAACTTAAAACCAGGACTGTGTTCTGTGGGTGCTGTGTTCTATGAAATGAATCTTCTCCTTTCCAAACTGGGTTAGGGTAGTGGGGGGAAAATTATACCTCTGATTTGTTGGGGGGCAGGGAAAGGCTCCCTGTCTCCCTTTGAGCCACACAATGACACCCCCATCCCTCACGTGGGAGATAGCCTTTTCTTTTTTCTTCTTTTAATTTTTCTTTTGAATATTTTCCCCTAGTTACATATTTCATGTTCTTTTCCTCTCTCCCAAACCCCTCTAGTCCTCCTTAGCCAATACACAATTCCACTGGGTTTTACATGTATCATTAATCAAGACCTAATTCTATATTATTGATAGTTGGATTAGAGTTAGGAGATAGCCTTTTTTAACTGTAGGGGCTTGTCTGGAATTGATCCTCTTTATGTTTATTCTGTGTATGCTATAAAGCTATACCACTGGATACAATAAGTGGTTATATTGATTTAAAAATATTCCATTATACAGAACCTTGAAGGTAAGGTAACTACCCATGGATGTTTAGCTCTCTTTTTTCTTTTAAGTCCTTTTTGGTAAAAGTCAAGTTAGTTTAATATGTGGCTCCTTGATGCCCTAAGACACCTTTCACCTTTGCCCGTAGAGACCATACAATGGTATCGATAGTCCCATAACATTTAGCTTAGTACTATTAAGAAAACACAAAGCTAAGACATATGTACTTTTTAGGCTTGAGGAAGTTTATAATCTAGTGAAGATTTTGCAATCTTTCTAAATCCCTTCTATGTCTAAATCTTATAATATCCTTATATGTTTGTTAATCTTCTTCAAATTTCCCTTCCTTTTTTATATAGATCATTTTTGTGCATGAATGTAAAGGAGAAGCTTCTGACATTAGATACCACATTGGACTACATTCTCACCTGGTTTCACACTGCTCACACCTTCTCCAATGCTTTCTACAATCCCAGCTCCTTCATGTCCCAAAATTGCAGGTAAAGGTACTTTGAGTTTTCCTTGTAATATGTGATTATCTGAACCACAGATCCCTGAAGAAACAATCTGCATGACAATTAAATGACATAAAATATAGCAGAATATTTACTTTATATAATAGAGTTTCACCGAAGCTTTAGTAGCATGTATACTTGTGTAATTTGCTTTTTAAAAAAATTCAAAGCTATATTATTTTCCCAATTACATGTAATAATTTTCAGTACATGTTTTCCTGAATTGTGAGATACAAATTGTCTCCCTTCCTCCCTTCCCTCCCCTCCTCTAGGAGCTGGTAAGCAATTTGATCTGGATTATACAGGTAAAATAGGCTTTTAAATGCTTGCAACCATAGAAGTCCAAAATTTCTCATATATAATCTTCCTTCTTATTCTACTTATATCAGTTTGTAAAACTGGATAGTTCAGAGAAGGGAATTTTTAGGTTTTTGTACTTAGAGAGGTCAAAAGATATGATAGCAACTCATATTTCAAGAGGGTTTTAGTATTTCCTAAACACTTATCTCACCACAGCCCCATGATGTCTATAGTGTGATTATTACCCTCCTCATTTGTAAAGGTAAGGAAGAAGAGGGTCTGAGAGGCTGCTTGCCTTTGGTGCTACAACTAACCTACTACTAAGGGCAGGATTTCAATTCATAGGTCCCTTGATTCCATCCTTCTGCAGTCTTTTTGTTGTTTGCTATTGCCTATCTTCTTTCAAGTTTACAGTAAAATAGATGGATGACTGGATTAAATTCTATCTATGTAAATTCATTGATTGGAGGATGGTTATTCCAACCCAGAGCCATATTTTATCTTGTCAATTTTCCCTAGAAAACTTGAACAGATGAGGAGAGAGGAATTGGTATTTCTGGCAGTTTGCATGTGTATGTACATGTATGCACATATATACATTATTTAGAATTTATATACTTAGATACATATTCACCATGGCAAATTATATTGAACATATTTTAGGATTTGGTCCTTCAGAGGTGGGAACCAACAGCAGAAAGCATAACTGTATTTGAGGGTTTTAAAGGTTCTATTAATCCTATTTTGAATTACCCCTTATGTTGTCAATAATGCCATCACCCAGGTAGTAGTCACTTCCTGACTCTGTTGCCCTGAAGCTCCACTTGTTCTTTCTGCGACCCAGTTATCCTCCTTGGCTATTCTCTATCTTGGCTAAGATATGAGAAAGACTGGAAAAACATGGAGATCTGAAGAATCTCAACAAAATTGTTATATGAAAATTCCTCATGTTCTTTTATGATTTTGGTGAATTTCTGATATTTTCCAAGCCCATTGGTTGACACTTGATCAGACAGATTTGACCTAATGAATATCATGGCTGATAAAACAGATTAAATAGTTGACTCCAATAAGGATCCAAAACCAAGACCCTGCCTCATCCTTTTGTTGAGTCTCCCATTAACTTTTTGTTTCTTTCACCTTCTAAATGTTAGGGTCAGGGTTCTTGGCTTTTTTGAATTTTTTGTTTTCTCTTAACACTCACAATTATCTTTCTACTAAGAACACATAGCCAGTGCCAGTGTGAAACTAATAGTTTCTTGCATTGTGATGAATGTAAAGATTTAATTCAATCTAACAAAAAGAAAAACACAATCAGAATGAATTACACAGATATTTTTCACATTAGTCATTTAACTTGGGGGAGGTTTAAAACATTAAACTGCAGGGGCAGCTATGCGGCTCAATGGTTAGAGAGGCACACCCGAAGATGGGAGGTCCTGGGTTCAAATCCAACTTTGTGTACTTCCTATCTGTATGGCAAGTCACTGAGTCTTAATTACCTAGCCCTTATTCTCTTCTGCCTTGGATACACTCTCTCTCTCTCTCTCTCTCTCTCTCTCTCTCTCTCTCTCTCTCTCTCTCTATATATATATATATATATATATATATATATATATATAATTACATATTATATATAGTATGGATATGTGGTATCTACTAATATTATAGTATTGATTCTAAGATAGAAGACAAGGGTTTTTAGGAAAAAAGCTTCAACAAAACCATTAAACTGTTCACATTAAAAAAACAACTCATTCTTTTTTCCTGAACCCTCTCCTCTTTCAAACTTCCCTATGACTGTAAAGGACACCAGCATCTTCCCTATTATCCAGGTTGACAACCATGATGTTATTCCTGATTCCTCACTCTCTGTCATCATACATATCCAATCTGCTGCCAAATAGTAGCATTTCTCCCTTACAGTAGTTCTCAATTGGTTTCCTGGTTTTGTCTGGTTTTCTGGTCATCCTTAGCTCAAATCCCACCTTCTACTGGAGGTTATTTCTNTAGTTACATATTTCATGTTCTTTCCCTCTCCCCCACATCTCCCCAATCCCCTGTAGCCGACGCACAATTCCCCTGGGTTTTACATGTATCATTAATTAAGACCTAATTCCATATTATTGATAGTTGGACTAGAGTTATCATTTAGAGTCTACCTCCCCAAAAATATCCCCATCAGCCTATGTGTTCAAGCAGTTGTTTTTAGGAAAGGCCCTTCTATTCCTATACTTTCTAGTGTTTTCAGTAGGAATGGGTGGTGTATTTTGTCAAAGTCTGCGTTCTTTAGCCTCTTGGGGTTTTAAGTCTTGCTGCTGTCAGAAGCCAGCCCCTGATGGTTCCAGGTAGCTGCCAAGAACTTAGTGAATGTCCCATGCTTGCTCTAACTCTTGTGTGCTGGCTTTGGCATTGTAGGTGGTGTGTGTATGTGGGGAGGGGTTGATCAGCTTGCATTTTAGTGAGAGTTGTTTCACCCCCTTATAGCGTGGAAATGTTCAAATCCCATGTATCTTCAATGCTGTGCCCTATCGTGGGGTACCTTTGTTCATCTAGATTTGGTTTTTTTGTCCTTTTGAGGTATCATGTGTAGGTGGGTTAGGAGAGTTACCCATCCTGCTTCTACTCTGCAGCCACCTTTACCTAGAAGCTCTAATTCACATATTTTAAAGATTAAGTTATTTAATCTCCAATTAATTTTTACCTGGTGTTCCCATGGCCCCTTATTGAATATATTTAATATTTAATACTTATGCTTTTCTGCATTAACTAAAAAGTTTTTGTGCCCTAATATGTGGTCAATTTTTTTTAAAAGATATCATGTTCTATTGAGAAAAAGTATATTCCTTTCTATATACATTCAATTCTCTCCAGATATATATTTATCTTATAAAAAAAGACTATTCATCTCTTTGACTTTTTCATATTTATTTTTTAGTTAAATTCATCTAGTTCTGAGTTGGGAATGTTGCCACTATTATTCTTTTGCTATCTATTTCCAACTGTAACTCATTTAGCTTTTCCTTTAAAAATGCAGAAGTTGGAGGCAGCTAGGTGGCTCAGTGAATTGACAGTCAGGCCTAGAGATGTCAGGATCTAGGTTCAAATCTGACCTCAAACACTTCCTAGCTGGGTGACCCTGTACAAGTCACTTAATCCCTATTGCCTATCCCTTATAACTTTTCTGCCTTGGAACCAATACACAGTATTGATTCTAAAATGGAAAGTAAGGGTATTAAAAATGTAGAAGCTTAATGCTTCATTATCTATGCTACCTTTCAACATAATATAGTTTCCTTGTTCCTTTTTTAAATTAAATCTGTTTTAATTTAAATTCTTTTTCTGAGATCATGCTTGCTACCAATGCTTTTCCTCCATCATTTGTAGCATAGTATATTCTGCTCTAGCCCTTTATTTTTACACTATGTGTCTCTCATTTTTAAATATTTCTTATAAACAACATATTGTTGGGTTTTGATTTTTGATCCATCTTATGATCTATTTCCATTTTATGGGTAAATTCATCTCATTCACATTCGAAGTATAATTACTATTTGTCTACTTCCTTCCATTCTATTTTTTCTCACTGTTTGTCCTTTTCTAACTCTCTTTTTATTTTCTTTACTCCTCAGAAGGTTAATTTTCTTCTGATCATGACCTTCCTAATCTGTTCTCCTTTTAAGAGTCCATCCCTTATACTCTTCCCTTGCTCTCTTAGTTCTAAATCAACCTACCCTTTTGAAGATTCTTTCCTTGTCCCCTTCCCTTTCCTTCCTACATCTTATTCTGTCCACTATTCTCAGTCTCTTATCTCCTCAATTTGTCCTCCTAATTCTTATTGTAAATTCCCTTCCAAGAGGCTATGCTTATGATTTCCCCTCATTTTCCTATTTCTGTTAAGTTACATAGACTTTTACTCTTCTAGATGTATATGTTCCATCTTTGACCCAGATTTGATTAGAACAAGGTTCTAGCACTACCAGCTTTCCAGGATCTCTTCCCCTTAAATGTAATAGTTCTTTCATTCATTCTACTATCTAGGGATAATTGTTGAATTTTTCCTCTTCCTATCTAATGATCTTTTATTTTTTTACTCATTCTATTATAACCAACTTGGTCTTGAGCCTTCTATCTATATATGCAATTTCAAACTGCCCAAGTAGTGATGTCATTCTTAAAGATTACAGAAGACATTTTCCTAAATTAAGAAGTAAATAATTTGACTTTATTGAATCTGTTTTCATTGGTCTTTCATTTTTTCTTCTTCATTTCATTTTTATCTACATTCAAGTAGAATTGTAGAAATACAATACTTCTGATCCTTTTTGATCAAGGTTTCTACTTAATTATTTTTTTCAAGAGTCACTTAAAGTCCTTTAAATTAATTAACATTTTCCCCTTGCACTTAGCTTTGCTGGGTACTTTATTCTTGGTTGTAAACCTAGCTTCTTTGCTCTTCCAAATATTGTCCCCTATGCTCTTTCTTCTTTTAAATGTTGATGCTGTGTAAATGGAACTAGCTCTAGCCCATTCATAGTCAAAACTCTACTACCAGAGATGATGTCATCCTCACCTCCCTTAGTGGGGAGGGGAAATGAGTTACCCACACGTGACAATAAGTAACAAATCAAGAACAAGGGACTGCCCTTTGGGCAGTCCAAAATCAGTGTAGAGGCTGCCATTTGTCCATTTGAATTAGAGGTGGACCCACAGGAAGTGACAAAAGACACTATCTCTTCAAGTATGTTGGTTACTTCCTGTTGGGCAGTTCCTGCTTTGAACTTGGTGCTGAAGGTTCTCGGCTGAGACCTCAGACTGCTTCCAGTCTGAATGGTCACGTGGGTAGGTTAGGCTGACTTTCGTGGCCTACCTTGGCGTTTTTCAAACTCTACCTTAAGTAGGCTTCTTGCCTCTCTGATTGCTAAGGCCTTGTGGTGTGTAATTTAGTTTAATTAGCCTTTTAACCTTCTCTCTCTGTCCAGGCCTGTGCAGGCCTGGATTAGCTTCTCCCTCTCTTTATTTCCCTACCTTTTACCTTCCTAATTGTAAATAAACTACCTTAAACCTGATCCTGACTTGGGTCTATTTTAATTATGGAATCAATCTGAATTATTGATTCCTGGTGGCCACACTTTAAATATATATCTATATAATATCTAAAATCTCCCTCTTACAATGCTGCTAAGTCTTGTATTACGCTGACTGTAGTGCCACTATATTTAAATTTTTTTTCCTTGTTGTTTGAAGTATCTTCTCCTTAACCCGGGAGCTACAAAACAGCAATAACGTTCTTACAAGTTTTCATCTTGGGTTCTCTTTCGTTTGGTGATCAGTGGATTCTTTTTATTATGCTTTTTTGTTAGAAACCTTCATAGCAACTTTCCCTTAATAATACCTTGAAGTATAGTGTCTAAACTTTTTTTTTTCATGTCTTCCATAGTCTTGGTGGGAAGTAGGGAGTGAAGTGGAGAGAGAATATGGGACTAAAAATGTCAGAAAATGAACATCAAAAATTATTTTTACATGTAAATGTGAAATAATAAAACCATGTAATTGTTTTTAAAAACCATTTCCCCTCTTTTAAACCTCAAATTGAATTGCATACAGAGACAGAAAACAAACATCTTTTAATGGCATAATGTTTAGAATAGTTTATACCATTTCTTACACTAGGAAGTACCAAATTTCCAACTTCAGTCCTGTTATATTTGAAAGCTCCCAGAAGGTGACACTCTAACAAGAAAGGATGTCTTCTTGGATTTCAATCCCCCTTTCATCCTCTAAGGCCTCAGAACAATAAGACAGAGCGAATGCTGAAATACAGAAATGCAAAAACCATTGTTTAATCATATGTTGCTGAACATGGCCAATTGAGGTATTTGTTTTTCTTGTCTATGTATTTTTTTAAACCTTTACCTTCTGTCTTAGAATCAAAACCATGTATTGTTTCCAAGGCAAAAGAGTGGTAGGGATTAGATCATGAGGATTAAGTGACTTGCCCAGGGTCCCACAGCTAGAAAGTATCTGAGACAAGATTTGAATCCAGTACTTCCCACCTGTAAGGCTGGCTTTCAACCCTCTGAGTCTCCTAAATGCCTTCATTTATGATTTTTTTGTTATAAGAGATTTGATTTTCTTTTCTTTTCAACAGGGTGGGAAGGAGAGAAGATGAATTCCAGTTAACAGAAAAAAAAGTTATATTAAAAAAAGTCTCATCAAATAGTTCATACCACCCATGCCCTCCACTTCCATTTCTGGTCTATCTCCACTTAATATTGCCACCTGATGAGGGAACAGCAGGGGACTTAGACCTAACATTGGCTTTGACTTCAAGAATGGGAGGAAAGAATTAAAGGCTTGTTTCTTTCCCTTTCCTCTGATTTTACATCTTTGCACAGATCAATAACACATCATAGAAGAATTGTAGGGGTGGAGGAACTTCCTAATATGTATATTGTATTGAAGAACATCTGTAATCCTCAACCTAGATCTCATATTATATTAACATTTTAGGGAGAATATCACTGATCCTGGGATTCCAGCAATGTGGAAGGAAGTCTGAGCATTCCAAGGGTAGAAACAACATCCTGTTTATCTTACTATTGAGTTTCTAATAGGATGCCCTTCCTACTCCATGGCAATGGTACTGGGTCACAGTCAGTGAGGCACAAGTAATGTTGTTTCTCCAGTACGTGGATTTTTGCCTACATCTTTTCTACATAATTCCCCTTGTAGAGAAATCCCACGTTTTCTAGATAACTGGCTTGATGTAGCATTATCATGTATCACTGGGAATCAGAGGAAGTTGAGTAGAAAGAGGACTAGACTGAGAGTCTGCAAACCTGGCTGCTTCTGCCTCTAGCTAGCTAGCTAGATGCCCTGGGGTGGCTTATTGAATCTCTCTGGGTTCTAGTTTTGCTCATCATTTAATAACAGTATTAGCAATTCACATTTACATTGAGACCTTCAAAGCATTTTTGCCACTCTGTGAAGTACATCAACATATTCTTCCCACTTTACTAATTATAAAATGGAAATCCAGAGACATTAGAGTGACTTGTAAACCTCACATAGCCAGAAAGTATATGAATGAGAATTTGAACCCAGAATTTCTGTTTCTGCATCCACTGATTATCCTACCTCAGCCCACTACCTAATTTCCACAAAATGAAGGAATTAGGTTATATGATAAAGTTTCCAATTAGCTGCCAAGTAGAAATATGACTCAGTAAATTAAGGACAGGACTTGAAGTGATTTGGATTTAGGTTGAAATCATTGTCTTAAGCAGGTGGTTCAGAAATCTACTTCACCTCCTATCTTGAGCCTCCAATCTCCTATTGGACACTTTAAATTGGATGTCCTGAACATTTTAACACATCCAAAACTGAAATCCTCTTTCCTTCCAAATTTTCCTCCCTTCCTAGCTTCTCTATAACTGATGAGGGTATCATCATCCTTCCACTTACCCAGGATTGTACTTGTAGGCATCATCCTGGACTTGTCTTGATCCCACCAGCCTTCTCCTTATAATCTTTTGCCAAATCTTGTCAATTCTACATTTACAACATTTCTTGTATATCTCCCCTTTCTCTGACACTACCTCCAGGCTGTTATTGGCCCTCGTCACTTTATGCCTGGACTGTTGCAATAGCTTTCTGTTTTGTCTGTCTTCATGAGGTCTTTTCTCATACTAATCTATTCTCCTTTCATCTGTCAGAGTGACCTCCATAAAATGCAGGTCTTTCCATGTCACCCCTCTATTCAATTAACTCTAATGGCTTCTGATTGCTTCTAGGACCAAATATAAAATCCTCTGGCATTTAAAGCATTTTAAAATCCACCCCCCTGTTATTTTGCTAGTATTCTTATAGTTTATTCCATCCCTCATACTCTATTCTTCAGGAACGCTGGCTTCTTTGCTGTTCTTATAAGATATCCTGTCTTTTAATGCTATGAATTTTCACAGGTTATTCCCCCCATCCCTGATGTTCATTCCTTTCATATCTTTGCCTTCTGGCTTCCTTGGATCCATTCAAGTAAAAATTTCCAACTAAAAGCTAGCCTTTGAAAGAAGCCTTTTGGGAACTCCCTCGATGCACATGCATTCCCTCTGAGATTAGCTAGTAATTTGTCTATTGTTTCTCTTATTATATTATGAGCTCCTCAGTAACTGTAGGCCCTCTTTAATTCTTGTCTTGGACACATTTTAACTGTGTGATCATGGGCAAGCTATTTAGTCAACCTTCCAGTGGCATTAGCAACATTCAAAGAATACAACTTACAGTACAGAGGAGTCACTAAGTTGCATATGTGTGCCCAACCTGGAATTCCTTACAGTGATGAAATACAGGCCAGTATAAAAAAAGAGCCTCCATTGGTATGGAAGTCAATGGCTTAATTTGTTATAAACCAAAGACCCTGGAAGTCAACTAATTTTGCAGGCTTTAATTATTAATGCTCTAGATTCATTTCATAAAACAATTAGTAGGTAGGAATGGACAAAACATTTTAAAAGAATTCCTAAGATAGGGCAACAGTTACTTCAAAAGGTAAAATATATTTTTGTTAAATATAAATACAAAAAATGTAAATTATTATTTTGTTTTCTTACATTTGGGGACTTTCCGTATAAAAGCCCAGTCTGCTGGGCTTGACAGTGAACACTCTTCATACTTCGGCTTTAACCTTTTTGTCCGACTATATTTTGCACTACTGTCCTTTAGTTATCCAACCAAACTTACATACTTCTCCTTTTCTAAATATATCCCACTTTTTGCTTCTTTGACTCCCTCTTCCTGGGATAGCCATTATCTCACCATTTTAAAAAATCTTACCTATCCTTCATCTGTGTATGCTTGAATGAAAAAGTCCTACCACATTTCAGAAAAGATGAAATGAAAATATTTCTTTGAATATAAACCCAGGGAATGGATGAGGAATCAAGATTCACTTCTTCCAATCCACTCTTCAATAGACATCCTGAATAATGTATAAATGCTCACATAACTCCTCTTCTTATAACTCTTCTGTGGCTCCTTATTGACTACTGAATAAAGTTCATGCTTCTCTTCCTGCCATTTAAGATTCTTCACAATCTGCTGCCAGCCTACATTTCAAACCTCCCATCTCTGCATACGCCCTAGAAATAATTTTAGAACTGAGCCATCCCTAACACTTCAGACTTTGAAATATTAATATTGCAAGCTTAACATTGATTCCTTATACTCTGAGGATTGCAACATGAAAATTAGTAATATTCGGAACTTAAACATCATGTTTAATTTCAAGTTGTTTTCATTTTTATTGACTCATTTTACCTTCTCAAGAATACTTTGTATTAAATGATAAAACTGATACATAGAGAGATTAAAGGACAGACTTTATTATATTTCATAGTAGTGAAGTTAGTAACAGATGCCACATTGCCCCAGGGCCACCCTCTCTGTATTTTTCTAACTAATTTTGGATCTTGTGAAAAGGAATTCCACATTTTCACTGTTATTTTCTTTTTTCATGTAAATATCAGGAACAAAGATACCAAACAAAGCTCTTACCTTTTTCCAGATCGGAGGAGTTCAAATCCTTCATTGATTCTGAAGAAAGGCAGTGTGTGGGTTATCAGTGGGTCCACATTAATTTTTTTTCTCATGTAATCAGCCACTAATATAGGAATACAGTCTCTGGTTTTATATTCTGCAAAAGAACAGATAGATCATAGTAGTGCTCAAACAATAAGGCCAACTCAAAGAATCTAGTAAATTCTGGTACTGTAGACTTTTGAACACAGAAATATCCATTGACTGTAGTGTAAGAGCTTTCTTTTTGTCTTCCTTTTTTACTCCTCTTCTCAAAGACTTCGAGTGATTTCCTATTTATTACCTGCTAAATAAAGATCAAATGCTTTAATTGATCATTCAAGGCCCTACACAGTTCTTGGTTTAGTTTACATTAATTAGGATCATCTCATTTTACAAATGAATAAACTGAAGCCTAAGGAACTTAATGAGTTGTCCAGGGCCACATAGGGCTGAGGAGTGTCTGAGGCAGTGTTTGCACTTATGTCTTTTTCCTTCCAAATTCAGCACATTATCTGCCATGCCACATCATCCTTACACATGAACTCTGCAATCAAACTGAAGTCTTCACTGTGCTGTATAGCCATACTGTGCTTTCTTACTCTGATGTCTTTGTTCTATATGATTAGAAGGTCCTTATGAATCCCTCTTAGCTTCTAACTGGTTTTCCTCCCTCAAGTCTTTTCTCATCCATGCTGTTCCATCTTCTCCATAGCTCACAATGTGATATCCCTGAAATATGAATCAGATGATGTCACATCTCTGTTCAAGAAGATCCAGTGGGTCCCTTTAGCCTCATAGATCGTATTTATATTTCTGTTTGTCATTTAAAGCTCTTCATAATTGGGTATAAACATACATTTCCTGATTTATTATATAGAATTTTCAGAATAATTCTCCCTTCACAAACTCTGTGGCTTAGTCAATCTGGCTGACTTTTTGTCCTTTCTAAGGGATAATCTATCCCTCTTGGCATTTTCATGAACTTTCTCCCATTCCTGTAATATCCTCTCCTTTTCTCCTCCCCCTCTGAGAATCTCTAGCTTCCTTCAAAGTTGTTAGCATATTATCTAATAGTACTTTCCAGTCCCCCCATTCCCCAGTTCTTATGGTTTATTCATGCTTCCAGTGAAATTACTTTGGATTTGCTTTGTATATATTTTGTATTGATATCTATACATATGGTTTTCCATATAACTGCAAACTTCTTGAGATCCATCTTTCAGTTCTATCCTTGTATCCCCATTGATTAGTACAGTGTGCATCCCATAATAGTCATTCAGTAAATACTTGTGGATTGGTTCATTTACTAATAACAGCCTTGGTTGACAGTGACTAGCTTTAAGTTGTTTCTAATTTTAATGAATATTTATACTCCTTGCTGCTCTCTGCTTCACTTGTAATAATGCCCTTTAGTCAGGAATTTTCTTGTAAAAGTTTAATAATGAGTTCTCCAGAAAATGTGTAGAGGATACAATTTTAAGTTTAATCTGTGTTTTCAACATTTTATTCATCCTAGACCATAAAGAAAATAATAAATCAAGCCCCGATTTGTAGAATCTGCTGATTAGAGAATGTAATTTAGGAATTAAAAATTGAAGAATCAGGATCAACTACCCATCGAAACTGACTATATACTTCCAGGGGAAAGTATGGGCATTCAACAAAATTGAAGATTTCCAACTATTTGCACAAAAGAGACCAGGACTAAATGGAAAGTTTGATATCCAACCACAAAAATCAAGAGAAACATGAAAAGGTAAATAAGAAACAGAGGGGAAAGAAAGAAAACTCATAATTTTTAAATTTGCCTCTTTAAGGGCTTCAATAAGATCTAATTATCTGTATTCCTATGTGGAGAAATGCTATGTATAATTCTCTGTAGCGAACTCTATTCACTACTATAGTATTCACTATTATAGTAATCAGAAGAATAATTTATAGAGAGAGGGTGGAATATTAAATGGTCTAAGATGATATGGGGGGTGGGGAAGAGGGGGGTGAGTAGTAGGGGACACCAAGAGAAACTTGAGTGAATAAGAAAAATAGGATATTCTATTATACACAATGAAGGAATGGGAAGGGGAGGGGACAAATACTATTATAAGAAGGAGAGGAAGAGAGCATTAAGAGGTAATATTTAAACCTTACTTTCAGTGTAATCAACCCGGAGAGGGAAGAGTAGCTATATTATCCATTGGGATATAAAACTCTATCTAACCCTACTGAGAAAGTCA
Organism: Gracilinanus agilis; assembly: GCF_016433145.1. Lineage (NCBI taxonomy): Eukaryota > Metazoa > Chordata > Mammalia > Didelphimorphia > Didelphidae > Gracilinanus > Gracilinanus agilis. The sequence continues at coordinate 44,875,194 of NC_058135.1, forward strand.
GAAGGGATAAATCAAGGGGAACAGGGAACTGGGGAGTTCAAAAAAGGGAGGGGAGAAGAAGGGGGAGGGAATTCATTAGGCCTTTAAAAATAAAAAGAGGGGAATAATAAGGGAGGGGGTAGAAAGGGAAGTTAATCAAGGGAGGGGATAAGGGATACCGGCTCAATAGCAAACCACTAATTTAAAAGGAAAAAGTATAAGGAAAAAGGGGGTAGGAAGAGGGGAGGATTCAAAAATGTCAGCGAATGCACAACTGACAATTATAACTCTGAATGTGAATGTGATGAACTCGCTCATAAAACAGAAGCAAATAGCAGAGTGGATTAGAAACCAAAATCCTATCATATGCTGACTACAAGAAACACATATGAGGCGGGTGGACATACACAAGTTTAAGATTAAGGGCTTGAGCAAAGTCTTTTGGGCCTCAAAAGAGAAAAAGAAGGCAGGAGTGGCTATTATGATTTCTGACAAAGCCAAAGTAAAAATAGATATGATTAAAAAAAGACAGGGAAGGTCATTACATCCTGATTAAAGGCAGTATAAACAATGAGGAAATAACACTGCTCAATAGGTATGCACCAAGTAGCATAGCATCCAAATTCATAAAGGAGAAACTGGCAGAGCTCAAGAAGGAAATAGATAGTAAAACCATACTAGTGGGAGATCTAAATATTCCTCTTTCAATATCTAGATAAATCAAGCCAAAAAATAAACAAGAAAGAGGTAAGAGAGATGAATGAAGTCCTAGAAAAATTAGATTTAATTGATATGTGGAGAAAAATAAAAAGGGATAAAAAGGAATACACCTTCTTTTTAGCTGCACATGGTACATTCACAAAGATTGACCATGTAATAGGGCATAGAATCATTGCAAAGAAATGCAAAAGAGCAGAAATAATAAATGTAACCTTCTCAGATCATAATGCAATAAAAATAATAATTAGTAAGGGCACCTGGACAGGCAAATCAAAAACTAATTGGAAATTAAATAATATGATTCTCCAAAACCAATTAGTCAAAGAAGAAATCATAGAAACAATCAACAATTTCATGGAAGAGAATGACAATGATGAGACATCCTACCAAACCCTGTGGGATGCAGCCAAGGCAGTACTCAGTGGGAAATTTATATCCTTGAGTACATATATTAACAAATTAGGGAGGGCAGAGATTAATGAATTGGGCATACAACTCAAAAAACTAGAAAGCGAACTAATTAAACAGATGAAAACTAAATTAGAAATACTAAAAATGAAGGGAGAAATTAATAAAATCTATAGTAAAAGAACTATTGAATTAATAAATAAGACTAGAAGCTGGTATTTTGAAAAAACAGATAAAACAGACAAAGTACTGGTCAATCTAATAAAAAAAAGGAAAGAAGAAAACCAAATTGACAGTATCAAAGATGAAAAGGGAGACCTCACCTCTAATGAAGGGGAAATTAAGGCAATCATTAAAAACTATTTCGCCCAATTATATGGCAATAAATATAACAATTTAGGAGATATGGATGAATATTTACAAAAATATAAATTGCCTAGATTAACAGCAGAAGAAATAGAATACCTAAATAAACCCATATCAGAAAAAGAAATTGAACAAGCCATCAAAGAACTCCCTAAGAAAAAATCGCCAGGGCCTGATGGGTTCACAAGTGAATTCTATCAGACATTCAAAGAGCAACTAATCCCAATACTATACAAATTATTTAATATGATAAGCAAAGAAGGAGTCCTACCAAATTCCTTTCATGACACAAATATGGTACTGATTCCAAAGCCAGGTAGATCAAAAACAGAGAAAGAAAACTACAGACCAATCTCCCTAATGAACATAGATGCAAAAATCTTAAATAGAATAGCAAAGAGACTCCAGCAAGTAATTAAGAAGATCATCCACCATGATCAGGTGGGATTTATACCAGGAATGCAAGGATGGTTCAACATTAGGAAAACCATCCACATAATTGACCATATCAACAGTTTAACAAACAAAAATCACATGATTATCTCAATAGATGCTGAAAAAGCCCTTGACAAAATACAGCATCCATTCCTATTGAAAACACTAAAAAGTATAGGAATAGAAGGACCTTTCCTAAAAATAATAAACATTATACCTAAAACCATCAACAAGCATTATATGCAATGGGGATAAATTAGAAGCCTTCTCAATAAGATCAGGAGTGAAACAAAGATGTCCATTATCACCTCTACTATTGAACATAGTACTAGAAACACTAGCAGTAGCAATTAGAGAAGAAAAAGAAATTGAAGGTATCAAAATAGGCAACGAGGAGACTAAGCTATCACTCTTTGCAGATGATATGATGGTCTACTTAAAAAATTCTAGAGAATCAACTAAGAAGCTTGTAGAAATAATCAACAACTTTAGCAAAGTTGCAGGATACAAAATAAATGCACATAAAACATTAGCATTTCTATATATTTCCAACACATCAGAGCAGCAAGAGGTAGAAAGAGAAACACCATTTAAAATCACCCTAGACAATATAAAATACTTAGGAATCTATCTACCAAAACAAACACTGCAATTATATGAAAACAACTACAAAACACTTTTCAAACAAATAAAACTGGATCTAAACAATTGGAAAAACATTGATTGCTCATGGGTAGGATGAGCTAACATAATAAAAATGACCATTTTACCCAAATTAATTTACCTATTTAGCATCATACCTATCAAGCTACCAAAACACTTCTTTACTGAATTAGGAAAAACTATAACAAATTTCATTTGGAATAACAAAAGATCAAGAATATCAAGGGAAATAATGAAAAAAAAAGGTGAAGGAAGGGGGCCTAGCAGTACCAGATATTAAACTATACTATAAAGCAGCAGTCATCAAAACAATATGGTACTGGCTAAAAGACAGAAGGGAGGATCAGTGGAATAGACTTGGGGTAAATGATATCAGCAAAACAGTGTATGATAAACCCAAAGAGCCCAACTTTTGGGACATGAATCCACTATTTGACAAAAACTGCTGGGAAATTTGGAAAACAATATGGGAGAGATTAGGTTGAGATCAACATCTCACACCCTACACCAAGATAAATTCCGAATGGGTGAATGACTTGAATATAAAGAGGGAAACTATAAATAAGTTAAGTGAACACAGAATAGTATACTTGTCAGATCTCTGGGAAAGGAAAGATTTTAAAACCAAACAAGAGTTAGAGAAAATTATAAAATGTAAATTAAATGGTTTTGATTATATTAAACTAAAAAGCTTTTGTACAAACAAAAACAATGTAGTCAAAATTAGAAGGGAAACAACAAATTGGGAAAAAATCTTTATAACAAAAAACTCTGATAGGGGTCTAATTACTCAAATATACCAGGAGTTAAATCAATTGTATAAAAAATCAAGCCATTCCCCAATTGATAAATGGGCAAGAGACATGAATAGGCAATTTTCAGGCAAAGAAATCAAAAGTATCAACAAGCACATGAGAAAGTGTTCTAAATCTCTAATAATTAGAGAAATGCAAATCAAAACAACTCTGAGGTATCACCTCACACCTAGCAGATTGGCTAAAATGAGAGAAGGGGAGAGTAATGAATATTGGAGGGGATGTGGCAAAACTGGGACATTAATGCATTGCTGGTGGAGTTGTGAACTGATCCAACCATTCTGGATGGCAATTTGGAACTATGCTCAAAGGGCTATAAAAAAATGCCTGACCTTTGATCCAGCCATACCATTGTTGGATTTGTACCCCAAAGAGATCATAGATAAACAGACTTGTATGAAAATATTTATAGCTGAGCTTTTTGTGGTGGCAAAAAACTGGAAAATGAGGGTATGTCCTTCAATTGGGGAATGGCTGAACAAATTGTGGTATATGCTGGTGTTGGAATACTATTGTGCTCAAAGGAATAATAAACTGGAGGAATTCCATGTGAACTGGAAAGACCTCCAGGAATTGATGCAGAGTGAGAGGAGCAGAGCCAGAAGAACTCTATACACAGAGACTGACATTCTGTGGTAAAATCGAATGTAATGGACCTCTGTACCAGCAGCAATGCAATGACACAGGACAGCTCTGAGGGATTTATGGTAAAGAACGCTACCTACATTCAGAGGAAGGACTGCAGGAGAGGAAACATATAAGAAAAGCAACTGCTTGAACGCATGGGTCGGGGTGGACATGATTGGGGATGTGGACTCGAAACTACCACACCAATGCAACTACCAGCAATTTGGAAATAGGTCTTGATCAAGGACACATGTTAAAACCAGTGGAAATGTGCATTGGCTATGGGTGGGGAGAGTGCGGGGGGTGAAGGGGAAAGTAGAAGCATGAATCATGTAACCATGTTAAAATGAATATTAATAAATGTTTTTTAAAAAAGAAATACTTATTGGTTAAGTAATCAACTTTATTCCTCTCTCATTCTGTAAATGTTAGCTGCTATTTCAGTATTTCCTAGTGAGGAAGATGTATGTTGCCCAAGTTTCTGGAAAATTCAAAGAGATCTGATAGTGTTAAGACCCCTATTCATTTCAAGTTTTCTTCCTACCTCCTAAAAAGCATCCTGTCAGTATCCGGCCAGAAAGTATCTGCATTGGTTCAAAGGCGAGTTGGGATTTTTCTGGTGGCACTCCAATAATCACACAGACACCATAACTCAGGTTGCAGGATTCCAGAGCAGCAACCTAGAGTCAACAATACAATCATGAGTCCTTTAGTCACATCTCTGGGTCACACAAAGTTCCACTATGGATCTCACAACTCTGGGAGTCAATTGACTTTTAATGTCTAGTGCAGTGGTTCCCAAACATTTTTGGCCTACCGCCGACTTTCAAGAAAAAATATTACTTAGCACCCCCTGTCACATACTATCACCGCCCCCTTACAGTTATTCACCACCCCCAAATGCACCTGTGACCATCACCACCCCCCTGGATTGCTGTCGCGCCCACTTTGGGAATCACTGGTCTAGTTTAAGCCTAAGTCATATTCCTCTGAGCCATATGAGTTGGATTGTATCATAAATTCCCATCTTCTTGTTTAGTGTAATGTGCCATAGGAGTTGAAGTTTCCTTTGGCCTATCCCTTGTCACTTCTCTTCCTTTCTCTTTTGTTTTATCCCTCATTTCACTTATTATGAAGAAAATAGATCTTTAAATAATTTTTATTATCTCTTTATTTTTCTGTATCTTAATTTGCTTGAAGCATATAATGTAGATTTGTTATAGTTCATACCACGTGTGCCTATTTTTTCTATATTTTTTGGAACTCTTTTTCTCTCTGCTTCTTTCTCCTTTTGTGTGTTCTGTGTCTGTCTGTCTCATTGGATCTTATTTTTATTCCTTTCCCTTTAGTTTTCCTTCCTTTTTTCTTCTATTACATTTCTTGCTCTTGACAGGAGGGGTCAGGAAGAAAGAGAGAAACAGAGATATAAAGACAAGTAGAGAGAAATAGAAGGTGATAGAAACAGCAAGTTCATGAATGGTCATGAAAATGCACATTAGATAGACAGAGAGAAAGTCCATACAAGACAGAGTGAAAGAGGGACAACATGAGACAAAGAATATAAGAGGTTGTGAGAGACCTGGGCCACCTACTGCCCCGGCTGTCTGTTTCTTTAAATTTGACAAGACTCACATATTCATTCTCTTTTCGATTGCCTTTTCATCCACACTTTTCAATGACCCTTATGCATTGTGCCCTACATGGATGCCATGAACTGAACAGTTGAGAGGGAAAGGAAGTTCTTCTTCTATTCCCTCTCTTTGATCCCAGCTCCAGGAAGTGGGACCGATGGTGTTTGTTTTGTGCTGCTTGTCAGGTACCAGAGGTGATCTTCATAGAATTAAGAGTTTGAGCCATGGATGACCTTGGAGCCAGGAGTGTAGCAGAAGAGTGAGGAATGGGTAGCCAGACAACCAAGTATGGAAGCCCTGAGGAGTCAGGGTGCCTGGGACCAAAACTTTAGGGGAGTTTTGTATTTAGAACTAGGACTGTGCTCCATGGGATCTGAAGTAAGCTATGAAATAAATCCTCTCCCCTTCCTCATAGAATGCGTTATTGTAGAGAGGGGAAAGGATTAGACTTCCAATTTGCTGGGAAGAAAAAGTCAAGAGATATCTATTCTACCTTCCTTTGGACCACATAATAAATTCTTCCATGCCACAGGTGGGAGATAGCCCTTTCTAAAATCTGGGACTCTTTTAAAGTTATTTCATGTGTATTATAATGCCATATTACTTGGTTCTATGGGTGGTTACATGGATTTCAAAACATCCCATTACACAGAACCTTGAAAGAGATATAACTTCTCATGGGTGTTTAGCTGTTTTTTCTTTTAATTCTTTTTTGGTAGTTAAGTTAGTTTAATATGTGGTTCTTTGCTGACTTAAAACACCTTCTTTCTGTGCCTGTAGAGAACATACCATGGTATCGATAGTCCCAATAGCCTCAAAGCTAAAGTCAGCACCAAATCCGGTCATTTCCACCACCACCTGTTGGATGGGCTTCTTGAAGTTTCGAGGATTCAGACAATCAGTGACTCCAATAGCTTTTGCTCTGGCAAGTTTCTCTTCATTGATGTCAACACCAATGATCCTGGCAGCCCCAGCTGTTTTGCACCCCAGGACAACTGAAGAGCCAACACCTCCGAGCCCAAAGACAACACAGGTGGAACCAGGGGTAACCTGAGCATAAGAAGCACAAAATCCTAGTGAGACTTTAGTGTTCACTATGCCCGCATCACCTCAAGAGGAAAAACTCTCTGCTCAGTCTGCTTTAGTCGAGCTACTGGCTTGAAAATTTTGGTTGGTTCAGCCATGGCTTGGCATTGATTAGGGATATCTTCATTTATACAAGAGACCATCAACACATACTCACCCTTGCTTTGTTAACAGCAGATCCATAGCCTGTGGGGAATGCGCAGGCGAATAAACAGACTTTCTCCAGGGGTGCAGCAGCATCAATTTTTACTACTGAAATCTCATGCATCACAGTGTATTCAGTGAATGTACTTGTTCCAAAAAGGTTATACAGTTTCCTCCCTCTGCAAGTGAATCTGCTGGTACCATCAAGCATCAGTCCAACTGGATGACAGACACTAGTCCAAGGGGAACAAGATTCACAAAAAGAGAAATGAGAGCCATCAACTCTGGGTAAAAATGTAAACAGAAGTAGTGATAGGACAGTGATGACAAACCTATGACACAAGTCTTATGGGGAAAACCAGGTGAGTTAAGTTAAATATTATATGTGGGTTCAGAAGGGTGAGTAGGAGATAGGAATGGACAATAGGTGGGACCAAACAAGTTAGGGAAACTGGGTTTAGCTGTTAAGGGAAATGACTGTTGACAGGAGTGGCAATTAGGCCCTGTCACCCTGCTCCACCTAGACAAGAGGTCTGTGAAAACCAGCAAGCAAATGACAAGGAGGCTTGTAAACAAATTTGATTAAGGGAACTATGGTCTAAAGGATGGGAATAGGGGTTTCTATACTTCCAGACTATGGGCAAACCACAGGGTCAGGGGAGGGACTTATCTACACTGAACTAAATCTAAAGCAGGACAGGGCACAATGGAGATCAGGAAGGAAAGTGGGATATCCTCACTGCAGAGTCCTGTCTCACTCCAGCATGGTACAGCTTTCCCAGATCTTCAGCCAGTACCCCTTCAATTGGGTAAGTCAGGGAGCTAAACCAACCTGAGCTGACCAGCAATTCAGGTTAGATTTATAGTCTCTACCTAACCTCCACAGGCAAAATCCTCCTTCTGGATATCAGGGAATCAGGGTACAAAATCCACTTCCTCTGAGGTCTCCCAGGGTCAGTTACAGCTTGTCCCAACCACCATGGAGTCCATCTCAGAGAGAGAGGCCAAACTTCCTGCTTCCTCATTCCATTTAGAATTCTCCAGCCCTGCCTGCTAGGTCTCCTAAATAATAATTTAGTAAACTTCCTCACAACACACGTGTTAGCACTGACACATGTAGCCATTTTCGATGACATGTGGCTGCATACAGAGAAGTATGGGGTTACATGCCGAGGATGAAACATTTGCTGTAGTGTAGTGTAGACACTCTGTGCACTATAGATGACAATTCTACCTATATTAATTTACCTATTTTGGTTTATTAAATACAGTTATGTATTACAATGATACATTTTTGTTATTTAAACTATAAATATTGTGAAACTATGGTTTTTTTCTCAAAGTGACACACCACCTGAGTTATGCTCATTTTTTTGGCAAATTTTGACACACCAAGCTCAAAAGGTTGCCCATCACTGTGATAGGAGAACACTTACTCTTCCTTCAAGCAACAGTTGCCTTTGGCATGCAAGCACGAGTCACATTTTCGGCATTGAGGTATAGCAAGTGTTAGGACTTTATCTCCTGAGGGAGGAAATAGAAAAAAAATCATAATCACTTTGGAAAGAGAGAAAAACTGAATAGCATCAAAATAAAATGTGGATAATTGAGTAGGTTGGATTTTATAAAAATAACTCACAAAGTTGGCATGAAAGCTTGTCACATAACTATAGTTAATGATGTGAATGGTCTTTGCTAGGAAGAAGCAATTTTCCTCTTGGCCTGGATCACGCAAATGACTACGTGAATGTAAGAGAAGTTGTTGGTTGTATGGATGTCAATTCCTTGGCATCTTAACGGTTTTCAAAACTATCATATACTCAAGAATGTTGATAATAACTCTCCTACTATCCTCAGGAGAATAACTACCCTATACTCCCTGAGGAAATTTCTTTTTGAGTTAGAGACTCATGGTTTTGAATTCCTTTTTTCTGCTTCTCTATAATACACTTTAAAAAACTATGCATAGCAAATGTTTAATGTTTTATTTAATCTTGTTTTTTGTTCTTACATGTATGTCAAAATTTTGCTTATTGATATTTTAAATTTTAGAATAAAAAGGAAAAGTTAAAAGTTATAAAAAAGGTGCTCTTTTAATCCCTATATTTGTACCCTTCATCTTATTCAGACCTGTATCAGTTGATTACTTTCCCTTAAATTCATTCGTAGACCCTCACTAAATAATCTTCAGTCTTTCCTCATCAATTGACTTATTCCCTGTTAAACATTGCCAAATCTCCCCCATTTAAAATAAGTCCATACTTTACCATCTCCTCAAACTGTCCTTCTTTACCCCTCCTCTCTTTCACAGTAAAAGACAAAACCATTTACATTCTTTGGCCTCCATTTCCTCTCCCCATCACTCACTTTTCTTTCTTTTTTTTTAAAAAAAATTTATTTATTTAGAATATTTTCCCATGGTTACATGATTCATGTTCTTTCCCTCCCCTCTTCCCTCCCCCTCCTTGAGCTGACAAGCAATCCCACTGGGTTATACTTGTATCATTGTTCAAAACCTATTTCCATATTATTAATATTTGCAATAGAGTGCTATTTTAATGCCCAAATCCCAATCATATCCCCATTGGACCATATGATTGATCTTATATTTTTCTTCTGCATTTCTGCTCCTACAGTCCTTTCTCTGGATGTGGACAGTGTTCTTTCTCATAAGTTCCTTGGTGTCATCACTCACATTTCAATCTCTTGGAATTTGGCTCCCAAACTCATCACTGAACCGAATCTTCTATCTCCTAAACTGTTTCTTTACTTGCCAAATCTAGTGGTCTGTGCTTAATCCATATTTTCCCTGACCCATCCGCAGCATTTCATGATACTGACCAGCACATCTCATCTCATCTCATCTCATCATCTCATCTCATCTCTTCTTCCTTCCTTCCTTCCTTCCTTCCTTCCTTCCTTCCTTCCTTCCTTCCTTCCTTCCTTCCTTCCTTCCTTCCTTCCTTCCTTCCTTCCTTCCTTCCTTTCTTCCTTTCTTTCCTGTTTTAGAATTAATAGTGAGTATTGGTAGGAGAGTGGTAAGGGCTAGGCAATTGGGGTTAACTGACTTGCCCAGGGTCACAAAGGTTAACTGACTTGCCCAGGGTCTGAGGCCAGATTTGAACTCTAAAAGATGAGCTATCCTGTCTTCAGGGCCAACCCTCTAACCCCTGCACTCCCTTGCTGTCCCAGTTTTACTCACAGGAAATCACAGTTCTGCTATGGATCTCTACTTCTCTCTTTCTTCAGGTGAACACATTTGATTTTGCTTTTGACTTTTTATTATCAGACAAGTCTTAAGCTATTTCCTTTCATGAGACATTTGAGAAGAGAAGAAGCATTTATTAAGTACCTATTTTATAGCAGGCATTTTACTAAGTCCTTTATGAATATTGTCTCATTTGATCACATCTGTGAGATAGGTCTATTATTATTCCCATTTTGCAGCTGAGGAAACTGGCTAAGTGACTTAGTCATACAGCTAGTGTATGAAACTATTGAATGCAGGTCTTCCTTACTCCAAATTTGACAGTTTCCATTCACCAATTAGTTGTCCTTACATGTTTCCTGATTTTCCCATGTCTTGCCTATGTCTCCAGAAGAGGGAACTTCAGAGATTACTATGATCTAGGCGCCATTCTCCAAGGCCTATTTTAAATTCTATGCCTCAGCTTCTTTCATTATTCACTCATGGAACCGCAGATCGGTCCTTGCTTCACTTGTACCCAGAGTTCTTTGTCCAAGGGGCACAGTCTTTATATCTTTTGACTCTAAGACCTTGTACTTGGACACAAAGCTAAGACATATGTACTTCTTATGCTTGGGGAAGTTTATACTTAGTGGAGGATTTTGCAATCTTTCTAAATCCTTCATAGATCTAAATCATATATTATCTGTATGTACTTGTTAACTGAATTCAAATTTCCCTTCCTTTTTTTGTAGAGAAGTTGATCATTTTTGTATAGGAATGGGAAGGAAAAGCTTCTAATATCAGACACCACGTTGGACTACATTCTCACCTGGTTTCACATTGCTCACACCTTCTCCAATGCTTTCTACAATCCCAGCTCCTTCATGTCCCAAAATTGCAGGTAAAGGTATTTTGAGTTTTCCTTGCAATATGTGATTATCTGAACCACAGATCCCTGAAGAAACAATCTGCATGACAATTAAATGACATCAAATACAGAAGAATATTTTCTTTATATAATATTAAACTTTCTTGGAAGCCTAGTAGAATGTATACTTGTATAATACAATAAAAAGTTATTTTAAAGCTATTTTATTTTCTCAATTACATGTAATAACAATTTTCAACATATGTTTTCCAGAATTGTAAGACCCAGATTACCTCCCTTCCTCCCTTCTCTCCCCTCTCAAGGAGATGGTAAGCAATTTAATCTGGATCACACATTTATGATAAAAATTCCTCACAAATAATCCTCCTTATTATTCTATTCATATCAATTTGTAAAACTTGGGAATCCAGCAAAGTGAATTCTTACGTTTTGGTGTTTGGAGAGGGCAAAAGATATAGGAGCAACTCATATATCATGAGGTTTTTCATATTTGCTAAGTACTTATCTCAACAACAACTCTGTGATTATTACTCTCATTTTTACAAAAGGCTCTGAGAGGTTTGATTCCTCATAGTGCCTCAACCTGTTGAGGCAGAATTCCATTCTACTGTTGTGTTTTTTTTTTCTGTTTTCTGTTGTTTATCTCCTTTAATTTTTGCAGTAAAAAAGCTGGATAAAAATTCTATCTATGCAAATTCATTGACTGGATAATGGTTATTCCATCCCAGAACCACAATATCTTATCTTGTCAGTTTTCCATAGAAAATTTGAACAGATGAGGAGAGTTGAATTGATATTTCTGGCAGTTTGCATATGTATGTACGTGTATGCACATATATACATTATTTAGAATTTGTATACTTACATTCACTATGACAAATTGGGAACCAATAATAGAAGATGTAATTGTCTTTGGACCTCTTTGAATCTTGTGTAATTAGAATCTGTTACCCTAAAAACTATGATCCCCAGCAAAACTATGATTCCCAGCACCCTGCTCACTTCCTTCCATTATGTACTGGTGTAGACAGGATATAAATTAAGTGTAGTCCTGCCTCTTGCTCTCTTTTCTTTCTGTTGCTGCTTTGGTAGAGTGGGGATTTTTGAGCAGGTAGAAAAACTTAATCACGTGGTTCTATTTTGTCAGATAATAAACTTTATAAAAAATAATACTGGAAGTATTAGGCATTAATTTAAATCCTACAACCTTTGGACCAGTTCTTAGCTGAGAGGATGGAAAGTTTGATAAAATGTGAAATAGTGAATAATAGTCACTGTGTGAACAGAGTGAAACGATTAGGGAGGATGGCCTTACTTTATTGACTGCCCAATTGAGATTAGCTAATAGAAATTTGCAGTGGTCTCATGAACAATTACATCATTTCTATAGCATCATTTAGCAGCATATTAATAGAAGCTGAGATAGAGAATAGTGGAAAAGATTAGGGCTTGGAAAAGTTAGTGGAGGATTTATGGGAAGAAAATTGATATTTACCAACAAAAGATGATTTAATGAAGCAATTGTTAATTGTAAACCAAGAGCATAGATACCTTTGAGAATGCATTTTTGCATTGTTTCTATTTTTTCCCCCTAAAGAACAGTAGCAACATGCCAGTGAGGATGATATGGCAGAACTCAAGGTATTATAATAAAGTTGAAGGGAAATTTTTTTTCAGAGAATAAAGCAAGCAATCAAATTTGGAGTTCTTCCCAATCTGTCACTATCTTTCCAAATTTTTCACTTCCTTGAAGGTTCACTTGAGGTGTTACTTTCTATGGGAAGCTTCTCCTCACCCCTATGGTTATTGGTGTTCCATGTCTTTCCCACCTGACATTATCCTGTATTTACATCTTTATTGTTGTGTCCTACTAGGAGAGGGACAGTTCCTTGCTAGCAGAGATTTTGCTATTTTAAAGTATTTTTTAAAATTTCTTAGTACCTTGCAAAAAAGAAGTGTTTCATCATGTTTCTTGATATGGATTGAATGGCATGTGGTACCTCTTTAGTTAAGGCCCTAGAAGATGGCCCTTGGTCTAATATAGAGGGAGATGTTACTATTGGTTGACTGAGAGAATGCTGAACCCAACGCTATTTAATGATGAGCAATTTAAATCAGTTGGTTTCAGAGAGAGGGCCTCAAGGGTGGTAGTCAAGAGAAAGAAAAGGCTTCATGCCTTTTGAAGGATGGAAAAAATACATGTAAAAGATGAAAACCTCAGTCTTTATTTCCTGACATTGATATTCCTATTTAGTTTTTAATCATTAGGTAATAATTACAAATGACAACTTTACCTTAATTCGAACTTCTCCAGCCTTTGGCGGATCTACTTCCACCTCCTCAATAGACATTGGAGCATTAATTGTCCAGGCAATAGCTGCTCTGCAAACGATAACCTAAAAGTATAAAAAATGAATAAAGTAAAATAAGATCCTGACATATGGCTAAAATTATACCTGACATATATTTCACCAAAGGCATGTTGGCTATTTCTCTTGGTATTTGTTCAAGCTGGGGAGCATTTTCTAACCTATACAGTTTTAAATTTTTATTTTTTTTCTCAATTACATGTAAACAACATTTTTTAACATTTTTTTTTAAATTTTAGGTACCAAATTCTCTCCCTCTCTTCCTTTCTTTCCCCTTCTCAAGAAGAAAAGCAATTTATTATAGATTTTAAATGTGTAGTCTTGCAAAACGTTTCCATACTAGTCAAGCTGTAAAAGAAAATGTTCCCCGCCTCAAACCAAAGACTAATAAAGTAAAAACAAATATTTCTTAATCTACATTCATCATCTTATTAGTTCATCTCGGGATAGCATTTTTGAATATAAATCATTTAGAATTAGCTCAGATTATTGTATTGCTGAGAATAGCTAAATTATTCAATTCGATATCATATAATACTACTGTATCATGTACAATTTTCTCCTGGTTTTACTGTTTTGACTTTGCATTAGTCCATTTAAGTCTCCCCAGGTTTTTCTGAATGCATTGTGCTTATGCCACAATATTATTCCTTCTCACTCATATACCACACTCATATAATTTGGGCAAATATAAAAATAAAGGTCTGGAGGAAGGAAACATAGTTATTATGTGCCTACTACATGCCAAGTATTGTGCTAAGTGCTTTCCTAATTTCCTTTGATTATTACAACAAACTTAGGATGTGGGTGCAATTATTATCCTCATTTTATTGAGGAGGAAACTGAGGCAGAGAGATGTTAATATGATTTGAGTTCAGATTTTATTAATCCAAGTCACCTTCATGACAACAGAATTGTCACAAGTAAATAATGTGTTCAGAAATGTCTTTGTTAACTGTAAAGTGCTATATAAATGTCAATTGTTCTTTTACTAAGCTACAAGGGAGTATACAAGGGAGCAGAAATGAGAATCTAGATTTCTGCAGGATGATTGCTAGTTCTTACCTCATTTTCAAATTGAAGCAACAGGAATTCATCACCATAGTACAATTATAAACATATAGATGTTATCTTTTCATTGGAAAAAGCAATCCCCTAAAAAGTATTCAGAATTTTATTTTTCCCTTTCTCTTCTCCTAGGGCAGGACCACTTGTGAACCTTTTATTCCTGTCTTGTTTCCTTATAACATTAAGGTTCATTCTTAAACTTATTATGACCAAAACTGCCTATGTCTAATAAATTTCTTACTGACTTCCTGAATAATAATTTTTGTAGAAGTTTGGTGAGAGTGGACTGATCTGTGATTTTATCCTTGCAGGCAACTCCCAGTGTGCAAATTCCTTCCACTAAAGCATATCAGAAACTTTACTGTAGCTTAAAATATCCTTATTTTAAATCTGTCCTGAGACACTTAAAAGCTGTATGACTCTGGGAAGTCATTTATAGCTATTTGTTTCATTTTCCTTATCTGTTAAAATGAGCTAGAGAAGGAAATAGCAAAGCACTTCAGTTTCTCTGCCAAGAAAACCCCCAAAAGGGTGATGAAAAGTTGGACACCAGTGAAGAAGGATCAAACAATAACAACAATAAAACTGGAGGGGACCCTTAGAATTTGTCTAATACCTTCTTTCATTTTACAGATGAGAAGAGTGAGGTCTACTGTCAAAAAGCTAGTGAGTAACAGAGCCAGGATTTGATGCCAAGGGCTTCTGATTCAAATTTATCACTCTTTCCACTCTATCTTGCCTGGTGCTCTGAGCCACGAGGTGATACATCCTTTGATATATCATTAGTATGTATGATAAGGTTCAAACACAGATCTTTCTGACTCTAGACCTAGCCTTCTAAGTGACATCTCTTGAAAGCAATGCAAATTAGAGATTATTAGATTTAAAAACATAAAGAATTTATTAAAGTCTTCCTCTAAGTAGCAAAAGCTTTTATTGCAATGAAATACATATCTTATAATAATTTGACTCATGAAAAATGATCAGGAATACATCAATGCATGAATAGGAAATACTTGCATATATGAGTCATATAATATGATTTCATACGATTAAGTTCTTCAGTTAATGAGATAATACATTTTGCTATCACTTTATAAATCTGAAATGTGAAAAATAACTTCTAGAGATATACTGTCTACTTACCTTGCCAGCAGTTTCCGCAGAACATTTTGCTCGCTCCATCTTTCTACCTCAAAAGTACAGGATAGAAGTCAAAATCTTCTGACTGTCTTGCTGAAAAGGAAACCACCTGGGTACTTATAGTTTCTATAAACATCAAAGCTCTTCCTGTCTTGCATAATTTTACACTCATTAGTGGAGGGAGAAAGTCAAGAGATGAAGAAATTGGAGAAGAATGAAAGGAATGATAAAGGAAGTGAAAGAAAGAAAAGAGGAGAGGAAGAGGAGGGAGGGACATTGTAGGGATTTTCTAACTTAAAGAGTAAGGTGGGGTGTAAGGGAGATTATGAATGGAGGGAGGAAATTAAAACAAGTGAAGTTTTTTTTTTAAGATGGAACAAGAAGCACTGGTTCTAGAGTCAGAATATAGTAGTTGAAATCCTACCTCTGGTGCTGATCACTTGTGTGATCTTAGCCTCAGTTTCCTTTTCTATAAAACAAAAAGTTTGGATTAGATGGCCTAGGTGGTCTCTTTTTAGTTGTAAATCTACAATATGATCTATAATGTATGCTATATGATATTCTATGTTATGGGATAAGAAGGAATAGAGTGGGACATGAAAATAAATGAATGAAATGGATGAATGAATGAATGAATGAATGAATGGAAAAAAACTTTTATTAAACACTATATGCCAAATGTCATTTGCAAATGCACCTCTTTTTCACAAGAAATTTAAATCCTTTTAAATTTTAATTTAATCGATCCCCAATTACATGTAAAACATTTAAAAAAATATTCAAAGAATATTTAGTCTTGAATTCTCTCTCTCCCTTCCTCTCCATCTCCCCCAACATCCTCCCAGTTTGAGATGATAAGAAATCTTATATAAGTTTTACATTTGCCATCATGCAAAATGTATTCCCATATTAATCCTTTTGTGGAAGGAAACTCAGATTAAAAAAATTCAGAAAGTGAAAAAAATTAATTTGATCTGGATTCAGAATCTATCAGTTCTTTTTTCTCTGGAAGCAGATGACATTTTAAAATTGTGAGTCTTTTGAGACAGTTTTGGTTCATTTTATTGCTGAGAATACCTAGGTTATTCAGAGCTCTTCATCGTTCAGTATTTCTGTTACTGTGTACAGTGTTCACCTGGCTCTGCTTATTTCACTCTACTTCTCTCTGTTTCACTCTACTTCAGTTTATGTAAGTCTTTTCAAGTTTTTTGAGCGACTATAGTTTGTCATTTCTTACAGCATAATAGTATTCCATTTCATTCGTTTACTATAACTTAGTCTTTCCCCAATAGATGGATATTTCCAATTCTTTGCTCTGACAAAAAGAGCTGCTTTAAATATTCTGTACATATAGGTCTTTCCCCTTTTTATTTTTATTTTTTGTCTGTTTGGGATGTAAACCTAGTATTGCTGGATCAAAGGATATGTACTATTTTATAGTCCTTTGGGCATAGATTCAAATTGTTCTCTAAAATGATTGAATCAGTTCAGAATTCCCCCAACATTGCACTTGTGTTCCAATTTCTCCTCCAAGTTTTGTCATTTTCCTTTCTCTCATAATAGCCAATCTCATAAGTGTGTGGTAGTACCTCAGAGTTGTTTTAATTTGCATTTCTCTAATTAATAATGATTTAGAGCATTTTTTCCTGACTAAAGAGCTTTAATTTTTCATTTCAAAACTGCCTTTCATATCCTTTAACCATTTATTAATTGGGAAATGATTTGTATTCTTATATATTCAATTCATTTCTCTACCTATTTGAGAAATGAGGCCTTTATTAGAGAGACTTGTAAAAAATTATGCCATTATGATTGTTGGGTATTGATCTACAGTTTCTGATCACAACCTCCCCAAATTTGCCTTCTTTTCTATCACCCCACCCACTTCTTCTATAACCTTCCTCTCTGCTTCTTGTAGGGTAAGAGAGATTTCTACATGCTATTGATTTTGTGTGTTCTTCCCTCACTGAGCTAATTCTGATAAGAGTAAAGTTCACATGTTCCCCTCCCTACCTCCTCACCTTCCTCTCCACTGTAAAAACTTTTTCATGCCTCTTTTAAGTGAGATAATTTATCCCATTCCAATATTATCTTTCCTGTCCTCTCAATACATTCTTTTGCCTATGCTTTAATTTTTTTTTTAAATATCATCCTATCAGTTTCAACTCATACTCTAACTGCTCTAATAATGACAAAATTCTTTGGAGTTAGAAGAATGTAAACAGTTTAACGTTATTGAATGTGTTTTGATTTTTCTTTCCCATTTACCTTTTCATGCTTCTTTTGAGTTTTGTATCTGAGAGTCACATTTTTCATTAGCTCTGGTCTTTTCATCAGGAATGTTTGAAAGTCCTCTGATTCACTGAATATCTATATCCCCCTGAAGGATTATGCTTACTTTTTCTAGGTAAGTGATTCTTGGTTGAAGTCCTTGTTCCTTTGTCTTCTGGAATATCCTATGCCAGGCCCTCTGATCCTTTAATGTAGAAGTTGCTCAGTCTTGTGCCATCCTAATTATGGATACATGATATTTTAATTGTTTCTTTTTGGCTGTTTACAATATTTTCTCTTTGACCCAGGAGTTCTGGAATTTGGCTATAATATTCCTGGTAGTTATTTTTTGAGATCTCTTTCAGGAAGTGATAGATGAATTCTTTCAGGTGCTCTTTTTGCCCTCTGGTTTTAATATATCAGGGAAACTTTCTTTGAGTATTTCTTGAAAGATAATAGCTCAGCTCTTTTTTTTTTTATCATGGCTTTCAGGTAGTCCAATAATTCTAAAATTATCTCTTTTGGATTTTTCCCAGTTCAGTTTTTTTACAATGAGCTATTTCATATTTTCTTCTATTTTTTCATTTTTTGAATTTATTTGTTTCTTGATGTCTCATGCAATAATTAGATTCTACTTGCCCCATTATAATTTTTAAGGCATGATGTTGAGTGACTTTTTGTATCTCTTTTTCCATTTGGTCCATTTTTCTTTCTAAGAAGCTCTGCTCTTCATTAGATTTTGTAAGTTGGCCTATTATGTTTTTTAAGGTATTAATTTCTTCAGTATTTTTGTGTCTTTTTTACCAAGTTGACTTTTTTTTTTATGATTTTCCTGCATCACTCTCATTTATTTTCCCAATTTTTCTTCTACCTCTTTTATTTAACTTTTAAAATCCTTTCTGAACTCTTTCGTTAATTCTTTTTGGGCTTGAGAGCAATTCGTATACTTCTTGGAGGTTTTGGATGGAGCAATATTGACTTCGGTGTCTCCTTTTGAGTTTCCATTTTGATCTTTCCTGTCACCAAAATAACTTTCTATGTTGAGTTTCTTTTCCCCCCTTATTTTCCAGCCTTTTTCTTTGCTTCTAATTAAAAGAAAAACTATTAAAGTTGAACTCTGTAAGTTTGGTGAAGGGAGCACTATTCCAAGCTTCAGATTCTTTGTGTAGCTGCTTCCAGGGCTGCTCTGGGGATCTATCTGCTTTCAGTTCTTCCAAAATGGTATGATGTAAGGAGAGGTGTATTTAATACTTTCCTGGTCTATGCTCTGGCCTGTGAGTAATCACAAGCATTCTTTTACCCATTGGAACTATGACCAGGGTCCTCTGCTCTCCTGTGGCCATAGGCTGGTGTGTGCTAATACTCTTCCTCACCCTGTAACCTCACTGCAGGACTGCTACTTGGATCTGTATATGGGCAATGCAATAAGAGTCTTACACCTAGAGCCAACAAAGAGACTCCTTTAATTTTCATTTGAGCAGTTTTCCAACACCCCTCCCCTCCACTGTGACTGAGAGCTCTTGAACCTTTGCTGTTGCTTCAGCTGCACCAAGGGGCCCTTTGCCATGATGGGGCCTGCCCCTAGCACACTGCTTTGTGCTTCACCTCCTGGTAGATCCCTCCTGCTGGCCTTCTAATTTATTTGGGGCTGAAAAATTATTTCACCTAGTTTTTCTGTTGGTTACATTGCTCCAGAATTCATAATGAGGTGTTATACCATAGTTTTTCAGAGGACAATTTGGTGGAGACCAGAGAAGTCCATGTACCTCTTCTGCCATTTTTCTAGATTCTTAAAAATGTTTTTTAAAATATGTTTTAAAAATATCTTTTATTTTTACACAGTCTACTATTCTTCTTATTTCCCTTCCTCTCTTTCCTCCCAGAGAAACATCTCTTATAACAAAGACATTTTTTGAAAAGGGAGGTAGAAAAAAATTGGTATAATCAAAACATCAAAAAAAAAATCTGCTGTGGGGACAGCTGGGTGGCTCAATGGATTGAGAGCCAGGACTAGAGATGGAAAGTCCTGGGTTCAAATCCAGCCTCAGACACTTCCCAGCTGTGTGACCCAGGGCAAGTGACTTAACCCCCATTGCCTAGCCTTTACTGCTCTTCTAAGACTGAAGATTAGGGTTAAAAAATAAAAATAAAATAAAATAATAAAAAATCTTCTATTATGTGAAAATTCCATGCCCATGGACTTTCACCTCTGAGTAGAGGTCAGATGTCTTCTTGAAACTTTTCTTTTTCTAACAAAGAATAAAAGAAAAAAAATGAAACTTCTTTGGTGCCACTTACCCATTATAATTTTACAACATTCAGTTTTATTTATTTGTTCTTTCCATTTACATATGTCATTGTGAATATCATTTTCCTGGCTTCATTTATGGTCTACCAGTTTATGTAAATCCATATTTTTCTGGATCCATCATGCTCATTTCAGTAATTGTACATTACTTTCACATACCATAATTTATTTAGTCATTCTACAATCAGTGGGCACCCACTTTATTTTTAGTTTTTTGCTACCACAAACAACACTGCTATAAATATTTTGGTATATATGGAGCCTTTCTTTCTGTCTGTGACCCCTTTGGGGTATATGGAAAATTAATATTGAATTGGAATATTTTCATGGAAAAATTCTCTTTTACCCTTCTATCCTC
Source organism: Gracilinanus agilis (assembly GCF_016433145.1). Classification (NCBI taxonomy): domain Eukaryota; kingdom Metazoa; phylum Chordata; class Mammalia; order Didelphimorphia; family Didelphidae; genus Gracilinanus; species Gracilinanus agilis. Next base: position 44,895,664 of record NC_058135.1, read on the forward strand.
CAAGAACGATTTAATTCTAAGCTGAGGCTACATTCAATTTCTTACCCAATCTACAAAAATGAGTTACAAAAACTAAGATACACCTCTTCCTGTGATAAAGTAATGAGATAGAAATTGAGGTCTGTAAGATCAACTCCTCAGTTGCGATTTACAAAACAGACATATCTTGGAATGTCCAGGGAAGGGACTGAGTGATGAGTTCACAAGGGATATATATTGGCCTGAGTGAGACAAGTTTGGCCTCTCTTTGCCCCATTCTTTTGTACCTTTGGAATGTAGGGAGAGTCAACTAGGGAGAGCAGGATGTCTTGACCAGTCAATTAATAAATTAAGTTTCCCAAGAATTTCAATCATTACCCATAGTTTAATCTCCGGTAAAATGGTAATGGTATTTTAATCACTTTATTTGTATTATTACAAAGTGCTTTTCAGAATGGTTATTTCAGTTCCTAGCTCAATTAACAATGTGTTTGCTTATGCCTATCTATCTTCTAACAACCCCTCCAACATTGACTATTGCTGTTTTTAGTTATCTTTGTTAATTTGCTGGTATGAGGGGAAACATCAGAACTGTTTTAATGTGCATTTCCCTTTTGATTAGTTGTTTGTAGCATTTTTTCTTTCATATGGTTGTTAATTGTTTTCAGTACTTTTGACAACTGTTTGTTGTCTTTGACTATTTAGGAATGGCTTTTGGTCTTAATTATTTGTTATTTGTGTATGGACATACACATATACATTGTATGTCAAACCCTCATGTGTGTTTTGGCTATAAGGATTCTTTCTGAAAGATTGCTTCCCATCTTATCCAAAATTAATTAATTTTGTTTGTGTAAAAGGTTTTAAAAATTTGTGTAATTAAAATTATCTATTTTATCTTTTATAATTGTTCTTATTCCTTGTTTGATTAAGAAATCATCACCGATCCTTAGTTATGAAATGTATATGGTCCGCTTTTCTCCCAAACTTTTAATGGCATCATCCTTAATATTCAGGTTACATTTCCATTTTGAATCCATTGTGGATATGATGTAACAGGTTAGTCTGAGCCTGCTTTTTATCAGACTGCTTTCTAGTTTTCTCAGCAAATTCTGAGCAAATAAAACGTCTTTCTTAAAAGGTCAGAAGGGATTGTTTCAAAATATGAGCTCATAGCTAATGATGTATTAAAGGAGATAAGAATCATTTCTTGGCAGAATCGAAGTCAGCAATATTAAGGCATGGCAGAACCTTAAGGCCAAATATTAACAGTGTTCTCTAACTCGCATTTTAGCCTTATTTCTAAGAACACTTCCCCTCTTCTCAATTAAAGGGCTGTTTTCCTGGGCAATTCCTGTTTAGCTCTTACCTTTTTGTTTACATTATTCTTTTCATGTATGTCCTCATTCCTTCACTTCAGCAGCTACGTTAGAGTGACCTATTTCACTGCCCCTGCATGGTGTCCTCTGATGCATGCACTTCTGGTTTCTGGGTGGGGAGGTCCTAGGTTAGCATCTTTGACAGAAATATAAGCAACTCCTATCACCTGGAAGTCTCTCCTCTACCCTACAATTAACAATAGTGGCACACCCTTTTTGGCCAGCTAAGCAGTTGTTCTGGGTCCCTGGCAAATAGGCAGATAATGATCTAGATGATGAAATTTTTCCAGACATGAATTATAGCTTGATGTAGAAAACAGGGAATCAAGTTTGAAGATAGAAGATCTAATTTCAAGTTCTAGTTCTAATATTGGCTAATTACAGGACCCTCAGCAAGCACTCTGAACCATTTGTTCTTTACTTGTATAATGGTGTTAATAGTACTGGAATTGCCCTCGTAACTTTTTGTTTTTTTTTTTCACCTTCAAAGATTAGGTTCAGGATTCTTGACTTTTCCCAACTTTCTGTTTTGCAAATATCTACCATTGTGTATCCCAACTCAGAAAATATAGCCAGTGGCAGTGTACAACTAAGACTTCTTGTAATGTGATGAAATCTAACGATTTTAATTCAATCTAACAAAAAATACAGGTTGCAAATTTTCAGTTTTCATGTAAGTCATTTAGGTTGGGAGAAGTTTAAAACATTAAACTGTTAACTTGGCACATTCAAAGCAGAACTCACGATCCTTCTGCCTGAAGCGTCCCCTTTTCCAAAATTTCCTATTACTGTTGATGGCTTCTTCCCTGTCATACAGAATAATAACTATTGTGGTATTCCTGATTCCTTTCACTCTCTCATCCCACATATACAACCTGTTATCAGGCCCTATTATTTCTGCCCTTAGAATATTTCTCATAAATGCCCATTTCTCTCTACTCACACTGTCACTGTTTTTGTAGAGATTCTCATCATCTCATTCCTGGATTATTACAATGCCTTTGGATTGATCTCCCTGACTTACAAGTCTCTCCATCGTAATCCATCTTCCACTCAGCTACCAAAGTCATTTTCCTGAAATACATTCTGATCTTGACACTCTCACCCCACTCAGTGATCTGTAATATCTCCCCATTACCTCCAGAATAAAATTTAAAAGCCTCTACTATTTAAGAGTTCTTTATAACCCGGTGTCTTTCTATCATTTCAGTCTTTTTACACTTTCCTTCTCTCTGGGTACCCTACCCTTTAGTGACACCATCCAATTTGCTGTTCCTCCCCACAAGACATTCCATCTGCCCACTCCCTGGCTCTTCACAAAGTGTCCCCTATTTGGGGTGTGCTTGTCTTTTTCACCTAATTTTCTGGTTGTTCTTTGCTCAAATCTCACCTACCACTGGAGGCTATTCTTAGTCTTCCCCCATGCTAGTAACTTCCTTCTGAGATTACTTTCCACTTATACTGTGTACACACACACACACACACACACACACACACACACACACACAGTACATATATTCACACTCAAATGGAGAGACAGGATGTGAATACAGCAATGATAGGCACATACATGCACAATTACACACAAGTACACATGCACACATACATATGTATTTCTGTGCTGTCTGTCCATTAGAGTGTGAACTCTTAGAAAGCAGAAGCATGCTCTTGCCTTTATGTCTTTAGCACTTAATACATTGCCTGACTTTATAGTAGAAGCTTAATAAATGCTCATCAACTGACTGGCACTACAGTACAAAGCTTCTTGTGTGTCTGCATAGCCTAAACAATTGATTAAGTCACGATTGATATAGAAGTATGACAAAACTGAATATAATCACTTTATGTATTTACATTATATGTGGAATTCATCATGTCAGGCTGGATAATTAAAAAATCACAATGGAGGTGGCCAGTAGGAACATGCACAATCTCAGATATGCACAATAACACTTGGATGCAGAAAATAAAGAATTAAGAAAGAGGAGAACGCAAAAGTTGGCTTGAAACAATATAAAAAAAAATCTAAAATTGAGGAAGTTAGATTGCACCTTGGAGAGAACTCCAAGCCTGGAATTGGGAGGATCTGGGTTCAAATCTGACTTCAGATACTTTTTTTTTTTTAATTTTTAGAAAAATTTTTCCATGGTTACATGATTCATGTTCTTGCTCTCTCTCCCCCCCATCCCCCCATCCCCCAGCAGCTGATGCACATTTCCACTGGTTTCTTCCTGTGTCATCGATGAAAACCTATTTCCATATTATTGATAATTGTTCTAGGGTGGTCATTAATAGGTCTACATCCTAATCATGTCCACATCAACCCATGTTGTTCAAGCCTTTGTTTTTCTTCTCTGTTTCCACTCCTGCAGTTCTTCCTCTGAATGTGGGTAGTGTTCTTTACCATAAATCCCTCAGAGCTGTCTTGTGTCATTGCATTGCTGCTGGTACAGAAGTCCATTACATTCGATTTTATCACAGTGTATCAGTCTCTGTGTACAACGTTCTCCTGGTTCTGCTTCTTTCACTCTGCATCAATTCCTGGAGGTCTTTCCAGTTCACATGGAATTCCTCCAATTCTTTATTCCTTTGAGCACAATAGTATTCCATCACCAACAGATACCACAATTTGTTCAGCCATTCCCCAATTGATGGGCATCACCTCATTTTCTAGTTTTTTTGCCACCACAAAGAGCACGGCTATAAATATTTTTGTACATGTCTTTTTCCCTATAATCTCTTTGGAGTACAAACCCAGCAGTGACATGGCTGGATCAAAGGTATTCTTCTAGCGCTCAAATTGCCATCCAGAATGGTTGTATCAATTCAAAACTCCACCAGCAATGTATTAATGTCCCAATTTTGCCACATCTCCTCCAACATTCATTATACTCCCCTGCTGTCATTTTAGCCAGTCTGCTGGGTGTGAGGTGACACCTCAGAGTTGTTTTGATGTGCATTTCTCTAATTATTAGAGATTTAGAATACTTTCTCATGCGTTTCTTGATAGTTTTGATTTCTTTATCTGAAAATTGCCTATTCATGTCCCTTGCCCATTTATCAATTGGAGAATGGCTTGATTTATTGTACAATTGATTTAGCTCCTTGTATATTTGAGTATTTAGACAAGAGCCCAACTTTTGTGGCAAAAATCCACTATTTGACAAAAACTGCTGGAAAAATTGGAAAACAATATGGGAGAGATTACATTTAGATCAACATCTCACACCCTACACAAAGATAAATTCAGAGTGGGTGAATGACTTGAATATAAAGAAGGAAACTATAAGAAAATTAGGTGAACACAGAATAGTATACTTGTCAGATCTCTGGAAAGGAAAGATTTTAAAACTAAGCAAGAGTTAGAAAAAATTACAAAATGTAAAATAAATAATTTTGATTACATTAAATTAAAAAGTTTTCGTACAAACAAACAAAAACAATGCAACTAAAATCAGAAGGGAAACAACAAACTGGAAAAAAATCTTTATAACAAAAAACTCAGATACTTTTTAGCTGTGTAACCCTGAGTAAGTTATTTAACTCTGCCTCGCCATCACCATTCCTGCCTTGGAACTGATTCTTACTATTTCTTTTTTTTCTTTTTTAATTTTTTTCTTTTAAACCCTTAACTTCTGTTTATTGGTTCCTAGGTGGAAGAGTGGTAAGGGTGGGCAATGGGGGTCAAGTGACTTGCCCAGGGTCACACAGGTGGGCAGTGTCTGAGGCCGGATTTGAACCTAGGACCTCCTGTCTCTAGGCCTGGCTCTCAATCCACTGAGCTACCCAGCTGCCCCCTGATTCTTACTATTGATTTGAGTACAGTAGGCAAGAGTTTAAAAAACAAAATAAAAACTAAGATCATGGCAGCTGGTCTAATCATTTCTTGGCCAATAGAAGGAGAAGAAATGGAAGCAGTGCCAAATCTTATATTCTTAAGCTTGAAGATCCCTGCAGAAGGTGATTACAGCCATGAAATGAAAAGACACTTGCTCCTTAGAAGGAAAACTGGAAAATCTGGATGGCACATTATGTGACCAGAAAATTAATCACTAATAGCTTAATCAATACTTTGAATGTGATTTTTAGAAATTTAACTGTAGACTTCTGGGCTAAGATGGCTGCAGAGAAGAGGGAAGGGGCTCTTTCTCCTCACCACCAACCAATGTGAAAAGCCTCAAAAAAAGACAAGGAGCAGTATCAGATGATCAAAGGGGCTCTACTGCAGGGTGCTGACTCGAAGGTAAGCAGGACTTGGGCATTTACATGCTATAAGGGGATAAAACTACTCATACCAAAGGAAGAACTGATCACTCTTCCTCCCCTACACCTACCATACCAAGGTCAGAGTGAGCACACTAGAGGCAGAGTGAGGGCAATTGATAGGTTCTTGTGGGGGGGGCTGGCTAGGGACACCTACCCCTGAGAGCAGCAACACTCAGGATCCCAGAAGGCTGAGAAACATGGAGCTTGGGTGTAGAGACAGGGCAGAGAGGGGCTGTCCATAGCAGATGTGAAGACTAAAAAATAACCTCAAGTCAAAACCTCTGATGTTCAGTACAAAGAGAGCTGCCTACCCTCCTCATGCAGACTTCTGGCTGGGAAGGGAAGAGAAAACTAACCTAGTAATGGCCAGCAATGCCCAAAAAATACAATTCATAACCACCAAAAAAAAAAAATAAGAAAAAGCCTTTGACTCCGGTTAATTTCTACATAGAGAAACAACAAACTACAGAGAAGATAGCAGAAGATGACAAATGAGCAAACACATCCAAACCTTCAAAAAAATGGAAATTGGTCACAAGCTCTTTAAGAAATCAGGCTGGAATTTGAGAACCAAGTTAAAAATATAGGAGAAAATTGGGAAGAAAAGTGGGAAATAGTTCAAAAAGAAAATAACAGTTTAAAAGATAGACTATCCCACTTAGAAAATGAGGTCCAGAAATAAAAAAAAGATAAGCAAATTGAAGACCAGAAATGACCTGCTAGAAGCCATGAAAAGCAGGAAAGACCATACTGAAAAGGAAATGAAAAGATTATAGTGGAAAACCAGTCTTTAAAGACTAGAATTGGGCAAGAAGAAGCTAATGATCTCACAAGACAGCAAGAATTTATAAAGCAAAGTCAAAAGACTGACAAAATAGAAGAAACATGAAATATCTCACTGAGAAAATGACTGAGCAGGAAAAGTGGTCTAGAAGAGACAATTTGAGAATCACTAGTCTACCTGAAAAATTCAGAAATGAACAGAAACCTTGGCATCATACTACAAGAAATTATCCAAGAAAACTACTCTGATGTTCTTGAACAAGAGGGCAAAATAGACGCTGAAAGAGTCCATAGATCACCCTCTACATTAAATCCTCAAAAGACAACCACCAGAAATGTAATTACCAAATTCAAGAACTTCCAAGCTCAGGAGAAAATATTACAAGAAGCTAGAAAGAGACAATTCAGATATCAAGGAAACACCAATCAGGATTACACAGGATCTGGCAGCCTCCACATTAAACGACCATGAAGCTTGGAATATGATATTCAGAAAGGCAAGCAAATTGGGTCTACAATCAAGGACCCATCAAAACTGACTATATCCTTAAAGGAAAAGTATGGGCATTTAACAAAATAGAAGATTTCCAAGTATTTGTAAAGAAAAGACCAGAACTAAATGGGAAATTTGATGACCAAATACAAAACTCAAGAGAAACATGAAAAGGTAAACAAGAAAGAAGGGAAAATATTTTTTAAGGGCTTCAGTAAGGTCAAATTGTTTATATTCTTTTTTTTTAATTTTTTAATCATTTATTAATATTCATTTTTACATGATTCATTTACATGATTCAAGCTCCTATTTTCCTCTTCACCCCCCCGCATTCCCCCCGCTCATGGCCGGCACATGTTTCCACTGGTTTTATCATGTGTCCTTGTTCAAGACCTATTTCCAAATTGTTGATAGTTGCATTGGTGTGGTCGTTTCGTGTCTACATCCCCAATCATGTCTGCCTCAACCCATATATTCAAGCAGTTGTTTTTCTTATATGTTTCCTCTCCTGCAGATCTTCCTCTGAATGTGGGTAGCGTTCTTTACCATAAATCCCTCAGAGCTGTCCTGTGTCATTGCTTTCTGCTGTTACAGAAGTCCATTACATTCGATTTTACCATAGTATGTCAGTCTCTGTGTACAGTGTTCTTCTGGCTCTGATCCTTTCACTCTGCAGCAGTTCCTGGAGGTCTTTCCAGTTCACCTGGAACTCCTCTAGTTTATTATTCCTTTGAGCACAATAGTATTCCATCACCAGCATATACCACAATTTGTTCAGCCATTCCCCAATTGAAGGACATACCCTCATTTTCCAGTTCTTTGTCACTACAAAAAGCGCAGCTATAAATATTTTCATACAAGTCTGTTTATCTATGATCTCTTTGGGGTACAAACCCAACAATGGTATGGCTGGATCAAAGGGCAGGCATTCTTTTATAGCCCTTTGAGCATAGTTCCAAATTGCCAGCCAGAATGGTTGGATCAGTTCACAACTCCACCAGCAATGCATTGATGTCCCAATTTTGCCACATCCCCTCCAGCATTCATTACTCTCCCCTTCTTTCATTTTAGCCAATCTGCTAGGTGTGAGGTGATACCTCAGAGTTGTTTTGATTTGCATTTCTCTAATTATTAGAGATTTAGAACACTTTCTCATGTGCTTATTGATACTTTTGATTTCTTTACCTGAAAATTGCCTATTCATGTCTCTTGCCCATTTATCAAGTGGGGAATGGCTTGACTTTTTATACAATTGATTTAACTCCTGGTATATTTGAGTAATTAGACCCCTATCAGAGGTTTTTGTTATAAAGATTTTTTCCCAATTTGTTGTTTCCCTTCTGATTTTGACTACATTGTTTTTGTTTGTACAAAAGCTTTTTAGCTTAATATAATCAAAACCATTTAATTTACATTTTGTAATTTTCTCTAACTCCTGCTTGGTTTTAAAATCTTTCCTTTCCCAGAGATCTGACAGGTATACTATTTTGTGTTCACTTAACTTATTTATAGTTTCCCTCTTTATATTCAAGTCATTCACCCATTCTGAATTTATCTTGGTGTAGGGTGTAAGATGTTGATCTAAACCTAATCTCTTCCATGTTGTTTTCCAAATTTCCCAACAGTTTTTGTCAAATAGTGGATTCATGTCCCAAAAGTTGGGCTCTTTGGGTTTATCATACACTGTTTTGCTGATATCATTTACCCCAAGTCTATTCCAGTGATTCTTCCTTCTATCTCTTAGCCAGAACCATATTGTTTTCTTTCTTTTCTTTTTTTTTTTTTAAACCCTTGTACTTCGGTGTATTGTCTCATAGGTGGAAGATTGGTAAGGGTGGGCAATGGGGGTCAAGTGACTTGCCCAGGGGCACACAGCTGGGAAGTGTCTGAGGCTGGGTTTGAACCTAGGACCTCCTGTCTCTAGGCCTGACTCTCACTCCACTGAGCTACCCAGCTTCCCCTCCAGTACCATATTGTTTTAATGACTGCTGCTTTATAGTATAGTTTAATATCTGGTACTGCTAGGCCCTCTTCCTTCACATTTTTTTTTCATTATTTCCCTTGATATTCTTGATCTTTTGTTATTCCAAATGAAATTTGTTATAGTTTTTCCTAATTCAGTAAAGAAGTTTTTTGGTAATTTGATAGGTATGGCACTAAATAGGTAAATTAATTTGGGTAGGATGGTAATTTTTATTATGTTAGCTCGTCCTACCCATGAGTAATCAATATTTTTCCAATTGTTTAGATCTAGTTTTAATCGTTTGGAAAGTGTTTTGTAGTTGTTTTCGTATAATTGCTGTGTTTGTTTTGGTAGATAGATTCCCAAGTATTTTATATTGTCTAGGGTAATTTTAAATGGTGTTTCTCTTTCTACCTCTTGCTGCTGTGGTGTGTTGGAAATATATAGAAATGCTGATGATTTATGTACATTTATTTTGTATCCTGCAACTTTGCTAAAGTTGTTAATTATATCTACAAGCTTCTTAGTTGATTCTCTAGGATTTTTTAAGTAGACCATCATATCATCTGCAAAGAGTGATAGCTTAGTCTCCTCGTTGCCTATTTTGATACCTTCAATTTCTTTTTCTTCTCTAATTGCTACTGCTAGTGTTTCTAGTACTATGTTGAATAATAGAGGTGATAATGGGCATCCTTGTTTCACTCCTGATCTCATTGGGAAGGCTTCTAATTTATCCCCATTGCATATAATGCTTGTAGATGGTTTTAGATATACAGTTTATTATTTTTAGGAAAGGTCCTTCTATTCCTATACTTTTCAGTGTTTTCAATAGGAATGGATGCTGTATTTTGTCAAAGGCTTTTTCAGCATCTATTGAGATAATCACGTGATTTTTGTTTGTTAGACTGTTGATATGGTTGCTCTTTAAATGTCTGATAGAATTCACTTGTGAATCCATCAGGTCCTGGTGATTTTTTCTTAGGGAGTTCTTTGATGGCTTGTTCAATTTCTATTTCTGATATGGGATTATTTAGGTATTCTATTTCTTCTGCTGTTAATATAGGCAATTTATATTTTTGTAAATATTCATCCATATCTCCTAAATTGTTATATTTCTTGCCATATAATTGGGCGAAATAGTTCTTAATGATTGCCTTAATTTCCCCTTCATTAGAGGTGAGGTCTCCCTTTTCATCTTTAATACTGTCAATTTGGTTTTCTTCTTTCCTTTTTTTTATTAGATTGTCCAGTACTTTGTCTATTTTATCTGTTTTATGAAATACCAGCTTCTAGTCTTATTTATTAATTCAATAGTTCTTTTACTTTCAATTTTATTAATTTCTCCCTTAATTTTTAATATTTCTAATTTAGTTTTCATCTGGGGGTTTTTAATTTGCTCGCTTTCTAATTTTTTGAGTTGCATGCCCAATTCATTAATCTCTGCCCTCCCTAATTTGTTAATATATGTACTCAAGGATATAAATTTCCCACTGAGTACTGCCTTGGCTGTATCCCACAGAGTTTGGTAGGATGTCTCATCATTGTCTTTCTCTTCAATGAAATTGTTGATTGTTTCTTTGATTTCTTCTTTGACAAATTGGTTTTGGAGAATCATATTGTTTAATTTCCAATTGGTTTTTGATTTGCCTATCCAGGTGCCCTTACTAATTATTATTTTTATTGCATTATGATCTGAGAAGGTTACATTTATTATATCTGCTCTTTTGCATTTGTTTGCAATGATTCTGTGCCCTATTACATGGTCAATCTTTGTGAATGTACCATGTAGAGCTGAAAAAAAGGTGTATTCCTTTTTGTCCCTATTTATTTTTCTCCACATATCAATTAAATCTAATTTTTCTAGGACTTCATTCACCTCTCTTACCTCTTTCTTATTTATTTTTTGGCTTGATTTATCTAGATCTGAAAGAGGAATATTTAGATCTTCCACTAGTATGGTTTTACTATCTATTTCCTTCTTGAGCTCTGCCAGTTTCTCCTTTATGAATCTGGATGCTATGCCACTTGGTGCATATATATTGAGCAGTGTTATTTCCTCATTGTTTATACTGCCTTTAATCAGGATGTAATGACCTTCCCTGTCTTTTTTAATCATATCTATTTTTACTTTGGATTTGTCAGAAATCATAATAGCCACTCCTGCCTTCTTTTTCTCGTTTGATGCCCAAAAGATTTTGCTCAAGCCCTTAACCTTAAACTTGTGTATATCTACCCTCCTCATATGTCTTTCTTGTAGACAACATATGGTAGGATTTTGGTTTCTGATCCACTCTGCTATTTGCTTCTGTTTTATGAGCGAGTTCATCCCATTCACATTCAGAGTTACAATTAGCAGTTGTGCATTCACTGACATTTTTGTATCCTCCCCTGGACCCATTCCTTCTTCTTCCACTATTTTCTTTTAAACCAGTGATTTGCTTTGAGCCGGTATCCCTTATCCCCTCCATTGATTAACTTCCCTTTCTACCCCCTCCCTTGTTATTCCCCTCTTTTTATTTTTAAAGGCCTAATGAATTCCCTCCCCCTTCTTCTCCCCTCCCTTTTTTGACCTCCCCACTCCCTTGCTCCCTTTGGTTTATCCCTTCTGACTTACTCAGTAGGGTTAAGTAGAGTTTTTTATCCCAATGGATAATATAGTTACTCTTTCCTCTCCAGGTTGATTACACTGAGAGTAAGGTTTGAATATTACCTCTTAATGCTCTCTTCCTCTCCTTCTTATAATAGTATTTATCCCCTCCCCTTCCCATGCCCTCCTTGTGTTTAATAGAATATCCTATTTTTCTTATTCACTCAAATTTCTCTTGGTGTCCCCTACTGTTTCCCCCCTCTTTCCCACCTCCTATGTCATCTTAGACCATTTAGTATTCTGTCTTCTCCCTATGAGTTATTCTTCTGATTGCTATAAAAGTGAATATTGTAATAGTGAATAGAGTTCACTACAGAGATTGATACATAGCATTTCTCCACATAGGAATACATATAATTATATCTTATTTAAACCCTTAAAGAGTCAAATTAAAAAAATTATGAGTTTTCTTTCTTTCCCACCTTTTCATATTTCTCTGGATTTTTGTGGTTGGATATCAAACTTTCCATTTAGTCCTGGTCTCTTTTGTGCAAAAACTTGGAAATCTTCAATTTTGTTGAATGCCCATACTTTCCCCTGGAAGTATATAGTCAGTTTCAATATGTAGTTTATCCGTGGCTGAAGGCCCAGCTCTCTTGCCTTTCTGAATATCGTATTCCAAGCCTTGCGGTCTTTTAGCGTGGATGCTGCCAGATCCTGTGTGATCCTGATTGGTGCTCCTTGATATTTGAATTGTCTCTTTCTGGCTTTTTGTAAGATTTTTTTCTTTTACTTGAAAGCTCTTGAATTTGGCTATTATATTCCTTGGTGTTGACTTTTCTGTGTCCAGTGTAGAGGGTGATCTATGGATCCTTTCAATGTCTATATTGCCCTCTTGTTGTAGAACTTCAGGGCAATTTTGCTGAATAATTTCTTTAAGTATGGAGTCCAAGTTCCCATTAATTTCTGCCTTTTCAGGAAGACCAATGATTCTCAAATTGTCTCTTCTAGACCGGTTTTTTTGGTCTGTCACTTTCTCATTGAGATATTTCATGTTTCCTTCTATTTTATCAGTCTTTTGACTTTGTTTTATTTGTTCTTGTTGTCTTGAGACATCATTGGTTTCTAATTGTTCAATTCTAGCCTTTAGGGACTGGTTTTCCTTTTCAATCTGGTCATTTCTGGTGTTCAATTTGCTTATCAGTTCATTTGATTTCTGAGCCTCACTTTCCAATTGCAAAATTCTGCCTTTTAAGCTGTTATTTTCTTTCCAGATCTCTTCCATCTTCTTCAAAATCTCAGTTTTGAACTCTTCCATAGCTTGTGACCAGTTTTTAATATTTTGAGAAAGTTTGGATACTTGTTTGTCCTCCTCTGTTGTCTGGATTTTCTCTGTGTAATAGTTGTTGAGTGCTCCAGAGTTTTTCTTGATAATCTTTTTCTTCTGGGTTTCCCTATGGCTTGCCATTGTTAGCTCAGCCCCTTCTCGGCTTTGTCTTCACACTCAGGGTCTGTCTGTGCTGTCTGGGCTTGGGAGGGCTCAGATCTCCCTGCTCTTGTGGTCGACTCTCCTGGTCGTCCCTGGTCTGCCCCTCTGCCTGAGACTCCCCCAGCAGTCCCAGGGTGCTGCCTCCACAGCCCCGCTTCAGTCCGCACTGGGTACCCACTCAAGGTCCAAGCCTGTGCTCGAGATCCCTGTCCATGCCGAGGGCACTGCCCCCATCCGCGCAGATGCTCAGTGAGGTCAGTGGGCTCGAGATCCCTGTCCATGCCCAGGGCGATGTCTTCACCTGTGCAGACGCTTGGGAAAGTCCGTGCGCTTGTGGTCCAGTCAGTGCTTAGGGCACTTCCCTCACCCGCGCCAGCTCTCAGGGAAGTCCGTGCGCGTTCTTTAGCTTCTTGGGGTCCTAGTTCTTGCTGTTCTCAGGAACAAGCCCTGGAGCTGCAGTGATTTACTGGGTGCCCCAATTCTATTTTTACTCTTGTGCATTGGCCTCTGGGCTGTACGTGGTGTGGGGGTGGGGGAGGGGCTTCTTCCTCTCACGTTTTAGTGAGAGTTGTTTCACCCCTTTAAATGCTCCGATTCCACGTACCTACAATGCTGCGCCCTGTTGTGGGGTCCCTTTGTACGTCTGGATTCATTTTTATGTCCCCTTGAGCAGTCCTGTATGCTTCACTTAGGAGAGATTGAGCAGCTGCTCCTTACTCTGCCGCCATCTTAACTGGAAGTCTGTTTATATTCTTATATGGAAAAATAATATTTGTAACTCTCAAAAACTGTATTCACTGCCATCCATAGTAGTTAGAAGAATTATCATAGAGATTGGAGTATACTAAGTGATTTAAGATGATATATTAAAAAAAGAAAAGGGGGGAAATAGAAGATGGTACTAAGAGAAAATAGAAGGAATAGAAATTTAATGTAATTATAGTAAGAATTTAGTCCCAGACAGAAATCTGAGTATGTAACCAGATTAAGAATGTAGTCCCAGAATAATACCAGAGTTATAACTTAAAGTATATGTATTGTTATAGTAATATAAAGTATGGTATCATATTTATTATAAAAGTATCAATTCATTCAAAAGTGTATCTTGGGCAAGATAGCTCACACAGGAAGCAGGGAGTCACCCAGAGGCCATGGAGCTCATGATATAAATCCTGGTACCGAGCCTCTAGCTCTGGATGTTACTCTGGAAGCCAGGAGAGCTCCTGAAATAGTCTTGGGGGGAGTGGAGTACAAATAAGAAACTATAAAAGTGAGTGTGTTTTGCAAAATGGGGTCCAAGATTTTGAACTATAGACCTCTGACCATGTGATTTCTCTGTCACAATAAAGCCAGATCTTTACCCAGAAGTGTCTCCCAGCATCTTATTTTTATACTACAAATCAGAGAGCTCACCTTGCTAACAAAGGTCTATATAATAAAAGTTATAGTTTTTCCAGTAACAATGTATGGTTGTAAGAGTAAGATGATAAAGAAAGCTGAGTGTTGCAGAATTGATGCCTTCAAACTGTGTCACTGGAGAAGACTTTTGTGAGTCCCTTGGACAGTAAGGAGATCAAATCAGTCAATATTTTAAGAAATGAATTTAGATTTTTCATTGGAAAGTCAAATATTGAGCTGAAGCTTAAATACTTTGGTCATATAATGAAATGGCAGGAGTCATTGGAAAAGACCTGATATTAGGAAAGATTGACAGCAAGAGGAGAAGGGATCAGTAAAGGATGAGATGGACAAGTAGTGTCAAGGAAGCAACAAACATGAGCTTAGACAGAGTTGGGCAGATAGTGAAGGACAGAAGAGCCTGATGTGCTAACATCCATGAGATTATGAAGAGTTGGAAATGACTCAACAACAATAAGAACAACCATTCATGGGTCCTCACCAACATTTTTATGTTTTATAGTGAGTTAGAGAACACAATTGGTTCAACACAAAAGCATTTGATGAAACAGTATATTAAGAAAGTGAATAATAAAGCATTTTCCTCATAAAATTTCAGGATACTTTCCTCTGAATGTGCACATATGGATACATATAGAGAACAAATATGGAAAAGCATAGATAAAAACAAGACACAGTCAGGATCAGCAAATAATAATGGTTCATATCCAGATTTTTTAGAAAAATTCTAATGTTTCCCCCAATTTCCTCTATAATCATTTGCTACATGTCCATGCTTTCTGTGACTAATCCATTTTGGTTGTTGAAAAATATCAGGCAGAAATGAAGTAGAAAGTTTAAGATATGTACTAGACCTATGATTTCATTGGTATAGCAGATTCTAGGATGGTGAAACTCCCTTTACAAGTGCAGGTTAGTACTTTCCTCACAACTTACAGTCTTCAAAATTTGCCTAGAACAAACAATTAAATGATTTATTCAAGGGTTATACAGTCCAATTATGTCAGAAGCGAATCTTGAACCTCGTATTTCTGGCTTCACAGTCAGCTTTTTTTCCATGCTGCTTCTCAGAGGCAAGTAACAAGTTAAATAACAGAACCTTTGACCTTGTCTGTTCAGTTGTTTTTCAGGTATTGTGTCTGACTCTTTGTTACCCTACTTTGGGTTTTCTTGGCAAAGATACTGGAGTGGTTTGCCATTTCCCTCTCCAGCTCATTTTTCTGATGAGGAAACTGAAGCAAATAGGGTTAAGTGAGTTTCCTGGGGTCACACAGCTAATATGTGTCTGTGTCAGATTTAAACTCACGAAGATGAGTGTTCTTGACTCCAAGACTGTCAAACACTGTGCATCTTATTTGCCTTTGGAAACTAAGCATCTAGCCAAAACTGGATCAGTGAATCTGACTGGGAAAATAAATGTATATTGTTTGTAGAGCATTATGTCACTTGCTTTACAAATATGGATATTTAGGCTTTTGTCTCACTAATTTGATGGAAATGAAGATTCATATTTACCAACAAAAGATTATTTAAGGTTGCAGTTGTTAATTGCAAAGCAAGTAGCTATATGTCTTTGAGTAGTAATGGTCAATTTGATAATTTTTGAGATCCATCTTTTATTTTTTTTGCATTGTCTCTTTTTTCCCCTAAAGAACATGTCAATGATGATGATCATGATAGAACTCAAAATATTATGATCCAGCTGAAGGGAATTTTTTTTCAGAGAATAAAACAATCACATTTGGAGTTCTCAGTCTGCCACTACCCTCAGACTTTATACTTCCTTTAAGACTCAGTTTTGGTGTCACCTGGTAGGGGAAGCTTCCTCTCCTAACCAATACTATTGTTGGGATCCCATGTTTTTCCCTCTTGATATTATCCTCCATTTATTTGTTTGTATATATGTTGTATCTTTCTAGTAGAGTGAAAACGCCTTTAGAGCAAAGACTTTTCTATTTTTAGATGTATTGTCATATTCCCTAGAGCTCTGCACATAGAAGTACATGATATTGTTTTTTAATGTAGATTGAAAATCATATGATAATACTTTGGAAGATAGTCCTGGGCTTCATGTTGTGCAGATGGAGGGAGATGTGACTTCTGATTGGCTGAGAGAATGCTGTTCCTTTCATTGGTTCAGTTTTCAAGAGCGAAGAATTTAGGTCTCAGAGTCTAGATTTCTGTAGGAAGATTGCTAGTTCTTACCTCATTCAAAAATTGAGAAGATGGGAATTCATCACCATCATACAATCATAAAAATATGGATGTAATCTTTTCATTGGGAAAAACAATCCCCTAAAAGTGCTCAGAATTTTATTTTCCTTTTGTTTTATCCAGGGGCAGGATCACTTGTAATGCTTTCTTTTGCAAATGTCTTTATTTTCTTATAGCAGTAGAGGTCATACAGAACTTATTATTACCAAACTTGTTTTGTTTAATAAATTTTTTACTAATTCCCTGAATAATAATTTTTGGGAAAGTTTAGTGAGAGTGGAGGGACCTGTAATTTTAACACTGTAGGCAACTCCTAGTGTGAAAATTCCTTCCACTAATACATATCTGCAACTCTCTTGTAACTTCAAGTCATGGTATAGATTTAGCAATAGAAGAGATCCTTAGAAGTCATCTAATCTGATCTCTTCAATTTACAGATGAGGAAAGTAAGGCCCAATGTCATAAAGGTAGTAAATGACAGTGCTAAAATTTGATGGCCTTTATTCCAAATCCAAGACTCCTTCCACTCTACTTTGCCTGGACCCTGTCACATTAAATAATTCATCCAAGGATGCACCACTGGTGTATATGATAAGGCTTGAACTCAGGTCTTTCTGATTCCAAGTCTAGCCCTCTAAGTAACCTCTCATGATACCAATGCAAATGAAAGATTATTAGATTTTGAAACATTCATTTTGTTAAAAAATTTACTCTATTCTAACTAAACTTCCCTCTAAATAGCAAAAGCTTTTAAATAAAATACATATTTTAAAATAATTTGAGTCACAAAAATTGGAATTCATAAATAAATTGCACTTGCATATATAAAGTAACATCATGTTATTTTATATCATAAAGTACTACTTAGAGATGGGAGTCCACTGACATGGCATATTCATATGAAACCAGATTATTTTCCCCCCAATGAATCATTTGATTTTTACTGATTTTCTCACTCTTTTCCATTTCAAAAAAGTCTTTGCTAGAAGAGAAAACACAGTCCTCTGTCACGTTATCTATAAAACTGAAGTGTGAGAATACATTTCTAGAAATAAACTTCTACTTCAGAAGTACAGGATAAAAGTTGAATTCTTTTGATTGTCTTGGTTAGAGCAAAGTTTTCCTTGTACTTACAGTTTCTATAAACATCAAAGCCCTTTATGATCGTTACATACATTTTCACTCATTAAAGAAGGGAGAAAATCAAGAGATGAGGGGGTGGGAGAGAAATGAAAGGGATTATAGAGGAGATACAAAGAAGTCAGCAAGGAGGAGAAGAGGTACGAGGGACATGGTAGAGAATTTATTGCTTAAAGATTAAAAGGGTACATAAGGGAGATTGTTAAAGGAAGGAGAAGGGGAAAATGAATGAAGGTTTTTTAGATGCAACAAGAGGGATCACATTGGAAAGAATACTCGTTTTGGAGTTGGAAGACTTTGGTTCAATCTCCTCCTCTGGTGCTTAATATTTGTGTGACCTTAGGGAAGTTACTTTAAACTCTGTGTCTCAGTTTCCTTGTCTTTAAAATAAGAGAGTTGGATTATAGGGCCTTAGTAGACTCTTATAGATTTAGATCTATGATATGATCTATAATATATGCTATATGCTAGAAAATGAGATATATAAAGAACATAGAACAGAATGAAGGGAAAACTTTTGTTCATCACAACATTTATTATTTTATTTTATTGAACACTGTGCCAGGTATCATGTTATGTGCTAAATTACAAATTTAATTCCTGCTCCCAAGGAACTTAGATTCTTAAAAAAATTTTTTTAAAGATATCATTTATTATTGCATGATATACTTCTCCCATCCCCATATCCCTTCACTTATTCCTTTCCAGAGAAAGAGGAAAAACAATCAGTGCAATCAGTTAAATCTCTCTCTCTCTCTCTCTCTCTCTCTCTCTCTCTCTCTCTCTCTCTATATATATATATATATATATATATATATATATATATATATATATA
>NC_058135.1:44914710-44935154 GCF_016433145.1 Gracilinanus agilis
GTGTGTGTGTGTGTGTGTATGTGTGTGTGTGTATTCTTTCCTCCTTTGACTAGAATATATTTGAGGTTCAAATGTTGCCCATTCGTATCTTGATTTTCTCCTCATTATACAGACTTGTCTTTGTCTACCTCATTTATATGAGGTAATATTCCCCATTTTTCTCTGCCCTTCCACCCTCTCCCCTCTTAGTGTGTTCTTCCTCACCCCTTCCATTCTTCTTTTGAGTTCAACAAAACATAACAGAATCCCTTCCAAATGTTCTTTCTAATTCTAATTCTTCTCTATGACCCTTTAATGATGACAGCTATGTGTATCATCTTTTCACATAAGAATGTAAAATTTAACAGTTCAACCTTATGATTTTTCATCCATGTTTACTTTTTTATGCTTCTCTTGACTCCAGTATATGTATGCCACATTTTCAATGCAGCTCTAGTTTTTTCATTAGAAAGGCTTATAAATCCTCTATTTCACTAAAATACTATTTCCCTTTGGAGAAGTTATTTTTGATTGCAAGCCTAGACTTTTTGCCTTCTGGAATATCATGTTTGAAGCTCTTCATTCCTTTTATATTAGTAAATACTAAATCTTGTGTGGCCTGATTAAAGACTCTTCAGTACTTGACCTCTTTCTGGATACTTGTGGTACTTTTTCCTTTGACATAGGAGCTCTGGATTTAGGCTATTTTTTTCATTTTCAAAAATTTTTTTGAATTTTCATTTTCAAATCAAACCTCTTTCAGGAAAGGATTAGTAGATTTCTACTTTGCCCTCTGATTCTAAGAGACTTGGGCAGTTTTCTTTCATGATTTCTTGAAATATACTGTCAAGGCTCTTTTGGTTAAAGCATTTAGGTAATCCAATAATATTTAAATCTCCTCAAACTGTTTTCCAAGGCAATTGTTGCTATGAGATACCTCATATTTTTCCTATTTTTTCAGTCATTTGAATTTAATATTTCTTGATGTCTCATGGAGTCATTAGTTTCTTTGTGGTCAATTCTAATTATCAGAGGGTTACTTTTTTTCTTTAAAAAAAACTTTAGGAGAGTATTGGAGTAGGATAAGAACTGAACTCTAAATCTGTTTTCAGACCCTGGGTGCTATCATGTTCTGCATATGATGATCTCCTAATCAGATCAATTCTTAGCATCTCTCTTAAGTCCTCCCTGAGCTACAAAAATGACTCACTATAACTTTTTCTTGGATTTCCTAATCAGAATTCTGTCTGGTATTTTTTACATCTTTGTAGATAATGTCTGTTGGAAGAACAAGGTTGTACATCTTCTCATTATTCTGCCACTTTGACTCTTCCTTTGTAAGTCAGTTTTTAAAGAGCTGTCATACAGAAAAGAAATTGAAGTCCTTCTGTTTGGCCCCAAAGGGTACTAAAAATAATATGTAGGTATGTATCAGGAAAATTTGGGCTCAAAACAAGTACAATGGGATATCCTGGCACTAGAAGTTTTCAAGCAACAGTTGGATGAAAATTTGTCATATCGTAGAGAAGATTCTTTGGTCTTCCAAATTGTAAGTTCTGTGATCCAGAGACTGAAAGGACAATATGCTAATTAAACTTGAGGGTAGGTACATTCTGAAAAAGGTAAGAATCTGTTTGGCAAAGTCTCGGATTGATTACATGCCTTAGAAAATTACTGACAACATTTTCTATTTTCTGAAAGAATGAATGAAAATATAGGTGAAATAGGAGTGAAATCACAAATGTCTGTGAGAAAGAAATACATACGCTGTTCCATGTCCAAGACCAAATGGAGCTCTCTCTTCATTACTGACAGAATAGACATCATAGCATTCTTTAATCTCCTCCCTCAAGTCTGGAGGAATAGAGCAAGACCCATTTCTGACTTTTAATTGACGGATTCGAGGTACACCCAATAGCAGGTTCTCATAGTAAATGAAACTACGGTTTTCAGCTCCTGTTCTGTTGCTGTACCACATTTCCCAATAGAGGCCATCCAGCAGAGATCCCTCTGTGAACTGAAAAGAAAAGAAAAGATCTGAAAAGTCCATATATCAATGAATACCTTTCCTGCTGCCAAAAATTTCCATGTGGCCATCAGAGTAATTAGAGTGTCCACCACACTAATATAGGTAGAGGGATGGTGAAATAAATGAATGATCATAATTATTTCTCTATTATTTCTGATTCTTTCTAGTACTGAATTGCCATCCAGCTGCACTGATATGAATTTTTTTCACAGTTACATAGCTTTAATTCAGCTACAAGGATATGCCAATTGTGATTTTCTTACATACACTGGGATCAGTCTCCCTAGTTCTTGTGCCCAGGCCCTTGTTTCTCATGCCCTTATTAGTATCTGGATCCCCAAAGCTAGATTTTTAAACCTTATTCCTAAGTTAAAAGAATAGGCAGTGGTACTGCCACTTAACTTTCCTAAGACTCAACTTTCAACTCACACTAAATATTTTATTTCAAGCACATACCTTATACTGACTCTAAACTCTAACTGAGGAGCTTCGATCTCTCCCAAATCTCTGGACCAGCAGTCATTGGAAGAGAAAATAACTGGATTTCCCTTAACTGAGGATATCTAATATGACCTTTCTTGCCTAATCTTTTGTTTTTTTTTTTACATTACCAATTTTTTTCCACTAGCCTTCCTACTGTTCCCCACAAAGTTGTAAGAGATAGAGATTCTGAAACCCCAACATACCCTTTCCTGAGGTTCCTGAGGAACCAAGAGGAGAGGGGACCTGCTCTGTCTCCCAGGGCCTAATCACATTTCCTGGATATCCTTATGAAGCAGAGTCCTTTCTAGCTTTTAGATGCAAGTGCCATTGGCATTGATGGGTGTTAGGGCTGGGGATGTGAATTTAATAGGATCAGGGCAAGGAGGGAAAAAGAGTCAGCACTTTGTCTTCACAATTCAGAGAATTTGTGAGTTGGGTTCATGGGAATATTCTTGAGTCAATGAAAAATACTGTCGAAATAAAGAATCTAATTTCTCTATAAGATCAGCACCTCTGATTCCATGTATTTTAAAAAAATTTAATCTTTATTTTAATAATGAATTTCCTCATGAGTTTTTCAAAGTTATATGATTCATGCTGTCTCCTTCCTTTCTTCCCTCCCGCCTCCCAGAGCTGACAAGGAATTCAACCTGGATTATACATGTATTATTATGCAAAACATATTTCTGTAAGTGAATAATCTTTTAAACTAAAACCTCAAATCATATACCTAAATAAACAAGTGATAAATCAGATGTTTTCATCTGCATTTATATTCCAACAGTTCTTTCTCTGGAAGTGAGTAGCATTCTTTTCCATAAGTACCTCAGAATTGTTTTGTGATCCCATGTATTAACAAGGTTTTTACTGATGGAAAAATAAGCCTTTTTTCATGACTCTGAAAAGCAATCACAGATTCATTTCGCCTTCTGATTCTTTTTCTCTCCTATGCATTACTACCTTGTCAGTTCAAACTTTACTATTTATGATAATTATGATGACTGAATTTAAGTTTATCTTTGAAAATTTTTTTCTAAAAGCTTTGCTAAGTAAATTTGTGAAAATTTATAGAGAGAAAGGTTGAAAAGTGGTTGTGAGGGGTGGGAAATGTTTTTAAACACTTAAAAGACAAATGTCATCAAATTTCAACAAAAGTCTTTACTGCTGTCCAACAAATCTTTCATCTCAACATTTATAGATGATCTGGTACCTTTCTCATAGTGGTTATTCTAAATATTTTCAATACTAATAAAGTCCTAGTTCCTTCTGGACAGAATAAATAACTGGCTTTCCTTTTACCGAGGTCAAGGTCATTCAATGCGATCTTTATCTTGCCTGACCCTTTGTTTTCTATTTTACCAGAATTTCTCCCAGTAGCCTTCCTACTGCTACTCACAAAGAACCACTTTATATACTAAATAATATTTTTAAAGAAAAAAAGGGGAAGAGAATAAGAATCAAGAAAACTAATGAATATATAAGAAGTCTGAAAATATATACATTGTATCACCTGCAGACCTTCCACTTCTGCACAGGGGAAGGAGAGATGATAGGAGTGTTTTTACATTTCTCTTATTTGGCCCCATATTTTTTCTTTCTAACTTGGCAATATTCATTTTTGTGATTGTTCCTTCCATTTACACTGCTGTGGTTATTTTATATATTATTTTCTTGGATTTGCTTATTTCATTATTCATCATGTTATGTAAATCTTTCCATATTTCTCTGTATTCATCATGTTCATCATTTCTGAAAACACACTAATATTCTATTACATTCACATGCAGTTTGTTTAGCCATTCCCCAATCAATGCATATCTCTTGTTTCTAATTCTTTACTATCACAAAATTTCTGCTATAAATATTTTGTTATATTATATGGTATATTTATGATATATATAGGGAACTTCTTCTTATCAATGACCTCCTTGGAGTATAAGCCTAGTATATGTATATGTATATATGAAGTAGTCAAATCTCTGAATTAGAAGTATTTTAGTTAATCTATCTACATAATTCCAAACTGCTACCCAAAAATGGTTATACTGATCCACAACTCCAAAACAATGCTTTAAAGTATTATATTATATAAATATAAAAAGCAGCCACTCCAACACTGACTATTGCTATTGTGAGAAGGGAATTTGTATTTTGATTTGATCAACCAGAGATTTAGACTTACCTTCCATTTGCTTTAAATTTGGGTCAATCAGCAAACAGGGAATTGATCCCACAGGCACTGCCCCCCTGGGTGGTGCCAGGCTAATTGAGGAATTGTATGATGTAGGAGAGCTAGTGGGTGAAGGGAATGGCATATAAGGTGAGACCCAGCAAGAAGCAGGGAGAGGATTGTTTCTGAGGCTGAGATTTGGAGACAGGTTCTGGGTTGTTAGTCTTTCAGTTGTTAGGCTAGGTAATTCTTTACCTCCTTTCTATATTTCCCTCCCTTATTATCTTTATCTTACTATAATAAAGCTATTAGAGCTATTAACAATCTTGTGACTTGAGGGTGAATTTCTATAAATGGCGACCACAACATTTTTTACTCTCATAATTTAGTCAAACTCATTCTAACCATTACACTCTCTTTGTCATTTTTTGTCAATTTGCAAGATGCAAGGTGCAACTTTATGGTTATTCGGATTTGCAGTTTTATGATATGGAACATTTGCAGTTTAATGATTTGGAACATTCTTTCATAGGGTTGTTAATGATTTGCAATTTTTCTATTGAAAACTTCATAGCATTTGATCACTTATCTACTTGGAAATGGCTTTTGGCTGCACACACACACACACACACACACACACACACACACACACACACAGTCCAAATCTCTAATGGGTAAACTGCTATTGGAGTACGGGGTAGGAGATACACTATTGTCAATAGATTATATGGGCAGCTAGGTGGTGCAGTGGATAATATGCCAGGTCTAAAGTCCTCAAGTCTGTTTACTAGCTGTGTGATTCTGGGCAAGTCACTTAATTCTCTATGCCTCAGTTCCTCATTGATAAAATAAGTTGAAGAAGAAGTGACAAAACCTCTCCAGTATTTTTGCTAAGAAAACCCAAGTAGGATTCCAAAGAGTCAGACATAACTGAAATGACTGAATGAAAACATATATATATATATATGTATATATATATATATGCTGGATACCAAAATATATGATTCAAAGATTTTCCCCCATTCAATCACTTCCCTTCTCATTCCATATGTATTAATTTTGTTTGTACAGAAGCTTTTCTTTTTCATGTAAGTCAAAGTTACCTATTTTATTTTTTGTTAATTGCCTCTATCTGTTATTTGGTTAAGAGCAATTTCCTAAACATAGCTATGAAAATTGTATCATTTCCTTTTCTTCTGTTTTTTTTTTTTGAGGGGGAATAGGAAACAATATAATATCCACTTGAATTTAATGTGGAACATGGTGTAACATGTTAGTCTAAGATAAATTTCTGATGAACAACTTTTTTGTTTTCCCAGAAGAAAGAAATAGAGTTCTTTCTAAAGTAATATATTTTCCACTTTATTGAATACTGGATTTTGTTGCTGGTTCTCTCTTAGCCTCAATTTTTAAACTAGTTGAGTACTGCTTTAAAATGTAAGTTTTAAGGTGCTACTGCCTTCCTTTATCCTTATGTCTTTGTCAATTCCCTTGATAGTCTAGATTTTTTTCTCCAAAAAAATTTTATTATCTTGTACAGTTCAGTGAAGCATCCCTTTTAAAATTTGACTGGCATAGCATTAACACTGTAAGCTAACATTGGTAGTATTATCATTGTTATGTTGGCATTGCTCAGTCATGACATATGAATATTCTTCCATTTAAATTGTTCTTTATTTCTTTTTTTTCTAGGCAAATGACTTTATTTTTTTAAAATCATTTATTAATATTCATTTTTAACATGGTTACATGATTCAAGCTCCTACTTTCCCCTTCACCACCTGCTGTCCCCCCACCCATATTATCTTGGTGTAGGGTATGAGATGTTGATCTAAACCTAATCTCTCCCATATTGTTTTCCAAATTTCCCAGCAGTTTTTGTCAAATAGTGGATTCATGTCCCAAAAGTTGGGCTCTTTGGGTTTATCATACACTGTCTTGTGGATATCATTTACCCCAAGTCTATTCCACTGATCCTCCCTTTTGTCTCTTAGCCAGTACCATATTGTTTTGATGACTGCTGCTTTAAAGTATAATTTAATATCTGGTACTGCTAGGCCCCCTTCCTTCACATTTTTTTTCATTATTTCCCTTGATATTCTTGATCTTTTGTTATTCCAAATGAAATTTGTTATAGTTTTTCCTAATTCAGTAAAGAAGTTTTTTGGTACTTTGAAAGGTATGGCGCTAAATAGGTAAATTAATTTGGGTAGAATGTTCATTTTTATTATGTTAGCTCGTCCTACCCATGAACAGTTAATGGCTTTCCAATTGTTGAGATCCAGTTTTATTCGTTTGGAAAGTGTTTTGTAATTGTTTTTGTATAATTGCTGTGTTTGTTTTGGTAGATAGATTCCCAAGTATTTTATATTGTCTAGGGTTATTTTAAATGGTGTTTCTCTTTCTACCTCTTGCTGCTCTAATGTGTTGGAAATATATAGAAATGCTCATGATTTATGTGCATTTATTTTGTATCCTGCAACTTTGCTAAAGTTGTTGATTATTTCTACCAGCTTCTTAGTTGATTCTCTAGGATTTTTTAAGTATAGCATCATATCATCTGCAAAGAGTGATAGCTTAGTCTCCTCATTGCCTATTTTGATACCTTCAATTTCTTTTTCTTCTCTAATTGCTACTGCTAGTGTTTCTAGTACTATGTTGAATAATAGAGGTGATAATGGGCATCCTTGTTTCACTCCTGATCTTATTGGGAAGGCTTATAATTTATCCCCATTACATATAATGCTTGTTGATGGTTTTAGGTATATACTGTTTATTATTTTTAGGAAAGGTCCTTCTATTCCTATACTTTTCAGTGTTTTCAATAGGAATGGATGCTGTATTTTGTCAAAGGCTTTTTCAGCATCTATTGAGATAATCATGTGATTTTTGTTTGTTAGACTGTTGATATGGTCAATTATGTGGATGGTTTTCTTCATGTTGAACCATCCTTGCATTCCTGGTATAAATCCCACCTGATCATGGTGGATGATCTTCTTAATTACTTGCTGGAGTCTCTTTGCTAATATTCTATTTAAGATTTTTGCATCTATGTTCATTAGGGAGATTGGTCTATAGTTTTCTTTCTCTGTTTTTGGTCTACCTGGCTTTGGAATCAGTACCATATTTGTGTCATAAAATGAATTTGGCAGGACTCCTTCTTTGCTTATCATATCAAATAATTTGTATAGTATTGGGATTAGTTGCTCTTTGAATGTCTGATAGAATTCACTTGTGAATCCATCAGGTCCTGGTGATTTTTTCTTAGGGAGTTCTTTGATGGCTTGTTCAATTTCTATTTCTGATATGGGATTATTTAGGTATTCTATTTCTTCTGCTGTTAATCTAGGCAATTTATATTTTTGTAAATATTCATCCATATCTCCTAAATTATTATATTTGTTGCCATATAATTGGGCGAAATAGTTCTTAATGATTGCCTTAATTTCCTCTTCATTAGAGGTGAGGTCTCCCTTTTCATCTCTAATACTGTCAATTTGGTTTTCTTCTTTCCTTTTTCTTATTAGATTGACTAGTACTTTGTCTATTTTATCTGTTTTTTCAAAATACCAGCTTCTAGTCTTATTTATTAATTCAATAGTTCTTTTACTTTCGATTTTATTAATTTCTCCCTTAATTTTTAGTATTTCCAATTTAGTTTTCATCTGGGGGTTTTTAATTTGCTCGCTTTCTAATTTTTTGAGTTGTATACCCAATTCATTAATCTCTGCCCTTCTTAATTTGTTAATATAAGCACTCAAGGATATAAATTTCCCCCTGAGTACTGCCTTGGCTGCATCCCACAGAGTTTGGTAGGATGTCTCATCATTGTCATTCTCTTCAATGAAATTGTTGATTGTTTCTATGATTTCTTCTTTGACAAATTGGTTTTGGAGAATCATATTGTTTAACTTCCAATTGGTTTTTGATTTGCCTGTCCAGGTGCCCTTACTAATTATTATTTTTATTGCATTATGATCTGAGAAGGTTACATTTATTATATCTGCTCTTTTGCATTTGTTTGCAATGATTCTATGCCCTATTACATGGTCAATCTTTGTGAATGTACCATGTGCAGCTGAAAAGATGTTGTATTCCTTTTTGTCCCTATTTATTTTTCTCCACATATCAATCAAATCTAATTTTTCTAGGACTTCATTCACCTCTCTTACCTCTTTCTTATTTATTTTTTGGTTTGATTTATCTAGATCTGAAAGAGGAATATTTAGATCTCCCATTATTATGGTTTTACTATCTATTTCCGTCTTGAGCTCTGCCAGTTTCTCCTTTATGAATTTGGATGCTATACCACTTGGTACATATATATTGAGCAGTGTTATTTCCTCATTGTTTATACTGCCTTTAATCAGGATGTAATGACCTTCCCTGTCTTTTTTAATCATATCTATTTTTACTTTGGCTTTGTCAGAGATCATAATAGCCACTCCTGCCTTCTTTTTTTTCATTTGACGCCCAAAAGATTTTGCTCAAGCCCTTAACCTTAAAGTTGTGTGTGTCTACACGCCTCATATGTGTTTCTTGTAGACAACATATGGTAGGATTTTGGTTTCTTGTTCTTTATTTCTTTAAAGAACACTTTGAAATTGAATCTTGTTATAAGGGGATTATGCTAGTGGGGTAATAAAGTGGTTGTAATATGGGAATAGGCTAGAGGTAATAGGGAGATTAAGGCTAGGTAAGATTGCAATAGGGGATAAGGCAGGTAAAGGACTAAAGGTAATGTGAATAGGGATAAGGCACTGTGGATAGGGGTTTGTGGATCCCTAAGGCAGTAAATATATAACAAAGATACAATGGTGAAGGTGGTAGATTGAGGTGGTAGGAGAAGTAAGGGAATGACTGAGTTTAGGGAATATAAACACGGAGGTATAAAGAGTTTTAAGAGCAGACAGCTACAGCCTGAGAGACTCAGACTGGGCCTCAGGTTTGAGACAGAGACACTAAAGGGAAACAAGACTGAGCCCTTCAAGTAGGAAAGGCACTTCTACAGACAAAGTTTAGGGCCAGCCAAGAATGGCTTGAAACTGACTAGAGGGCTTCTACTCAGTTTCTCAGATTCACAAAGGAATAGCTCAGAGAAAGTAATGAGATTACACTTCCTCCAAAACGGACACCTCCAATTCCCTTAGGACCCAGAGACAATATTATTCCTTTCTCCCCTTCTTTCTCTCTTATCAATCAACTAATGAACTAGCCAAAGGTTTGATTAAGTGACAAACAGGGTTTATTGATTTTTAGGGTTGATTGGAAGGGTTGGAGGAGTACAAGGTAACTCTAACAGCCGCCTAGAGAAAGCTTCAGGTGGGGGAGGGAGACAGGAATGTGAGACTGAGATAGTACCTGCCTAACTCAGCCCCAAAGGGTTTTGTAGCCTATAGGATTAGGAAAGTTGGATATAATGATTCAAGAGGTAATTTGTAACAAGGGTAAGCCCTATTTGACTACAGGGAAACTATATCTACCAAGTTTGAAAGCTAAGCCCAAGATCCACCCTCCTTTCAAAACCCCAAGAAATTTAGGAAGGGAAAATGATGATTGGGAATAAAGAAGGTTTGGGAGATCTAAAGGAAATATTTAAGCTAACCAATTTTAAGAGAAAAGCTGCAGAATATAGGCCAGGTTTTCAGCCTAAAGAACAGAGCTCAGTTGACCCTCCCACTCTTATCAAGTCCCAGGGTCAACTCACTAACCTCAGGATTCTAAGCCCTTTTTCAACTTTGCAGTAAGGCGTTGCAGGGTTGATATGCACCCTTTTGCACTACAATATATACAACTATTTTGTACACTTTAGTAGTGCTGTCCTCAAATATTTTATGCATTAGCATTTTGTAGTTACTTTGAATGGTATTTTCATTTCTCTATATTGTCTCTTGGTTTTTGTCTTAATGTAAAAATATTGATTTTTATTAGCTTATTTTGTAGCTTGCAACAGTGATGTATCTCACTTATCAAGCTATAGGATTTTTATCTTAGTGTAGGATTTTCTAAGCAAACCATTACATCATAAGTGAATGGAGATAATTTTATTTCCTCTTTCCTCGTCTTTATGCCTTTAGTTTCTTTCTCTTGTCTTACTGCTAAAATATTATTGTTTGTATTTTTGGAACTATATAATAGTGGGGTAAGTGAACATTCTTATTTTATTCTTCTTTTCAGTGGGAAAGCTTTAAGTGTATCCCAATTGCATATAGTGTTGCTTCTGATTTTAGATACATTTTGCTACATCAAAAATGGCCTGTGCATATAATTTATCTGATTATCATGTGTTTTGGTATGTTTTAGTTTTAATTACAACTTGGATGATTGTTTTGGATGAATTGTAATCTTATAGGATTTTAGTTAGAATTTTTGAATTAATATTAATTAATTATATTATAGTTCTACTTTTTTACTTTGTTTCCCAATTTTTGATAATCATTTACATAATATATGAATGCTGCTTAACTTTTATAATTTTGGCATGCTTACTTTTGATTTTTTCATGTGTAGTTGTTCTTTCCATTTATATCATTACTGTGTATATTGTTCGAATCTGCTTACTTTGCATCAGTTCATATAGACCTTTCCATGCTTCTCTGTATTCATCATATACTTCATTTCTTATAGTACAGTAATATTCCATTACATTCATGCACTCCAGTTTATTTAGTTATTCCCCAATCAATGAACATCCATTTTGTTTCCAGTTCTTACCTATCACAAAAAGTGCTACAATAAATATTTTGGTGTATGTGTAGACATTTTTTAAAGTGAGACCTTTCTTGGGATATAAATCCAGTAATGGAGACTGGTTTAGGGCTATGGATATTTTAGTCACTTTATTTGTACAATTCCAAATTGTTTTCCAAAATAGTTGTATCATTTTATAGTTCCACCAACAATGAGTTAATGTGCCTATCTTTCAATAACATTGACTATTGTCATTTTCTGGTTATTTTTGCCAACTTCCAGTGTGTCAGGTGAACCTAATGGTTATTGTGATTTGCATTTCTCTTATTATTAATGATTTAGAACATTATTTCATGTAGTTGTGAATACTTTTGAATTCTTCCTTTGCAAACTGTTTGCTCATATCATTTGACCACTTATCTACTGAGGGTAATGGCTATTACTCATATGTATTTATTAATTGTTTATATATCTTTGACTTCAAATTTTCATCAGATATTTGATAAAATGTCCGCCCCCTCTCCCCCCCGGCATTTGACCACTTCCCTTCTTATCCACAATACACTAATTTTGTCTGTGCAGAAGCTTTTCAGTTTCAAGTAATTGAAGTTATCTATTTTCTCCTTCTAACTCTTATTTGGCTAAGAATACATCTCTTACACACAGCTTTGAGAGGTATATGATATGTTTCTCTTCTAATTTTTAAATATTAAGGTCTCATATCTGTTTAGAACATATTGTGGCATGTAGGTATTAATCTAAGTTGAATTTCTACCACTTTTCCACTTTTCCCAGCAGTTTTTATCAGAACCGTTATCTAATCATATATCAAAGAGGGAGTTTTTTCTAGGTAATTTATATTTTCTATTGAATTCTATGCTTTTCTGATTCTCCTTTGTTTAATCTGTTTTGTTCATTTCTCTATTTTTTAACCAATACCAGATGGTTTTTGATGACTGTGTTACTCTATTAATCTGAGGTCTGAAGGGCTATTCCTCCTTCATCCTTAATTTTCATCATTTCTTTGATATTTTAGCTCTATTGTTCTTCACAAATGTATTGTCATTTTATAGTTTTATACATTTATAAATAAATAAATATCTCATTGGGAATTTGATTGATATAGCATAGAAAGTATAAATTAATTTGGTTATATTGTTATTTTTATTATATTGATATATGGCTTAGCTGAAAAAATGTCCACTTTTAGTTTCTCACCATGAAAAAGAAAGTAATAATTTCATATTAGAGGCCCTACTCTGGTGCAGTAGGTTAGATCAGGGCTAATACTCCTAATGGGTCAGAAGAGACCTCAAAATTAGATCTAAGATGAATTGTCAGAAATGGGACCAGCAGTGATTTTAGAATGGTTCTAGGAACAGATCACAGAGCAAGCATTATTATTTACTGCTAGGAAGAACTGACTAAAAGAACGGGTCTTGCCACATCCTGCTGAGAGTGGCAAATAAGTGGTAGAGTGTTGGACCTAGAATCAAGAAGGCCCGAGTTCAAATATGACCCTAAACACTTACTAGCTATATGACCCTAGGCAAGTCATTCTTCCTACCTTAGTCTCCTTATCTTTAAAATGGAGATCATAATAGTATTCCAAGACTATTGTGAGGATAAAATGAAATAATATTTGTAAACTCCTTTGCGAACCTTAAGGAGCTACATAAAGGCTAGCTTTTATTTATTTACTCACTAAAATATTCATTTATAAATTGATAAATGCTTACTATGTGCCAAGCCCATGCTTAGTATAATAAAAAATATATTATTTATAGCATAATAAATGCTATGGATAAAAAAAAAAAGACAAAAAGACTCTGAACTCAAGATGTTCAAATACCAAAGGAAAGATATATATAACAAAATATAATAATATAAGAAATATGCTATAACAAAAACATCATTTTGTCATTTAAAATATTCTACTATTTAGAAATAGACAGAACTGTCCTTCTAAAAATGATATATAAATGTATCATCCATAATTTTTTGCTTCATGACTTCTACCTATTGAAAGATATCTTTAAATTCTTTGAGAGTGGCTCCCTTCATTGGTACTTTTTTCAGCATCAGATAGCTTCCTTAAACACTTGTTTATCTAAATGAAGATGACAATCTGTTAATTCTCCCAAACGCATATCCAACAATTTCTAAACATTGCCATTTTCTAGTTTATCAGAGCCAAACTTGCCTTCCAATATTATTTTTTCTTCTATAACAAGTCTGCATTTGGGAGGAAAACTTATAAAATTATTATTTGCACAATGTGGCAAAATGTGCTTCCACATCTACAAACAGTGATTTCAGTCATTTCTTGCCAAGATGGTGAATGCTTTTGATACTATAATTTTTTCCAGAAGTCAGTTAAGGAAACTGCAAAGTTGTTTCTAAGTTTTAACAAATTGTTTGTTCAAAGGTTTTTTTTTTCTGCGTAGAAGACCTCAGTTGCAATAAATCCTTAGTCTATGGACTAAAATAAAGATGCTATATTAGGTCGTTAAAAAAAAATGACTTTTACATTCTCTCTCAGTGAGCCAAGTGTACTTGGGTGACTTGGGACATTATCTAAAATCAGTAATAATTTTAATTGCGAAACTGTTGTCCTTGTAATATTTTTTAACAGTTGAGTTAAAATAACTTACAAATTCTTTTAACTTTCAAAAATGGCTTTAGTGAAATTCATTTTCTTATAAATGGAAGTGATCAATGTAGAGAGTTCAAAGATTTCAAGGGTGACAAACAAGCATTGGTTTAAATGTCAAATGCTCTTCTTTATTACATCCTAATAAAAGTGTCAGTTGGAGCCAACATTTTAAATATAGATTAAATATTTTTTTTCTTGGAAATGTAGGTTCTAAAAGCCATCTTTTCCAAGAATCTATGTTAGCCACATTTAAAATGTATTCATCACTGTATTTACCTACTTCAATTATTATCTTCAAACCATTAAGATATTTAACTTCTCTGTACTCAACTGTACTATATACTTCCCTATTAATTTTAACATTTTGGTACTGTAGTCAATGTTTAAAGTGAAAGAATCAACCAATGCTTTCAATAAAAGCTTAACATAAACAGGTGTGGAGTGAAATGAGCAGAACCAGGAGAACACTGTACATAGTAACTGAAGCATTGTGGGATGTGTAATATAGGATTATTAACATTGCCATGCTGGCTTGGGGCAACCTGTCAGTTGCCCTGGTTGGAATGTTGACTGTGGCATGAGCCACAGGGCAAGTACCAACTGCCAGTTGGGCCAAGGGTATATAAAGCCCTGGAGATCCAGGGCTGGGTTCTGTTCTTTCCTGACTTCTCACCCTGACCTCTTGCTTATCCCATGCCCCCTGGGTCCCTGGGTGGTGGAAGCGGGAACATGGGTACTTGTTAAGCAAAGTCTATCACATTTTATCTTCTGTAATATAGGATTATTAACATTGCCTATTTTAAAAATAAAATTTTATTAAAAAAAAGTTCAAAATCCCATTTCACCTCCATTTTCTTTCCTGCTTTAAATCAATTTGAAGAATCTTTCTAAACGAATGCTCTGCTAGAAGAAATTCCTTTTTGATTGTAAACGTTAACACTATATTCCTTATAAGTTGTTTGCAAATCACAAAAACCAGATGAAATTTTGGCTTTCAAAAAAAAAAATCCTTACTTTCTAGTAACAACTCTAAGATAGAAGGGCCAGAGCCAGGCGGCGAACCTTTTAGAGATGGAGTGCCAGGGCCTGCCCCCATCCCACCTCTCAGACTGGGTGCTATGTCCTTCCCCACAGATGGCATGCCATGTTCCTCCTCTCTGACTGAGTGTCCAGTGTGCACTTACTAATTACTAAATATTAGATAAGAAATATTCAAAGCAGTTCTAAGAGGTCACTACTTCAATGATTTTAAAATATTTTATATTGCTTATTTCAGTGATGGTGAACCTTTTAGAGATGGAGTGCCAAGCCCTGCTCCTCTAACTCCCAGACCACATGCTGGGTGTGCTCTGCCCTCTCCCCTTTACCCCACACAGGGGAGGGAGGAAGCGCTCCCATTGGGCTGCTGGGCAGGGGGAGGGGGAAGTGAGGAATGTCCTCAGGGAGTGTAGAGTGGAGGAAGGGTGTGGCCTAAGCACTCTGCTCCCCTCTAACTCTGCTGCCTGTGAGTCACCCACTTTAGCCACTTTGTGCTCCCATTGGGCTGCTGGGCAGAGGGGTGGGGGAATGTAAAAAAATATCATCAGCTATGATGGAGAAGGGGAAGGGAGCAGCTCTGCCTGAGTCCCTCTGCCTTTCTAGAAATGAACTCAGGTGGGGGGGGGGGGTGTAGAAGGGAGGGGGAGAGGAGAGCAGCCACATGCCCACAGAGAGTGCCCTGCGTGCCATTTTTGGCACCCATGCCATAGGTTCTCCATCACTGGGCTAGGCAATTGGGTTTAAGTGGATTAAACAGGGTCACAGAACTAGAAAGTATTTGAAGCCACATTTGAACTATAGGCCTGGAATTCTATCCATTGATACTTAACTACCCTTTTGAACTTTTTTTTGACTTTTGAAAAAAATGTATATTTTATTTTTCCAATTACATATAAAAACAATTTTTAACATCCTCCTTAAAAATTTCAAGTTTCACATGGTAAAAGTTGCTATCCACAGCCAAAGAAGGAATTGTTGGAATATAATCACAGATCAAAGCATGCCATTTTTCACTTTATTTCCTTCATGAGTTTTTTTATTGTCTGTGTGATATGTCTTCTGTCATAGCATAAGGCATATGGAAATATGTATTGCATGAAAGAACTGGTAAGCCTATATCAGACTATTTACTGCCTTGAGGAGGAGAGAGGAGGGAGGGAGGGAGAAAATCTGAATCCTAAAATGTCAGAAAACAATTATTAAAAATTCTTTCTAAAAGCTGGAAAGACTGACATGAACTGATGCAGAGTGAAATAAGAAGAACCAGGAAAACAATGAACACAGCAACAGCAATATTGTGGAATGATCAAATGTGATAGACTTAGCTACTCTCAGCAGTACAATGATCCCAATGATCTAGGACAATTCTGAGAAATTTATGAAATAGAATGCTATCTACCTCTGGAGAAAGAACTGTTAGAGTAGGAATGAAGATGAAAGTATATCATTTTTCACTTGTTTATTTTGGTGTATGTTTTGGGGTTTTATTAGGCCTCCTTCCTTCATACTTAGAACAAATGGCCAAAAATACGAAATTCTTGGCTATTTGTTCTTCTAACTGAATTTTATTATTTTTTTCCTAGTCCTATGAAATAAAATAATTTTGGGGTAGTTTGATTGCTATGGCATTGAATCAGTAAATTAATTTAGGTAAGATTGCATTTTTAATTATCCAGTTTTTTAATAGAAAAAAACAATAACATCTGCCAACTATATGCCAATAAAGCATGGTTTTGGTTCGTAGCAAAATTCTAGAATATGTTATTAAAGGGATAGTATGTGAGCAGCTAGTAAAGGAAATAATGACCAAACAGTCAGTATAGCTCAGTAATTCCCAAAGTGGGCGCTACCACCCCCTGGTAGTATCCAGGGATCCAGCGATCCAGGGGAGCGGTGATGGCCACAGGGGCATTTATCTTTCCTATTAATTGCTATTAAAATTTAAAAAAAATTAATTTCCAGGGGGCTAAGTAATATTTTTTGTGAAAAGGGAACGGTAGGCCAAAAAA
The DNA here is from genome assembly GCF_016433145.1 of Gracilinanus agilis. Lineage (NCBI taxonomy): Eukaryota > Metazoa > Chordata > Mammalia > Didelphimorphia > Didelphidae > Gracilinanus > Gracilinanus agilis. The sequence goes on from NC_058135.1 coordinate 44,931,765, forward strand.
GTTTGGGAACCACTGGTATAGCTGAAGGGAAAATTATAAAATGTTATGCCAGGCTAATTTCATTTTCTAGACTGGTACAGTGGATTGAGTGCCACAGATATTTATTAGCTATGTGACCCTGGACAAATAACTTAATTTTGCCTCAGTTTCCTCATCTGTAAAATGAGCTAAAGAAGGAAATGGTCAATCTAAAATGTATCTTTGACAAGAAAACCCCAGATGGGGTCATGAAGAGTCAGACATGACTGAAACAACTGAACAACAACCACACTAAAATAGTAGACTTGGTAGTACTACATTTGGGTTTTTAAAAGATCCACTCCACCAATATAAGGTAGGGGAGTGTGGCTGGAGAGCAGTTCATATGAAGATAACAATGGGGTTTTCATTTAGTCTAGTGGTATGAAATGGCATCCAAAGACACTCATAAGATCTCAGACTACAGTGAGAGACCATAAGGAGGAAGTCTCATTATATCATAGACTTAGATCAGGACAGACCCTTAGAATGATCTTAGTTCAGCGATACACAGAACCACAGACCAATCTCTGGCAGAGCTGAGATTTAGCCACTGGTTCTGACTCTAAATCTTGTGCTCTTCCACTTTGTGCAGATTCCTCAATGAAAGGAACTACCACTGGTGACTGTTTAATCAGACTGATAAAGACAAATGCTAATTTTCAGTGATACAGAGAATTATTTTCAAATACCTTCCAGAAGTCTTCCATGGTGGAGAGTGTTTTAAAATTTGTCTTCTCCATTTTTGACACAGGTGTTTCTAGAAAAAGCTGTGACATGACCCTAGTGTAGTAGTACATGCTGGAACTCACCATCCCATACGTCACTGTAAGACACAAAAAGTAATGATAATGAATAAGTAGATGTAGTCACTTGTCTAATATCTAGGTTAATTATCCACCTTGTGGATATTCTGAGATATTCATCCCAAACTTAAGGCTATATATTAGACAAATAGTCTACATATAGATTGTTGATATAGTGTTAATCAAACTATATCATGTCCTACCTTCCAACTTATCTTTCCAATTTCCCATTGTCTCTGACAAATAAAATATAGTTCACATCCTTTAAATTGCTTTAAAATGTTGAAATAGAATTAGAAGTTTTTTCAAATCTGGCCTCAGAAACTTCCTAACTGGGTATCCCTGGGCAAGTCACTTAACCCCCATCGCCTAGCTCTTACTACAATTCTGCCTTGGAATCAATACACAGTAGTGATTCTAAGAGGGGCGGTAAGGGTTTAAAAAAAAAAAAAGAAAAATTTAAAGTTTTCTTGATTTATTTAGTACTTGAGTTAGTTACTTGAAGAATTATGTCTATATCAACAATCTATATGTAGACTATTTGTCTAATATATAGTTTCATACATACGTATATTTTAGACAACTAAGGTCCTCTATGAAGGTTATATACATAGGGACAAGTTATGGCACCCTAGCAGAGAGGGGGTATAGATATAATCCCTCAGGCAAGTGTATGTGGCTTTGTATGAAGGAACTAGAAGTTCTCTTAATAAAATAAAGAAGTACAAACATTCTCCCAGACAGAAAGGCCACTATAGTACCCAAAAGGCAGGCGGTGATAACTATGGGGGGCAATGGACCTCCTTTATACTGGCCACTTAACGACTGTATCAGACAAGTAGTATATACAAATAAGAGTTTAAAACGAAAGGAGTCGCCACTCTTTCCTTTCTTACTTTCAAGGGTGAAGAATATGTTCAGGTTTATACTTTTTTTTTTTTTTAAACCCTTGTACTTCTGTGTATTGTCTCATAGGTGGAAGAGTGGTAAGGGTGGGCCATGGGGGTCAAGTGACTTGCCCAGGGTCACACAGCTGGGAAGTGTCTGAGGTCAGATTTGAACCTAGGACCTCCTGTCTCTAGGCCTGACTCTCACTCCACTGAGCTACCCAGCTGCCCCTAGGTTTATACTTCTGCTTTATAACTGGTGCTCAATCACTATTCGGATTTGAGCTCTTTGAAAGTTCATCATACACAGTATCTTAACTATTTTCATGTTCTTTAAACAGTGATTTAAAAAATTCATTTTTTTTTAAAAAATTGAAGTTCCTTTTAGATTCTCTGAAGTGTATCTGCATTCTTCCTTAAATGGGTCTCCTTTGCAGAAGTCAGGTTTACCCCTGCAAACATTCATTTATTTATTTATTTATACGTAAATTTGGGGGTTTTTATTTAATTAATTAATTTAGGATTTTTTTTTCCCCATGGTTACAAGATTTGTGCTCTTTCCCTCTCCTCCTCCTCCCCCCTCCCATAGCTGATGTGCAATTCCACTGGGTTTTACATGTGTCATTGATCAGGACCTATTTCCATATTATTGATATTCTTTGCAACACTTAACATACCATTTTGCCACAACATAAATGGGACCTTGAGGATGTTTATATTAGCACACATATATAATCATTTTTTTAAAATTGTAAACAATCTGGAGCTTGTGGTTTTGCACATAATTTTTTTTTTGCAGTTTATTTAAATATTTTTTGTTTTTGTTGATGGTTACTAAGCATTGTGTAAATGAAATTAGCTCACCCTCATTCATTCTTTAGATTTTAGCCACAAGGAATAATGTCACCCCATCCAACTTAGAATTAAGTGGGAAGGGGAGGTCTGTGACCCACATGTGATAGTAAGTAACAAATCAAAAACAAGTGACTGCCCTCTGGGAAGTCCAAAACAGGGCTGAGGCTGCCATTTGTCCACATAAAACTGGAGGTGGATGCAGGAAGTGACAAAAACTGCTATCTTTTAAATATGATGGTAACTTTCTGCAAGTGGCTTTTTGGCTTTTTCAACTTGAGTGAAACCTCAGACTGCTTCCCTTTGAATTGTCACGTGGGTAAGTTAGGCTGAAGGCTGACTCTCTTTCCCTTGGTGTTTCTGGAGGCTCCAGCCTCAAGAGGCCTCTCATCTTAGAGGAGGCCTTGTGGCTAGAAGCCTCGTTAAATTCACTTCTGGCCCCGTCTGCTGGGGCCTCTGAAGCCCTACCTGGTTCAGGCCTCCAGTTCAGGCCAGGGTTTCTCTCTCTCATTTTCCCTACCTTCAACCTTCCTAATTGTAAATAAACCACCATAAAAGTCATCCTGACTTGGGTCTTTTATTTTGTAATTGAGTAATCGATTCCTGGCAACCAAACTTTAAATATCCAGTCCAACAATAATCTTTCCCATTTTTCCCTTTTATATTTTGGCTGACCCTAAGGATGTGACTAGTGCCCTCAGTCTTCTTAAATTTTCTTGACTTTTCCTTTACTTTTGTTACTATACCCAAGTCAGCCTTTTAACAGCTTGTTTTGGATCTACAATTCACATAAAGCTGCCAGATAGGTGAGATCATACATTTTTCTT
>NC_058135.1:44935654-44960543 GCF_016433145.1 Gracilinanus agilis
GAGGGTAAAGCAACATCCTGCTTACCTTTGCCATTGAGCTCCTAATGTAATGCCCTTCCTACTGCATGGTGATGCTCTGCATTACAGTCAGTGAGGCACAAATGATGCTTTTTCTCCAAACTCAGGTAATGATGCCTCCATCCTCTCGACACAGTTCTCCTTGTGACAAAGGGTCCAAATTTCCTGGATAACTGGCTTGGTGTAGATGTATTAAGTGTCATTGAGGACCAGAGGAAGCCAGAGGTGGGGGAGTAGAAAGAGACCTGGCCTGAGAGGCTGTAGATCTGGCGTCTCCTGCTTCTCCTATGTGCATTGGGATGGCTTTTGTGTCTCTCAGAGATCCCAGTTTCATCATCATTTACTCACAATGTTAGCAACTCACATTTAACTTAAGGTTTTCAAAGCATTTTCTTTACACTGTGAAGCAGATAGAACTTTACTGATGACGAAATGAAGAACCAGAGACGTTACAGAGACTTTTCTACCTCACATAGCCAGGAAATATTTGATCCAGCATTTGAACCCAGATCTTCTGTTTCTGAATTTAATACTTCCCCCACTATTGTCCACCACTATAAAAAAAAACAAAACAAAACAATTCAACTATATAATCTCAGAGGTTTGAAATGATTAGATTCTAATTAGTCCACAAGAGGCAATATGGCATTGTGGATTAAGGTCAGGTCTTGAAGTCAGGAGGATGTGTTTGAGTTATCATTTCCAAGCAAATAATTTAGAGATTTATGTCTCCAGTTCTATCTTCTCCCCACACCTGCACTCTTGAACCTCCAACCACCTACTGGACACTTTAAATTTGAATTCCTGAACATTTGAGCACATGCAAAAACTGAACTTTTCTTCCAATTTTCTCTTCTTCCTAACTTCCCTATCATTGTCAATGATATCATCATCTTTCCAGTTATCCAGGCTTGTATGTGTTGGCATCATCCTTTAAACATTTTTTTCCCCAGATTACATGTAGTTCCAATTTTTAATGATCCATGTTCTCTCCCTCCTTCTTAGTCCTCCTTCCCGGAAATGGCAGGGATGATATAAATTAAATCATGTAAAGCATATTTCCATTTTTGATACATTATGAAAGAAAGCCATATTGCTTATTCTACAAAAAACATGCAAAAAAGGAAGTGAAAAGTATTATCCTTCAATCTCTACATTCAGACTCCATCGATGCCTTTTATGGAAGTGGATAGTCTTCTTTTGTCATAAGTCCCTTGGAGTTGTCTTGGATCCTTGTATTGGTAAAAATATTTTAAATCAGTCACAGTTGATAATCATACATTATTGCTGTTAACATGTACAACATTCTCTTGGTTCTGCTCATTTCGCTTTACATCACTTCATTTAAGTCTTTCCAGTTTTTGTTGTCCTGCTTATCATTTCTTATTGGCACAATAGTATTCCATATGCCACAATTTTTTGTCCAATCCTCAGGTGATAGACTTCCCTTTGATTTCAATTCTTTGCTACCACCAAAAGGGCTGCTATAAATATTTCCCCCTATCTTTGATCTCTTTTGAATAAAGATCAAATAGTGGTAGCGGTGGGTCAAAGAGTATAGACAGTTGTATGGCACTTTGGGCATGGTTCCATATTGATCTTCAGAATATCTGTATCACTTCACAGCTCCACCAATAGTGTATTAGTGTACCAATTTTCTCATATTTGCTATAGCATGTATCATCTTACTATTTTTTTTGTCACTTTAGGCTGATAGGTATTAGGTGATATCTTAGAGTGTTTTAATTTGCATTTCTGTAATTAATAGTGATTTGGAGCATTTTGAAAAGTAAAGATAGTTTTAATTTCTTCGTCTGAGAACTGCATGTTCTTTTCCTTTGTTAATTGGGGAATGCCTTGTATTTTAAATTTGACCTAATTCCCCATATATTTGAAAAATGAGAACTTTGCCAGAGTTACTTGGTACAAAATCCACCCCCCCCCCAATTTTTCCCCTTCTATTCCTCTTTGCATGTTTTCTTTTTGCAGAATTAAAAAATAAATATAGTCAAAATTATCTATTTTGTGTTTTTCTCTATATCTGAGAAGTAAACTATTTTGTGTCCCCTTAATTTGTTTATTTCTAAGTCATGTGTCCATCCTGACTTTTCTTGGTATATGGCAAGAGGTCCGCATCTATGCCTAGTCTCTTCCATAATGTTTTTCAGGTTTTCCTATCATTTTTATTGAATAGTGCATTCTTCTTTCAAAACCTTAGATGTTTGGGTTTGTCAAATACTAGATTACTATTGTCATTTACTACTACACGTTGAGTTAGGCATTGTGTTGGACTCATCTTGATCCAACAACCTCCTTCTTCCAATTTCTTTCCAAATCCTATGCATTCTAACTTTGCAACATTTCTTGCCTATTTTCCCTTTTCTCCTTTGATTCTTCCACAAGTCTGGTATAGACCCTCATCATCTCAGGCCTGGGTTGTTGCAATAGCTTGTTGGTTGGTCTGCCTTTATCAAAAAATCTTTTCCCACTCTAGTTCATTCTCCCTTTATCTATCAGAATGATCTTAATAAATTCAGGTCTGTCCATGCCACTCCTTTTTCAATAAACTCTAATGGCTTTCTATTAACCCTAGAATAAAATAGAAAATCTGATGGCATTAAAGCATTTAAAAACTTATTGAAACCAGTGGAAATACACATCAGCCATTGGGGACAGGGGGAAGTCGAGGGGTGAAGGGGAAAGTAAGAGCGTGAATTATGTAACCATGTTAACTTTTCAAAAAAATAAATATTAATAAATGTTAAAAAATACTAAAAGTAAAAAAATAAAAATAAAAAAAAAACTGATTGAGTCTTCTTATACCTTGTTCTTTCCACCATAGACTATGGTTCAGGAAAATTAGCCTCTTTGCTGTTCTTCTCACAAGACATTCTATCTTGCAGTTCTATGAATTTTCACTATCACCTAACCCTGGCATTCTCTTCCCTTCTCATTACTGTCTCTTGGTTTCCCTATCTTCTTTCTGGTTAAAATACCCAGCTAGAATTTTCCCCTCTGAAAGAAGCTTTTCTCGGATCCCCTTAATGCTAGTGCCTTCCTTCTGAAATTAGATAGTTATTTGCCTGTTCTTTGCCTCATTATTTTGTAAAATCTTTGAAGACTTTAGGTCCTTTTTAAGTCTTGCCTTGGGTACATTTTAGCTGTGTGATCATAGGTAAGCCATATAACTAACCTCTCGGTGGTCCAAGTTATCCACTAAGTTTGTAAATTAAGGTGAGTGCATGTATGGCACACTAGAAATTTTTTATAATGATGAAATCAATAGATCTGGGTATAACATTTATTGATATGGAGGCCACATACATGGCTTAATTAGTCATCAACTCAGTAATATGGAAGTCAACTGATTTTGGTTTACCTACATATCCTACAGGATGGCTTTCATTCCTTTATTCTTTCAATGCTTTATTCCACTGTGTAAAATAATTAGTAGGTGGGAATACATAAGTTAAAAAAAAAGTTCTCAAGCTTGGGCAACAGATCTTTCCAAAAGGCAAAATATTTTTTTAAAGATAAACACGAATTATTATTTTATTCTATTACATTTAGGAACTTCCCTTATAAAAGTCCATTCTGCTTGATTCAATAGTTAAAAGCCTTCATAGTTTGGCTCTAACTTTTCCTTCTAATCATATTTTGTCCCGCCATCCTTCAGGTATCCTACACGCCAACCAAGTACTTTTCATTTCCTTAATACATTCTACCCATTCCTTTTTTTATTTGCTCTGCTTGGGTTACCCTGTATCTCACCTCTTTTTAATATCCTACCTATCCTTCAATCATGCAGGTTGGATTAAAAAGTCCTAGCACATTTCAGAAAAGACAAAATGAAAACTCTTCTTTGAATACAAACCCAGGGAATTCAGGCAGGAATCAAGTTTAAATTCTCCATCCAATTCATATTTCAATAAGGCTCCTGAATATGGCCTATTTTACTTATAGAACTTCTCAGAACTCTTTTGTGGCTCCCCATTGCCTTTTGAATAAAGTTAATGGTACTCAGACTGCCATTTAATATTCTCCACAATCTGGCACCCCTCTACTTTTCAAACCTCTTGCCTCTGCACATACCCTGGTAATAATTTCAGAACCCAAACATTTCTAATACTGCACACATATAATTAAATTGCAAGTTTAAACTTGTTTACATATACTTTCTCACTTACAACACCAATTACAAGTTTTCATTTTTATTGAACCATTTTTTAAAATTATTGAACCATAAAATAGATATTTTATATTAAATTATGAAACTGATACAGGGAGAATTTAAAGGGCAGGTTCTGTTATATCCCACAGCTAATGAGTGGTGAAGTTGGGAGTGATGGCATATTGCCCGATTCCTGCACTGGGGCCATCCTCTCCATCTGTTTCCAGCTCATTTTGGGTCTTATGAAAAGGGACTCCTCATTTTTACTGTGTTTTTTTTTTTTCATGTAAATGTCAGGCACAAAGATTAGAAAGCAAAATTCTTACCTTTTTCCTGATCGGAGAAGATCAATCCCTTCATTGACTTTGAGGAAAGGCAGCCTATAGGTTATCAATGGGTCCAGATTAATTTTATTTTTCATGTAATCATCCATTAATAAAGGAATATGGTCTCTGGTTTTAAAATCTGCAAAGGAAGAAAAAATAGACAGCAATAGTGTTCAAACAATAAATCTAACTCAATGAATCAAGTAAATTCTGGTAAAATGTACAAGTTACAAATGTATACAGAATTATCTATTAACTGTAAGATTAGAGTATCCTTTCTATCTTTTTTTAGACAATACAAGAAGCTACTTGATTACCTAGAAGAAACATATTCTCCATAACTGACATAGCAAAAATTGAATGGTGTTACATTCAAGAAGCTTCAGTGGTTCACTCTACTTATAGGGATCATGTTTATATTTTGCTGTTTAGCACCTAAAATTCTTCATAATTTGGATCAAGAATACCTTTTTTGGGGGTAGAAAATGATATCCATTTGATAGTCAATGATATTCATTCAATGACATTCATCACTCATTCATGATATTAAGAACACAATTTGTAAGATCAGCCAGTCCAAGAGTTAAAGCAACACTGAATGCAACCGGTGGAAATTTTTGCATATTGTTCCCAGATCTTTCTCACTCATTGTTTATTGTGGATAATGTTTAAAATTTATTTTTAGGGGCAGCTGGGTAGCTCAGTGGAGTGAGAGTCAGGCCTAGAGACAGGAGGTCCTAGGTTCAAACCCGGCCTCAGCCACTTCCCAGCTGTGTGACCCTGGGCAAGTCACTTGACCCCCATTGCCCACCCTTACCAACCTTCCACCTATGAGACAATACACCGAAGTACAAGGGTTTAAAAAAATTTATTTTTAGAATTTTTTAGAATTATTGAACAGAATCTTCAAAATTATTCTCCCTTCACAAATGTTATGATTTGGTCAAACTTCTTGACTTTTTGTCCTTTCTATGAGAAAATCTATCCTTCTTGGTCTTTGTATGAACTTTCACCTATTTCTAAAATATTTTCCCTCTTCACTTCTACATCTGAGAATGTATAATTTTCTTTAGAGGTAAATTAGAGTGCTGTCTGGTAGTGCTTTCCTGCTCCCCACGGTTGCTGGTATCTATCCATGCCTCCAGTGAAATTACTTTGAATTTACTTTGTAGGTGTTTATATTGACTTAGTGTATACATATCATTTTCCATAGTAGATTGTAAACTCCCTAATAATTGAGTCTACCGTTTTTGTCTTTGTATCCACATTGCCTAGTGTAGTATGTATCGCATAGTAGCCACTTAATAAATCCTTGAGGATTGATTTATTTACTGATGACAACCTTGGAGGAAATTGACCACCTTTAACTTGCTTTTTTTTTTTTTATATTTGTAAACATTTATTCTTCTGAACTGAAAAAGGCTTGCATCAGCACACATTGTACAGCCTTGCAAATTACACAGAAATTGAAAAAAAAAAAAGTTTCTTGTCCTGCAGTGCAATGAATCTTTGATGTCCAGTGATCCGCTGCAAACAATGAAAACAAATTTAAACCATTTAGGAATTTTCTAGCACTTGACAAATGCATTTCCTTACAGTGACCAAAGATAAGATCCATATTGAGGGAAAGGCAAATAAGTGGCACAATTATTTGGGGGACATATGTTTTAAGATTCATCATTTTTACCTTTTGACTTAAAAAAAAAAAGAAAAAAGAAATGTTTTCTTTACTTTCTTCCTGTTTTAAGGAGGATTCCTATTCCCCTTTGAGAATCTGCTATGTGGTTTGATTAAAATGAGTTAAGAACATAATTTATTTACAATTAACATTCACATTGTCTGAATATATTGAATAAAGAAAGGACTTTGTGAACAAATTCTATCATTACTGAAAAATGGCTTGTGTGTTTGGAAATTTTCAGAGGAAGAGGAATCTTCTATGCTAAGGATTCTTTTCATTCAACCATCGAGAAAAAGAGAATGAGTAGTTTTGGCTCAGATAGTCTACCTCTTGCATCCCTCCCACATCCAAGATGGGTCACAGTGTCCTGGCTGCAAAAAGGAAATATAGCTTCCAATACGACTATTGGTTGTGAAGAAAAATTTGCTGTACAATAGAGCTTTGGATCTGATACAAGAATTCAGAAATATAAAACAAAAGAACCATAAAAGTCATCGGCATTTTAACAGCATCCCTCAGAGAAAGCTGCTACTCTGTATAAGGTTGATATGGATTCTGGTCATTTGGGGTCAACAGTGTATCTCTCTTCCCCCCACCCCCCCCACCCCTTTACTGGATCACTGGCCTTTCTTTGAATGCTATTGTGCCATTGCCAAATGTCCCAGGAGTCTCTATAATGTTAACAGAAGCTCCAAACATCAAGCTAATCTAGGACGGCAGAACACAGGTGTCATAAAGGATGAAGGTCCAGTAGTGGATCTGCTACTGAGAACTTGCCCTTTCTAGGATATGAAAGTCATAGTGCTTCTTGCTTGTCCTCAGCTTAAACTTGTTCACTGAGTTAATTTGTTTCTTCAATGCGTTTTGGGCAGCTGAAATGGAGGGGAATGTCGCTAGAATGGTGTAAGTGGAGGCCAAGTCACTAGGTTTAGATTGTTCTGTCTTCATCGCGCCATCTCCACTGCCACAGTAGAGAGAATGGTGACGCAGCGGTGTCTGAGACTGGGGATCCCGGAGCCAGCGGATCTTGGCACCAATTTTAAAGAGTTCTCCAAAAAGCTTCTCAGCTTCTACTCGGGTTATCCCATCAGGTAGTTCTGTAAATTCTAAGACCTTCCCAATAGCTGCTTCTCCTGCGCCAAGGTCAGTGGAAGCAGCCTTTTTTGCTTGTTTCCTTCCTCGGTTTCCATGCCTACTTCCAGGCTGACCCTGTTGGCTTGGAATGTGTCCATGCAGAATAGAAGGAGGGTTATATTGCAGGGGTTGGCCCAGTAATGGATATCTGGCATCACCCTGCCCAGGGACAAAAGGTCTAGAAAATTGGGGTACGATGGAAAGAGGTGCTAATGTGGGACAGATATTTTTCATGTTGGAGAGCTGAGCTGGTGCTGGTGACTGGGCTGGTGAGGTGACTGGGCTACCAAGCTGAGGACTGTGCTGTAATTGGACAACATTTTCTAAATTGCTAAACTCCACTGACTTCTGTCCTCTTTGATGATCACAGTAGTATTTGTTTTGTTTCCATTGAGGGGGTGAGTGGGCTCGAGGATGAGAACTGTTTGGTATATTTAACTGCATCATGACAACTCCTCCAGCAGGTGGTGGTACGGCTGCACATTGGTGGCTTGGAAGTTGTTGAGAATTGCCCGGTGAAGAGGTTCGAGAAAACTGTAACTGATCTGATCCTAAAGGCTGCAAATAACCTACAGATGAGCTTAAATTGTTTTGTTGACCAGGTGGGATGACACTATAGTATACTGGCATTCCTGTGGTGGGCACAGGTCCTTGATTAGATTGATTAGATATTATAACAGGCTGTTGATAAGTCTGCTGAGGCATTCCCTGGGAACCTTGAGGCAGTGAAACCTGATAAGATGGCACTGAAGGATAGGGGACAATCACACCTTGAATTTGATTTCCAATATTGTTTTGTTGGCCACTGACTAGATTTTGATTTTGGGATGGTTGAACTGCAACTATCCCTTGGTAGTTTTGCTGTTGCTGGCTGGGCATAACCTGGTAACCTGTCTGCTGAGCAGGCTGTGGCAGTGCCTGATTTGGCTGTGTGTTATAATGGACGGAAGCAACTGGGCGATACTGATGTTGACTGGAGGGATACTGCCCTGGAGCACAGTAACATGCTGGCATCTGAGGCGTGGGTTGCTGTACATATGCCTGTTGTTGGAGCATCTGCTGGTTTACAGGATGACCAGAGGCAGAATAGCCAGTAGGGATTTGTTGGCTAGGTGGGAGGGGTGGTGCTGGTGGAGGGGCTGGTGCCATAATATATCCAGATTGCTGTGATGGCTGAAGGACAACAGTAGACTGGAACATAGTGTTATGAGGGTCAGAAGCATCAGCAGATGGCTGGCGGACAAGACTCATATGGCTAAACTGGGATCCAAGGTTGTCCTGTGATAAAATGTGATTGGCTGCTTGTTGCTGTGATGGTTGGGGAGGAGGAGGTTGCTGTGGAGGTCCAGGCACTTGGGTTCTAATGGGCTGTTGGTTCATGGGAGGATTATACACAACTGGACTGCCATCAGGATTTATAAAGGGCTGACCTGTTTGTGGGTTGATCAGAATACTGCCAGGTGGTATGCCTGCTGCTTCCAAAGGAAGCAAAAAGAAGCTAGTGCTAGGAGGTGCAACTTGCCCACTTAGGCCACCATCAAAGGGAAGAGAATTACTAGTGCTGACAGTTGGGTAGACGACAGGGGGACCATGAGAAGGCTGGCTGAGAGCTGTAACTGGAAGAGACTGCTGGATGTGAGAAAGAGAGCCCGTGGACGACCCTATACTATTAGAAGACTCAGAACCTGTTTTTGAAAGCCTGCCTATGCTTTTGCTGCTCCCAGAGCTATCCCCTCTTGTTAGAACTGAAATTCCACTGAAGCTGCTCGCTTTGGTTACAGCTGGCTTCAGATTACGGAGGGAGCTATCAGAGTCCGTGCTGCTCCAGGGACGGGGCTCGGAGCACCTCAGCTCGTTCTCAGTGCTGCTCTGATGGCTGGTGGTTGATCTTCCAGATGCTTCCTTGTTGACTCTAAATATTTGGCGTCTTTGCTGTGTACTATTTGCTTCCTCCTCTTGGATTCTTTTGTCAATAAGATAGGTCTCTGGGGAACACAGGGAATCTTGGGCAAATATTCGATCTCTAGCTCTTTGATATTCTTCTTCTCGCTCTTCTATAGATTTGCTTCTTCTGTCATCTTTTAATCGTATTCTCATCTGATTATCATCTTTGTCTAGACTAGAGTTATCTCTTTTAAGGATATAACGCTTCTGAAAGTCTTCACTTTTATCATCCTTGATATGATCATTAAATTTCTGATCTGGTATTCTTGTATTGCTAGTTTTGTTCACTATGACTGACTTCCCACTCTGATCAACATTGTGGTCTAATCCAAAATAAGCAGCTACTCTATGTAATAGCATCCTATGGTAAGATGTCATTGGGGGGAATTTTTTTCTTGGAGATTCATTATTACCAATGAAATCTAAAATTTCCTGTTCTAATTTCAGCAGTATCATTCTGTCCCTGGGATTGTTTTTTAATGTATTTACTAAAAATTCATGTAGATCTATGCCAGTTGAATCTGTGTATTCTTGACTGGAATCTCTTGATAACATTTTTCTGGGCAATTTATCCCCTTTTTCTTTTTCTGCTTCATCTTTGGAGGGTTTCTCATCTTTTTCAAATGATTGTGTTAACTGGATCTGGATTTTCTCCTGTAAATCAATTTTGCTGTCAATGCAACGTTCATTCTTGTCTGCTGAGATCTTCTCATAGTTTTCTGATTTGATGAGATTTTCAATTCTGGTTGCATCTTTCATTTCTGCTTCCAAACCCTTCACTGTAACAGTTCCATCTTTTACAATAATAGTATCAGACATCCTCATTAGAGAAGGTTATTTTAGAATCCTACAGGAATCTTGAAGCCTGATGTGTGCTATAGATTTGGGATTGTGGTCTTCCACAAAAATAAAAGAAAATAATCCAAGGTTCCTTTTCACAGTTGTCAGCCAGGATGTCAGTTGTATTGAACCATCTGGAATCTTGTAGGAGGAGTCCCATGTCCTTGTCAACAGTGTAGAGTCCTGGACTGAATTGGACTGTCTTGGATCATATATATCATCACTTTTAGTTGCCCGAGTTACTGAGGAGGAGGAGGAGGAGGAGGCGGTCGGAGCGCGGTGCAGCAGGGAGACAGCGGGGTTGGGTGGGCGCGACTGGGAGTCACACGGGAGAGAATTAACCCCATCACCAGCCCCAGACACCGGCTCCAGCGGCTACCGCCTAACTTGCTTTTAATTGTAATCAGTATTTATAAATCTGGTATTCCTTTCTGCTCTCTGCTCCAGCTTTAAGAAACCTTTTAGTCAGGGATGTACTCATCAGTTTTTAATAATGGGCTCTCCAAAAAATGTACGGCGGATATAACTTTAGGTTTAATAATCTGTGTACTTAATATTTCCTTTTTTTAAGCCAAGAAAGAAACGAAACAATAAATCAAATCTTGATTTGTAGCATTTGCCAATTTTAGAGATGTAATTAAAAATTAAAATTAAAATTCAGTTTTTGTTAGCAGGCTTGAGCATACCCCCACCTTTAGAAAAGGGAAGATTAAAAAAAAACAACCTTTTAGTTTTCTCTTTCCTTGCTTTCTCTCTACCAGTGTCTAGAACATTGCTGGTACAAAGATGGTGCTTAATAGATGCTAACTGGTTGACTAATCTATTGATTGAATTAATTCCTCTCTCTTATTCTATAAATGCCAGCTGTCATCTCAACATGATAGGAATGAGGGATATGTATATTGTCCAAGTTTCTGGAAAATTCAAAGGAATCTAATGGAGTTAAAACTCCTGTTTTTTTCAAGTTTTCTTCCTACCTCCTAGCAAGCACCCTTTCAGAGTCTGGCCAGACAGTAGTTGCATTGGGTCAAAGGCAAGCTGGGATTTTTCAGGTGCTACTCCAATAATTACACAGACACCATAGCTTGGGTTGCAGGATTCCAGAGCAGCAACCTAAGGTCACAACACAATCATGAGTTCTTCGGTCACATTGCTGAGTTGCATAGAGTTCTACTGTGAAACTTGTACCATGAAAATAAAAAAAAATTGTTAACTTAAAAAATTATCATCTAAGCAAAAGTCATATTCATTTCAGGCATATGAGTTGGATTGGATCTCAAACTCCCATTTTCTTGATCAGAATAATGTATCAAAGGAGGTGAAGTTTGCCTTGGGTCATCCCCTGCACCTCCCAACCATTCTCTTGTGATCTATCCTTCATTTCAATTATTTAGAAGAAAATATATCTTTATAAAATTAGAGAATGTCTTCATTGAGGTATATGATGTAGTCTTTGTTTTTCTTGTCTATTCCCTCTATAATTTTTCTTCTTTTACTTTTTGTTCTCTCTATTTCCTACTCCATTTGACTGTTCTGTTTCCTTCTTTGTCTCATTGTCTTTCTATTTATATTCTTATCCCTCTGGTATTCCTTCCTTCTTTCTTTTATTGCATTTCTTGTACTTGAAATGAGGAAGTATCAGGAAGAGAGTGAGAGACAAGCAGAGATATAGAAAGAAGCAGAGAGAAATAGAAAGTGAAAGAGACAGATATAGAGAAAGAAAGCTCATGAAAGAATATGAAAAAAAATTACACCTCTGCTTTGTGGAGGAGAAAAAAAGGCTACAGATAGCTTTTCTGTCTCCCTTTGAGCCACACAATGACATTTACTTCCCATATGTAGGAGACAGCCCTTTCTAAATGTAGGAGCTTGTCTGGGATTATTCCTCTCTATATTTATTCTTTATGTACTCTAACACTATATCATATGGGTACAATGGGTGGTTATATTGATTTAAATATATTCCATTACACAGAACCTTGAAGGTAAGGTAACTTCTCATGGATGTTTAGCTCTCTTTTTTCTTTAAGTCCTTTTTGGTAAAAGTCAAGTTAGTTTAATAGGCATCTCCCTGCTGCCCTAAGACACCTTCCCTTTGTGCCCATAGAGAACATACCATGGTATCGATAGTCCCAATAGCTTCAAAGCTAAAGTCAGCACCAAATGCAGTCATTTCCACCACCACCTGTGGGATGGGCTTCTTGAAATTTTGAGGATTCAGGCAATCAGTAACTCCGATAGCTTTTGCTCTGGCAAGTTTCTCTTCATTGATGTCAACACCAATGATCCTGGCAGCCCCAGCTGTTTTGCACCCCAGGACAACTGAAGAGCCAACACCTCCGAGCCCAAAGACAACCCAGGTGGAACCAGGGGTAACCTGCACAAAGGAGCACAAATTCCTAGTGAGACTTAAATGCTGAATACGCCTGCATCATCTCAACAGAAGATATTTTCTTCACACTCAGTCTGGCCAAGCTACTTATTTGATAATTTTGGTTGGTTCAATCATGATTTGTCATTGATCAGGGCAAGCCTTATTTACCCAATTGGCCATCAACACGTGCTCACCTGTGCTTTCTTCACAGCAGATCCATAACCTGTGGTGAATCCACAGGCTAATAAACAGACTTTCTCCAGAGGTGTAGCCTCATCAATATTTACTCCGGAAATCTCATGCACCACAGTGTATTCAGTGAATGTGCTTGTTCTACAAAAGTTGTACAATTTTCTTCCTCTGCATGTAAATCTGCTGGTACCATCAAGCATCAATCCAACTCAAGGCATGACACTAGACCATGAGGACAGACACAGAGAATCTCAGAAAAAGAGAAATGAGATCTAGCAGTTCTGGGTAAAAATGGAAACAGAAGTAGTGATAGGAGGATCACTTACTCTTCCTTCAAGCAACAGTTGCCCTTGGCATGCAAGCACGAGTCACATTTTCGACGCTGGGGTAGAAAAACTATTAGGACCTTATCTCCTCAGGGAGGAAAACAGAGAGCAAAACTGAAGAGCATCAAAATAAAATGTGGAGACAATTCAGCAGTTGTGTACATTGAATTTCATAAAAATACCTTCCTAATTAGAATGGAAGCTTGTCACGTAACTGGCATTAACTATACTAATGCTCTTGGCTAGGAAGAAACAATTTTCCTCTTGGCCTGAACCATGCAAATGACTACATGAGCATAAGAGAAGCTGTTGGCTTTATGGACACCAATTCCCTGGCATTTGAAAACTTTACAAAGCTACCACTTACTCAAGAATGACAACAATATAATTATGTCCTACATTTCCTGGGGAAATTTTTTTGGGAGTTAGAGGCTAATGGTTTTGAGCTCCCGTTTTTCCTGCTCGTGTATAACATATTTTTTTAAAAAATTATAGATAATAGACATTTAGTATCCTATATGAGCTTGTTTTTTATTCTTGGGTTTATATAAAAATATTTGCATTGATTGATAATGTTACATTTAGAATAAAAAAGAAATTTAAAAAATTTAAAATGAGGTGATCTTCTTGTAACCCCTCTACACATACCCTTCATTTTATTCTGTACTTAGTTCACTAATTGCCTAATCTTTAGTCTTTCCTCATCAACTGGTTAGTCCATATGGGCTCACCATGATCAGATCTCCCCCATTTTTGCCTATACTTGATACTAACATCTCCTCACAATATTCTTTTTCCCCCCATTCTCCTTTTCATAAAGAAACTCAAAAACTTTACATTTATATTCCTTGGTCTCTACTTCCTCTCCCTATTACTCACTTTTTAAACCCTTGTGATTTGGCTTCTAAACTCATCACTCAATGAACCTGTCCTCTTCTCACTTGCCAAATCTAATGGCCTTTTCTTAATCCTCATATTTTTTGACCTGTCCGCAGCATTTGATGCTTCTGACCAGCATCTCTTTCTGAATACTGTACCTTATCTCCTCTTGGGGAGGATAATATCTAAGGGGGAAAATCATGCTTAAAGCTGGTGGGCTTGGTATGTGCCTGGTGCTGCCTTCTAGAGAAAGGCCCAATTGAGCATTCTGTGTTCTGGCTTTATATCAGTGGATTATGAATGCAAAGCCCAAAAGAAAGCCTTCTCTGCTCCCTGTTGGGAGGTGGTATTAACCTTCCACACTTTGCTATGGGACTAAAGGATGGCAGTATGTATGGACAAGGGGAGAAGTCAATGGGATGGAGACTGAGTCATGAATTTTGATGAGGGTATAACCAGCTAAAAGACTAATGTAAAAACATTGACCCACAAGCACAAAGAGGTGGAGTTGAGAGTTAATGGCTAGTTAGTCTGAAAATCAAAATTAGGCACAGAAAGCTAGGTAGATATCCCAGAATGCCATCTGAGTTGGAGCAGGGAGGACCTAGAAAACTCTCCTTTTCTGAAGAACTTTTCCTTTTCCTAGAAAACTTTCCTTTTTCTTTTTCCTGGTGCTTGGAGGTCACCAGGAGTTAGCTGCACAGAGTGGCACTAAGCATGGTTTCACTCATTTTTGTTAGCTGCACGGAGTGGCACTAAGCACAATTTCACTCATTTTTGTTGTTATTCAGTCATGTCTTACTCTTCATGACCCTATTGGTGGTTTTCATGGTAAAGATATTGGAGTGGTTTAAAATTTCCTTCTCCAGCTCGTTTTGAAGATGAGGAAACTGAGGCAAACAAGTTTAAGTGACTTGCTCAAGGTAAAACAGCGAGTAAGGATCTGCGTGGTCAGCTTTGAATTCAGAAAGATGAGTCTTTCTGTTTTCAGGGGGAATCTTCTAACCATTACATGTCCTACTTGCCTGAGTTTCACTCCTAGGAAATCCCAGTTCTGCTATGAAATTCTACTTCTCTCCTGCTTCAGTTGAATGCATTTGACTTTTCTTTCAACTTTTCAATATTAGGTAAATCTCAAGGGATTCATCCACATGGGACATATGGAAAGGGGTTAGGGAAATGAACAAGCATATATTAAGCACCTCTGATATGCCAGACACTTTGCTAAGTGCTTTATGAATATTATCTGATTTAATCTTCACAATTAAACCTGTGAGATAGGTCAATTATTATTCCAAATTTTACAAATGAGAAAATTGAGGTAAGAAATGGTTAAATGACTAGCTCAGTCATACAGCTAGAGTCTGAAAGTAGTTTCGAACACAGGTTTCCTGATTCCAGGTTTAGAACTCTGTCCACTCACCATCTAGTTGTCCTTACATATTTTCTGAGGGTTCTCTGACTTACCAAGACCTCCAGAAGGGAGAATTGCAGAGGCTATTATGATGTAGGTGCTACCCCTCTACTCTATGGTTCAAATCCTAGGTCTATTTTAAATCCTTTGCTTCAGCTTCCTCTATTATTTACTTACATTATTATAATCTACTTATACATATGTTAATTTACTTCAAATTTTCCTTTCCTTTTGTAGAGAAGACAATAATTTTTGTAGAGGAGTGGAAAGAAGCTTCTAACATCAGATACTGCTTTTAATTCCATCCCCACCTGGTTTCACACTGTTCACACATTCTCCAATGCTTTCCACTATCCCAGCTCCTTCATGTCCCAAAATTACAGGTAAAGGTAATTTGAAGTCTCCTTCTAGTACATGATTATCTGAACCACAGATCTCTGAAGATGTAACCTACATGAAAATTAAATGACATCAAATATAGTAGAATAATTTCTTCATATAATGTTTACTAAAATCTAGTATAATATATATCTTTATAACAAGTATTTTAAAATACTATCACTGTTCAAAGTTTCTCAAATATAACACTTTCTTATTTTATGAATATCAATACATTTGTGTTTGTTAAACTGAAGACTCCTAAGTGAGTTCATAGGTTTTTGCATTTGGAGAGGGCAAAAGATATGATAGCAACACACATTTCAAGAATGCCTTAATGTTGGCTAAGCACTTATATCACAAGAATACCATGATGTCTTTAGTTTTTCTAATTATAAAAAAAAAACTTTGTCTTTCTAGGTTAGCACCAATACTGGTTCTATGGCAGAAAAGCAAGAGCCAGGCAATTGATATTAAGGCACTTGCCTAGGATCAAACTGTGATAGGCAGAAATGGGCAGCCATTTCTGTAGGTGCAAGTTAGCAGTTTGCCACTTTGGAACATAGAACCTGGCAGAGTACCCAGGGCATATGCCAGGGTGACAGTTAAGGACAGGATAAAAAAGGGGGTCCACAAATCCATGGGGACTCACTCCTTTCTCTCATCTCAAGGGTGAGGGAGGAGGTGGGGGTTCTGGGCTCCTGGGTGGTTTGGGAGATTTGGATGGGCAGGCAGGCAGGGACAACCTCCATTGCTAGCCAAATTCAATACCTCATTGGCAAAGCCAACAACCTTCTATTCAAGCTAGTGTTGACAGCAACTTTCAAGAAAACAACAGCATCTGACCCAGGGGCCTGATAGCCTTTGGGCTCAGCTATAAACAGCAACAGAGTTGTGGAGTGCCCTAATGGCTTTCTCATACTCTGCACTTAAGAAAAACTCATGTTTCAAGATTTATTTAGTATCAAATATTTAGGCAAGATCTTTAGGGTACCCTTCACCCACCTTTCCTACTCCTTCTTACCTACCCTCAGTTTGATTACCAATAAACCCTGTTTGACCCTAAAGCCTAAACAATCTTTGAACCCATTTACTTACCTTAATAACATCTAGACTCAAGCAGCCAGATCTGGTTAACATCATTAGCTGGCTTTTTCCTTTCCTAACCAGTGTGATCCATCTTCAACATAAGGTTTCAGAAAGTCACATTCTACTTCCTGGAAACATTTACCAACTGCCTGGCCGGATTGGTTCTTAAGGCTTTGAAGCTTTAGCAGAGATTCTTGGGCTCTTAAAGGAGACTTAACCCAGCTGGTGTGGATACAAATTTATACACACATATAGCTGTGGTTAGGGTCTCTCTTTCTCTCCCTATTTAAGTTCCACCATTAGCACTTGCCTGGCCCCCTTGCTGCTCATAACAAAATAGCTAGGAAGTGCCCAAGATCAAATTTGAACTGAGGACCTCTTGCCTCCAGCCCTGACTTTCTATTCACTGAGCCCCTATGATCCTTTTAGTAAATATTACCCTCCTTGTTTTTACAGGTAAACAAGACAAGGCTCTGAGAGGTTGCTTGCCCATGGTGCCACAGCTAATCAATGGTTGGTACAACATTTCAATGCAGGGCTCTCTAGACTCCATGCACAACCTGCTGTCTTTTTGCTACTTGATATTACCTCTCCTCCGTAGTGTTTGGAAAAAAAGATGGCTGGCTGGATTAAAATTCTCTATATAATAATTCATTGGTTGTGTTGTGATGGTAGTTATTTCAATATTTTATGTTGGGGATGGGACCAAAGGAGCCAGAGAAGTTAATTGCTGACAATTGCTGACACTTGAGACCAGACAGAATTCTGGAAATTTACTCTGGAGGAGAAGAGGAGGAGAAGTCTTCGGGCAGAGGACTGGGAGGAGAGAGGAGGAGGACATCCAGCTCAGATCCAGTCCAGAGGGCTTCCTGAGGATCTTTCTTTTGGAAATGAAAACCCTGATTCCCTGATCAAAGCCATTCCATTGCACCTCACCCATCAAGACTTCAGCCATTGAGTTAGCTAAGTTTGGACTCCATTTTGAGAGCAATCTCTTACACTTCTTCACCCATTCCCAACCTTCCTGAGAGACCCCTTTCAGTCAAAACTTACATTATAGAAAAGGATAGAAACAGAAAAATAGAAATAGAAGGAGAAAGGGAGACAGATCCCATAGGAATAGCAAAGAGGGCACCCCAAAATCCCTCTGTCCTTCACCCCTTTCCCCAATCCCTGATTTGTGAATAATCAAAAGCCATTCAACAGTCAGATAGCATTCCAGAGTGCCTGAGAGACAATGAGGGAGACGGGGAACCACAGCTTGGTCCAGCTACCTCCATCTTGAAGCCGGGCCCCCTGCTGCAAATTTAACTGATTGGGGGGAGGTTTGTGTGAACACCATCCTTATTCAGGATCAGATTGGGGTACCATATACATCCTTTATAGGGTAGCCTCACCCCCAACTCCTGAGGGGTGGCACAATCATCCAGGTCACCCAGTTTCAGGGTGATACCTCCTTAAATCTCCCAGTGTATATTTGGCCCCAGGGGAGAGCTGGAAGAGAGACTCACCACATAGACTTTCTCTATCTCCCTTCTATCAGATATTCATGACTGACATTTTTATTGTTACAGAAGGCAAGAGTCATTGGAAAAGACCCAGATGATGGGAAAGATTGAAGGCAAAAGAAGAAGGAGAAAATGGGATACGATGGATAGATAGTGTCACGGAAGCAAAAACACATAAGTTTAGACAGACTTAGGAAGATAGTGGAGGATAGAAGGGCCTGGTATGCTGAGGTCCATGAGGTTACAAAGAGTTGGACATTATTAAACAAAAACAACAACTATCACCACAGTTTATGGGCCCCCACCAATATGCTTGCCTTTTATAGTTGGTCAGAAAATACAATTGGTTTAAAGCAAAGGCATTTGATGAAATAGCCTATTAAGGAAGTTAGTAATAAAACATTTCCATTATAAATCTGTAGTACACTCTCCTCTGAATGCATAGAATATGTGTAGGGAGAATGGGCACATTTGGAGAGGCAAAGATACATAGCCAGGAGCAACCAGTACTAATAATTCATACCCAGATTTTTTAGGAAACTTCTAATAAAGGATTTTTTGGATTTCTGATAATAGAGGTCACACTAAGTTAAGGCATAAGTCATGGTTGATGCTTTCAATGGGCAGGTTAGTAGATATTTTGTTCAGGAATGAAAAAAGTAAATTAGGAGAAAACTATGCCATGTAGGTCATGGGTTTCCTTCACTTAGTCTTAAGATGGCCATTTGGTATGTTATATATATATATATATATTCAAGCTCTGGGAGCTTGAAGTTCACTTTTGATTGACAGATAAGTCAGTTGGATAGAATGTTCCCAGAGAGGCATGCGGGATTCAGGAGAGAGAGCAGTTGAGAACCCGGAGAGAGGTTCTGGGGTCTTTTTCTTGTCATGAGGCTAGAGATCAGTGTGTAGATCCTGGTCTTTGGAGATAGAGACTTGCAAACTCTACCCTGCAAGCTCCTCCTGTGTTTCCTGTACCGTTATCAATCTGTTCTTGACCACCATCTCTGTTCTACTGCCCTAGATATTAGGAGTTTCATCACCTTAGTTATCTAGGCTTCCCCAGGACCCGGGAGGGATCTGGGAAGTGGGCAGGAGAAGAAGAAGAGAGTGGAAAGGGTGGATATATCTCAACTGTTAAGGCTTAAGATCTACAGAAGAAGAAGCTGAAGATTTCACAGCAGTTTACCTGCTCTGGTTTAGCCCTGGCCAGGCTGAACCAGAGAGAGAAGCTGTCATCTTGATTCCTTCATTTGCCTGCAGTTAGAGATTCATTAGTAGCAATTTAAAGTAGGGTCTCCTAATACCTCAATCCTTTACCATTATCCTTCTTATCGAATATATACAAAGTTTAAAGTACCTTCCTGAATTGGTTTCCAAAGCTTATTTGGGAAGGGAGCCAACACAGTCAGATTATCAATGTTATTCCAGCTGAAGAGCCCAATAATTAATACCAATTAACCCCAGGTGGGTCCTGAAGGGATAAACCACTTTGACCTGAAGGATCCTGCCTGGGCAACTGTTATAAAGGAAAAGTACCATCTTATCATCTCTGTACTCCAACTTCATATACATCAAATAGAGTTAGTGACCTCCTTTAATATAACAGGCACTAGCTATCTCTAATGAAAGAATGAGACACTAGTTCTGTGATATAGTTGATTGTTAACTAAGATTTATTATTAACTCCTATGTAGAATTGCTAACTTGTAGTTGTTGATTTAATAGTAAGAAATGGTCCCAGGTATTAGTTGATTAAATAACTGGTTATAGCTAACTATAACATACGGTCAGAAAGATGAGCTAATCAATTTACTCATAGAACCATAGATGTACAATATTATATTAACATTTTTCTAGAGAAGTATAATCTTACATTAATCTTTTAAAATAAGTATATTGGGGAGCAACTGGGTAGCTCAGTGGATTGAGAACCAGGCCTAGAGACAGGAGGTCTTGGGTTCAAATCAGACCTCAGACACTTCCTAGCTGTGTAACCCTGGGCAAGTCACTTAATCCCCATTGCCTAGCCCTTACCACTCTTTTGCCTTAGAACCAATACACAATATTGATTCTAAGACAGAAGGTAAAGGTTTTAAAAAAAACAACTCCTAAGTGAAGTGGGTTGAGTAATAGAGTCATGGAGAATAAATGAAACCATAGGTAATTTGAGCAAGAAGGGACCTTTGAAAGCATCACATTCCTTCTCTTTATTTTGCAGGTAAGGAAACCAAGAGAAGTAAAATTGACTTATCCAAGGTCACACAACTAGCTAGGAGTTGTTGAACACAAGTGCCCTGACTTCCAGGGCTAGGAGTGTGGATAGAACATTGGATTTAAGAGTTAGAGGAGTAAGATTCAAATCCAGCCCTGTGACTTACTATCTTTCTAGCCATTTTCTTCCTTGGGACTCCAGTTTACTCATCTCCAAAAGAAGGAGGTTGGACTACATGCCCTCTATGGTCCTTTCTAACCCTACATCTAAGATGCTGTGACTATGCCCCAAAGTCATCTATCTCTATATTTTTTCTAAGGAATTTAGTGATCATATGGAGTAAAGATCTAGGACAGTACCTACTGGGATTAATAGGATTGAGTGAGGGATTTTTAAGATTACAGGAGACAACTTCCAGGAACTAAGATCATGGAGTAAAGAAAATATGAGCTCACCCAAACACATTTCCAAACCTTTAACAACAACAACAAAAATACCTTAAAATTAAGGGAAGCAGGAGGGACCTGTTTCACTGGGTTGATAAGAGAGGGTAGTAGCCCAGTTAGTTCATGCCAACATTGAAGCATGTGAAGCTTCAAAGGCAAGTGTGAAAAAATGTGAGGTCCCAAAAGAACCCAGGGAAGAACTTGAAGAGAACTTTAAAAAATAAAATAAAATAAGAATTGATAGAAAAAGTCAATAGCTTGGAAAAATTTCATTGAAGAAAACAACTTCCTAAAAACTAGAGTGGGCTAGATAGAGAAGACTCAACAATATACTAAGGAAAACAATGTTTTAAAGACTAGAATGGGCCAAATGGAATAAGAAACACAAAAGATCAAGGAAGAAAATAACTCTTTAAAAATTAGAATTGAGAAAATAAAAACTGATGACTCTACAAGACAGCAAGACATAACAAAATCAAGAAAAAGGATTAAAAATAGAAGAAAATCTGAAACATTTCACTGGAAAAACAACTGGTCTGGAAAATAAATCAATGTGAGATAATTTAATAATCATCAAAATACCTGAAAGTCACAATAAAAAAGAACCTGGACACAATGTTTAAAGAAATCATCAGTGAAAACTGCTCCAATATCCTTGAACAAAAGAGGAATATAGAAATTGAAAGAATCCCTGTTCACCTCCTGAAAGAGACCAAAATAAAAAAATAAAATTGAAAGCAACAAAACCATTGAACTGATAATAAATAAGACACAGAGCTTGTTTTATGAAAAAAAATCAATAAAATAAATACACCATTGTTTAATTTGATTAAAAAATATCCAGTACCAAACATGAATTCACAACCAATGTAGAATAAATTAAAGTATTTATTAAAAATTATTTTGCCTAATTATATACTAATGAATCTGACAATCTATGTGAAATAGATGAATATTTAAAGAAATATAAATTGCCCAAATTAAACCATCTCAGAAAAAAGAATGGAACAAACCATCAATGAATTCTGTAAGAAAAATTCTCCAAGTCCAGATTGATCAATAAGTGAATTCTATGGTACTTTAAAAAACATTTGACACTAATACCATGTAAAGTATTTGGAAAAATAGGTGAAGAAGGAATCCTACCAAACTTCTTTTATGGCACAAATATGGTACTAATACGTAAATCATCAAGAGAAAAAAAAACAGAGAAAGAAAACCATAGCTTAATCTTCCTAATGAATATTTATGAAAAGGTATTAAGTAAAATAATAGCAAGGAGATTACAGAAATATATCACAAGGATCATACAATATGATCAGCTATGTATTATACCAGGAATATAAAGATGGTTCAATAGTAAAAACTATCATCATATTTGACCATTTTAATAAAAAACAAATAGAAACCATAGGATTATCTCAATAGATGAAGAAAACTTTTTGACAAAATATAGTATCTATTTTTTAAAAAAACATTAGAAAACACTGGAATAAATGGAGTTTTCCTTAAAATGAAAAAAAAATTGATCTAAAACCATCAGCAATCATTATCTGTAATGGAGACCAATAAGATCAGGGGTGAAGCAAGGATACCCATTATCATCACTACTATTCCACATTGTACTAGAATAGTTGGTTCTGCTCATTTCACTTTTCCTTAGTTCATGGAAGTCTGTCTAGGTTTTTCTGAAAGGATTCTGCTTGTCATTTCTTACAGGGCAAGAGTTTTCTGTCAAAATCATATACCTATCCATATAACCCATGCATTTTGGATGAATTTAAAAATAATGATCTGAAGGAAAGAAACAATTAGTTGTTAAGTGCCCACTTTATGCCAAGTACTGTGCTAAGTGCTTTAAAACATAATTTCATTTGATCCTCACCACAATCCTGGGAGGCAGGTGCTGTTATTGTCCTCATTTACAGACTAGGAAACTGAGGCAGACAAAGGTTAACACAATTTGAATACAGCTCTTCCTGACTCCAGGTAAGCACTCTATCCATTGTGCTATTGAATGCATCTTATATTATGAAAGTAGTGAAGATACATTTGAATATCTTCAGTTAGAAGATATATACTCTTCCACACTTGCAGCTGGATGAATTTTGTTTAAGTTTATGGTTTTTCAGGCATGTTCTTCATACATTTATACAATTTTTGTGCACTGGAAAGAGTACTGGATTTAGAAACAGAAGATCTGAATTCTCTCTCCCCTCCACCCAGGCTCTGCCATTTGTAAATTAGGTTTTACTTTGAACAAGTCACTTATTTCTCTAAGGCTCGGTTTTTTTTTTTTTTTGTGAAATGGGAAAACCAATCGCAGTGCCTTGCCTGACAACAAGATTTTTGAGAGTCTTAAATAAATAGTGTGTGTAGAAATGTCTTTGTCAACTGCAAGATGCTTATAGGAATTTGAATTATTTCTTTCATTAGTTAAGTGTTCAAGGGAGTAGAACTTAGACCTGCAAGCCCAGGAAGGAAAATCACTGGTTCTTACTCATTCCCCAAATCAGAAGGTAGGAATTCATTACTGTCAAACTTTCATATATATATATATATATGAAATCTTTCAGTTCATATATATATTTATATATAAAATATGAAATCTTTCAGTTGGGAAAAGGAATCTCCTAAAAAGTACTCAGAATTTTATTTCCTTTTCTTTTATCCAGGGAGTAGGAGCATTTGTGATCCTTTCTTTCCTTGGTGTCTTGTTTTATAACAGTAAGGGTAATTGCTGAATTTATTATCAAACTTACTTATGCCTAATAAATTTCTTATTGACTCCCTGAATAATAATTTCTGGGAAAGTTTGGTGAGAATGGATGGATCTATGATTTTATGCTTGTAGGCAACTTCCCGTGTAGAACTAAAGGCATAGTACTGACTTAGAGCTTGAAAAGACCTTTAGAAGTCATCTAATCCAATCCTTACATTTTATTTTTATTTTTAACTTAATTAAAAAAAACTCTTACCTTCTTTCTTAGAATCAATACTAAGTATCATTTCTAAGGCAGAAGGATGGTAAGGACTAGGCAAACTGAGATTAAGTGAGTTGCCTAAGGTAACACAGTTAGGAAGTGTCTGAGTCAAATTTAAACCCAGGCTTGGCACTCTATCCAATCCCCTCATTTTACAAATGAGGAAAGTGAGGCTTAAAGACAAAGACAGTGTATGACATAGCCAGAATTTGACACCAGGGTCCTCTGATTCTCAATCAAACACTCCTGCTACCCTGCCACATTAAGTGATTCATCTGTGGATACACATTAGTACTTATGAAATGGCTTGAATTCAGGTTTTTCTTACCTTCTAAGTAGTATCTCATGATAATGCAAAAGAGAGATTATTAGTTTTAAAAACATTATTCATTTTACAAGATAATTTAATAATGGGTTCTTCTAAATAACAAAAACTTTTAATGCAAATAAAATAATATTTCATAATAATTTGACTTACAAAAATTATCAGGAATACATCAATGTATAAATAAGTCATGATTGTATATGTAAGTAAAATAACATGTTTTCATATAATAAAGTTCTTTATTTAGGTAACATAATTCTCTTTCACTTCTATAAAACCAGTGTGGAAATATACTCCTAGAAATAAACTGTCTACTTACCTTGCCAGCAGTTTCCATAGAACATTTTCCTTGCTCCATCTTCCTACCTTAAAACAGATCAAAAGTAAAATCTGACTGTCTTGCTGGGAGCAAACCATTCCTCATACTTATAGTCCCTAGGAACAGAACATTTTATTACAGTTATTGCGTAATAGTATACTCATTAAAGGAGGAAGAAAATCGAGAGACAAGGAAATGAGAAAGGTATGAAAGGAATGATAGAGGAGGGATTTAGAAATTAGAAAAGAGGAGAAGAGGGGCATGGTAGAGAATTTCTAACTTCAAGATTAGGAGGGGTATAGGGAAGTGAGAAAGAGAAATGA
>NC_058135.1:44961043-44985925 GCF_016433145.1 Gracilinanus agilis
TCATTTCTCTTTCTCACTTCCCTATACCCCTCCTAATCTTGAAGTTAGAAATTCTCTACCATGCCCCTCTTCTCCTCTTTTCTAATTTCTTAATCCCTCCTCTATCATTCCTTTCATACCTTTCTCATTTCCTTGTCTCTTGATTTTCTTCCTCCTTTAATGAGTATACTATTACGCAATAACTGTAATAAAATGTTCTGTTCCTAGGGACTATAAGTATGAGGAATGGTTTGCTCCCAGCAAGACAGTCAGATTTTACTTTTGATCTGTTTTAAGGTAGGAAGATGGAGCAAGGAAAATGTTCTATGGAAACTGCTGGCAAGGTAAGTAGACAGTTTATTTCTAGAAGTATATTTCCACACTGGTTT
The DNA here is from genome assembly GCF_016433145.1 of Gracilinanus agilis. Classification (NCBI taxonomy): domain Eukaryota; kingdom Metazoa; phylum Chordata; class Mammalia; order Didelphimorphia; family Didelphidae; genus Gracilinanus; species Gracilinanus agilis. The sequence goes on from NC_058135.1 coordinate 44,961,412, forward strand.
TATAGAAGTGGAAGAGAAGTATGTTACCTAAATAAAGAACTTTATTATGTGAAAACATGTTATTTTACTTACATATACAATTATGACTTATTTATACATTGATGTATTCCTGATAATTTTTGTAAGTCAAATTATTATGAAATATTATTTTATTTGCAGTAAAAGTTTTTGTTATTTAGAAGAACCCATCATTAAATTATCTTGTAAAATGAATAATGTTTTTAAAACTAATAATCTCTCTTTTGCATTATCATGAGATACTACTTAGAAGGTAAGAAAAACCTGAATTCAAGCCATTTCATAAGTACTAATGTGTATCCACAGATGAATCACTTAATGTGGCAGGGTAGCAGGAGTGTTTGATTGAGAATCAGAGGACCCTGGTGTCAAATTCTGGCTATGTCATAAACTGTCTTTGTCTTTAAGCCTCACTTTCCTCATTTTTAAAATGAGGGGATTGGATAGAGTGCCAAGCCTGGGTTTAAATTTGACTCAGACACTTCCTAACTGTGTTACCTTAGGCAACTCACTTAATCTCAGTTTGCCTAGTCCTTACCATCCTTCTGCCTTAGAAATGATACTTAGTATTGATTCTAAGAAAGAAGGTAAGAGTTTTTTTTAATTAAGTTAAAAATAAAAATAAAATGTAAGGATTGGATTAGATGACTTCTAAAGGTCTTTTCAAGCTCTAAGTCAGTACTATGCCTTTAGTTCTACACGGGAAGTTGCCTACAAGCATAAAATCATAGATCCATCCATTCTCACCAAACTTTCCCAGAAATTATTATTCAGGGAGTCAATAAGAAATTTATTAGGCATAAGTAAGTTTGATAATAAATTCAGCAATTACCCTTACTGTTATAAAACAAGACACCAAGGAAAGAAAGGATCACAAATGCTCCTACTCCCTGGATAAAAGAAAAGGAAATAAAATTCTGAGTACTTTTTAGGAGATTCCTTTTCCCAACTGAAAGATTTCATATTTTATATATAAATATATATATGAACTGAAAGATTTCATATATATATATATATATGAAAGTTTGACAGTAATGAATTCCTACCTTCTGATTTGGGGAATGAGTAAGAACCAGTGATTTTCCTTCCTGGGCTTGCAGGTCTAAGTTCTACTCCCTTGAACACTTAACTAATGAAAGAAATAATTCAAATTCCTATAAGCATCTTGCAGTTGACAAAGACATTTCTACACACACTATTTATTTAAGACTCTCAAAAATCTTGTTGTCAGGCAAGGCACTGCGATTGGTTTTCCCATTTCACAAAAAAAAAAAAAAACCGAGCCTTAGAGAAATAAGTGACTTGTTCAAAGTAAAACCTAATTTACAAATGGCAGAGCCTGGGTGGAGGGGAGAGAGAATTCAGATCTTCTGTTTCTAAATCCAGTACTCTTTCCAGTGCACAAAAATTGTATAAATGTATGAAGAACATGCCTGAAAAACCATAAACTTAAACAAAATTCATCCAGCTGCAAGTGTGGAAGAGTATATATCTTCTAACTGAAGATATTCAAATGTATCTTCACTACTTTCATAATATAAGATGCATTCAATAGCACAATGGATAGAGTGCTTACCTGGAGTCAGGAAGAGCTGTATTCAAATTGTGTTAACCTTTGTCTGCCTCAGTTTCCTAGTCTGTAAATGAGGACAATAACAGCACCTGCCTCCCAGGATTGTGGTGAGGATCAAATGAAATTATGTTTTAAAGCACTTAGCACAGTACTTGGCATAAAGTGGGCACTTAACAACTAATTGTTTCTTTCCTTCAGATCATTATTTTTAAATTCATCCAAAATGCATGGGTTATATGGATAGGTATATGATTTTGACAGAAAACTCTTGCCCTGTAAGAAATGACAAGCAGAATCCTTTCAGAAAAACCTAGACAGACTTCCATGAACTAAGGAAAAGTGAAATGAGCAGAACCAACTATTCTAGTACAATGTGGAATAGTAGTGATGATAATGGGTATCCTTGCTTCACCCCTGATCTTATTGGTCTCCATTACAGATAATGATTGCTGATGGTTTTAGATCAATTTTTTTTTCATTTTAAGGAAAACTCCATTTATTCCAGTGTTTTCTAATGTTTTTTTAAAAAATAGATACTATATTTTGTCAAAAAGTTTTCTTCATCTATTGAGATAATCCTATGGTTTCTATTTGTTTTTTATTAAAATGGTCAAATATGATGATAGTTTTTACTATTGAACCATCTTTATATTCCTGGTATAATACATAGCTGATCATATTGTATGATCCTTGTGATATATTTCTGTAATCTCCTTGCTATTATTTTACTTAATACCTTTTCATAAATATTCATTAGGAAGATTAAGCTATGGTTTTCTTTCTCTGTTTTTTTTTCTCTTGATGATTTACGTATTAGTACCATATTTGTGCCATAAAAGAAGTTTGGTAGGATTCCTTCTTCACCTATTTTTCCAAATACTTTACATGGTATTAGTGTCAAATGTTTTTTAAAGTACCATAGAATTCACTTATTGATCAATCTGGACTTGGAGAATTTTTCTTACAGAATTCATTGATGGTTTGTTCCATTCTTTTTTCTGAGATGGTTTAATTTGGGCAATTTATATTTCTTTAAATATTCATCTATTTCACATAGATTGTCAGATTCATTAGTATATAATTAGGCAAAATAATTTTTAATAAATACTTTAATTTATTCTACATTGGTTGTGAATTCATGTTTGGTACTGGATATTTTTTAATCAAATTAAACAATGGTGTATTTATTTTATTGATTTTTTTTCATAAAACAAGCTCTGTGTCTTATTTATTATCAGTTCAATGGTTTTGTTGCTTTCAATTTTATTTTTTTATTTTGGTCTCTTTCAGGAGGTGAACAGGGATTCTTTCAATTTCTATATTCCTCTTTTGTTCAAGGATATTGGAGCAGTTTTCACTGATGATTTCTTTAAACATTGTGTCCAGGTTCTTTTTTATTGTGACTTTCAGGTATTTTGATGATTATTAAATTATCTCACATTGATTTATTTTCCAGACCAGTTGTTTTTCCAGTGAAATGTTTCAGATTTTCTTCTATTTTTAATCCTTTTTCTTGATTTTGTTATGTCTTGCTGTCTTGTAGAGTCATCAGTTTTTATTTTCTCAATTCTAATTTTTAAAGAGTTATTTTCTTCCTTGATCTTTTGTGTTTCTTATTCCATTTGGCCCATTCTAGTCTTTAAAACATTGTTTTCCTTAGTATATTGTTGAGTCTTCTCTATCTAGCCCACTCTAGTTTTTAGGAAGTTGTTTTCTTCAATGAAATTTTTCCAAGCTATTGACTTTTTCTATCAATTCTTATTTTATTTTATTTTTTAAAGTTCTCTTCAAGTTCTTCCCTGGGTTCTTTTGGGACCTCACATTTTTTCACACTTGCCTTTGAAGCTTCACATGCTTCAATGTTGGCATGAACTAACTGGGCTACTACCCTCTCTTATCAACCCAGTGAAACAGGTCCCTCCTGCTTCCCTTAATTTTAAGGTATTTTTGTTGTTGTTGTTAAAGGTTTGGAAATGTGTTTGGGTGAGCTCATATTTTCTTTACTCCATGATCTTAGTTCCTGGAAGTTGTCTCCTGTAATCTTAAAAATCCCTCACTCAATCCTATTAATCCCAGTAGGTACTGTCCTAGATCTTTACTCCATATGATCACTAAATTCCTTAGAAAAAATATAGAGATAGATGACTTTGGGGCATAGTCACAGCATCTTAGATGTAGGGTTAGAAAGGACCATAGAGGGCATGTAGTCCAACCTCCTTCTTTTGGAGATGAGTAAACTGGAGTCCCAAGGAAGAAAATGGCTAGAAAGATAGTAAGTCACAGGGCTGGATTTGAATCTTACTCCTCTAACTCTTAAATCCAATGTTCTATCCACACTCCTAGCCCTGGAAGTCAGGGCACTTGTGTTCAACAACTCCTAGCTAGTTGTGTGACCTTGGATAAGTCAATTTTACTTCTCTTGGTTTCCTTACCTGCAAAATAAAGAGAAGGAATGTGATGCTTTCAAAGGTCCCTTCTTGCTCAAATTACCTATGGTTTCATTTATTCTCCATGACTCTATTACTCAACCCACTTCACTTAGGAGTTGTTTTTTTTAAAACCTTTACCTTCTGTCTTAGAATCAATATTGTGTATTGGTTCTAAGGCAAAAGAGTGGTAAGGGCTAGGCAATGGGGATTAAGTGACTTGCCCAGGGTTACACAGCTAGGAAGTGTCTGAGGTCTGATTTGAACCCAAGACCTCCTGTCTCTAGGCCTGGTTCTCAATCCACTGAGCTACCCAGTTGCTCCCCAATATACTTATTTTAAAAGATTAATGTAAGATTATACTTCTCTAGAAAAATGTTAATATAATATTGTACATCTATGGTTCTATGAGTAAATTGATTAGCTCATCTTTCTGACCGTATGTTATAGTTAGCTATAACCAGTTATTTAATCAACTAATACCTGGGACCATTTCTTACTATTAAATCAACAACTACAAGTTAGCAATTCTACATAGGAGTTAATAATAAATCTTAGTTAACAATCAACTATATCACAGAACTAGTGTCTCATTCTTTCATTAGAGATAGCTAGTGCCTGTTATATTAAAGGAGGTCACTAACTCTATTTGATGTATATGAAGTTGGAGTACAGAGATGATAAGATGGTACTTTTCCTTTATAACAGTTGCCCAGGCAGGATCCTTCAGGTCAAAGTGGTTTATCCCTTCAGGACCCACCTGGGGTTAATTGGTATTAATTATTGGGCTCTTCAGCTGGAATAACATTGATAATCTGACTGTGTTGGCTCCCTTCCCAAATAAGCTTTGGAAACCAATTCAGGAAGGTACTTTAAACTTTGTATATATTCGATAAGAAGGATAATGGTAAAGGATTGAGGTATTAGGAGACCCTACTTTAAATTGCTACTAATGAATCTCTAACTGCAGGCAAATGAAGGAATCAAGATGACAGCTTCTCTCTCTGGTTCAGCCTGGCCAGGGCTAAACCAGAGCAGGTAAACTGCTGTGAAATCTTCAGCTTCTTCTTCTGTAGATCTTAAGCCTTAACAGTTGAGATATATCCACCCTTTCCACTCTCTTCTTCTTCTCCTGCCCACTTCCCAGATCCCTCCCGGGTCCTGGGGAAGCCTAGATAACTAAGGTGATGAAACTCCTAATATCTAGGGCAGTAGAACAGAGATGGTGGTCAAGAACAGATTGATAACGGTACAGGAAACACAGGAGGAGCTTGCAGGGTAGAGTTTGCAAGTCTCTATCTCCAAAGACCAGGATCTACACACTGATCTCTAGCCTCATGACAAGAAAAAGACCCCAGAACCTCTCTCCGGGTTCTCAACTGCTCTCTCTCCTGAATCCCGCATGCCTCTCTGGGAACATTCTATCCAACTGACTTATCTGTCAATCAAAAGTGAACTTCAAGCTCCCAGAGCTTGAATATATATATATATATATAACATACCAAATGGCCATCTTAAGACTAAGTGAAGGAAACCCATGACCTACATGGCATAGTTTTCTCCTAATTTACTTTTTTCATTCCTGAACAAAATATCTACTAACCTGCCCATTGAAAGCATCAACCATGACTTATGCCTTAACTTAGTGTGACCTCTATTATCAGAAATCCAAAAAATCCTTTATTAGAAGTTTCCTAAAAAATCTGGGTATGAATTATTAGTACTGGTTGCTCCTGGCTATGTATCTTTGCCTCTCCAAATGTGCCCATTCTCCCTACACATATTCTATGCATTCAGAGGAGAGTGTACTACAGATTTATAATGGAAATGTTTTATTACTAACTTCCTTAATAGGCTATTTCATCAAATGCCTTTGCTTTAAACCAATTGTATTTTCTGACCAACTATAAAAGGCAAGCATATTGGTGGGGGCCCATAAACTGTGGTGATAGTTGTTGTTTTTGTTTAATAATGTCCAACTCTTTGTAACCTCATGGACCTCAGCATACCAGGCCCTTCTATCCTCCACTATCTTCCTAAGTCTGTCTAAACTTATGTGTTTTTGCTTCCGTGACACTATCTATCCATCGTATCCCATTTTCTCCTTCTTCTTTTGCCTTCAATCTTTCCCATCATCTGGGTCTTTTCCAATGACTCTTGCCTTCTGTAACAATAAAAATGTCAGTCATGAATATCTGATAGAAGGGAGATAGAGAAAGTCTATGTGGTGAGTCTCTCTTCCAGCTCTCCCCTGGGGCCAAATATACACTGGGAGATTTAAGGAGGTATCACCCTGAAACTGGGTGACCTGGATGATTGTGCCACCCCTCAGGAGTTGGGGGTGAGGCTACCCTATAAAGGATGTATATGGTACCCCAATCTGATCCTGAATAAGGATGGTGTTCACACAAACCTCCCCCCAATCAGTTAAATTTGCAGCAGGGGGCCCGGCTTCAAGATGGAGGTAGCTGGACCAAGCTGTGGTTCCCCGTCTCCCTCATTGTCTCTCAGGCACTCTGGAATGCTATCTGACTGTTGAATGGCTTTTGATTATTCACAAATCAGGGATTGGGGAAAGGGGTGAAGGACAGAGGGATTTTGGGGTGCCCTCTTTGCTATTCCTATGGGATCTGTCTCCCTTTCTCCTTCTATTTCTATTTTTCTGTTTCTATCCTTTTCTATAATGTAAGTTTTGACTGAAAGGGGTCTCTCAGGAAGGTTGGGAATGGGTGAAGAAGTGTAAGAGATTGCTCTCAAAATGGAGTCCAAACTTAGCTAACTCAATGGCTGAAGTCTTGATGGGTGAGGTGCAATGGAATGGCTTTGATCAGGGAATCAGGGTTTTCATTTCCAAAAGAAAGATCCTCAGGAAGCCCTCTGGACTGGATCTGAGCTGGATGTCCTCCTCCTCTCTCCTCCCAGTCCTCTGCCCGAAGACTTCTCCTCCTCTTCTCCTCCAGAGTAAATTTCCAGAATTCTGTCTGGTCTCAAGTGTCAGCAATTGTCAGCAATTAACTTCTCTGGCTCCTTTGGTCCCATCCCCAACATAAAATATTGAAATAACTACCATCACAACACAACCAATGAATTATTATATAGAGAATTTTAATCCAGCCAGCCATCTTTTTTTCCAAACACTACGGAGGAGAGGTAATATCAAGTAGCAAAAAGACAGCAGGTTGTGCATGGAGTCTAGAGAGCCCTGCATTGAAATGTTGTACCAACCATTGATTAGCTGTGGCACCATGGGCAAGCAACCTCTCAGAGCCTTGTCTTGTTTACCTGTAAAAACAAGGAGGGTAATATTTACTAAAAGGATCATAGGGGCTCAGTGAATAGAAAGTCAGGGCTGGAGGCAAGAGGTCCTCAGTTCAAATTTGATCTTGGGCACTTCCTAGCTATTTTGTTATGAGCAGCAAGGGGGCCAGGCAAGTGCTAATGGTGGAACTTAAATAGGGAGAGAAAGAGAGACCCTAACCACAGCTATATGTGTGTATAAATTTGTATCCACACCAGCTGGGTTAAGTCTCCTTTAAGAGCCCAAGAATCTCTGCTAAAGCTTCAAAGCCTTAAGAACCAATCCGGCCAGGCAGTTGGTAAATGTTTCCAGGAAGTAGAATGTGACTTTCTGAAACCTTATGTTGAAGATGGATCACACTGGTTAGGAAAGGAAAAAGCCAGCTAATGATGTTAACCAGATCTGGCTGCTTGAGTCTAGATGTTATTAAGGTAAGTAAATGGGTTCAAAGATTGTTTAGGCTTTAGGGTCAAACAGGGTTTATTGGTAATCAAACTGAGGGTAGGTAAGAAGGAGTAGGAAAGGTGGGTGAAGGGTACCCTAAAGATCTTGCCTAAATATTTGATACTAAATAAATCTTGAAACATGAGTTTTTCTTAAGTGCAGAGTATGAGAAAGCCATTAGGGCACTCCACAACTCTGTTGCTGTTTATAGCTGAGCCCAAAGGCTATCAGGCCCCTGGGTCAGATGCTGTTGTTTTCTTGAAAGTTGCTGTCAACACTAGCTTGAATAGAAGGTTGTTGGCTTTGCCAATGAGGTATTGAATTTGGCTAGCAATGGAGGTTGTCCCTGCCTGCCTGCCCATCCAAATCTCCCAAACCACCCAGGAGCCCAGAACCCCCACCTCCTCCCTCACCCTTGAGATGAGAGAAAGGAGTGAGTCCCCATGGATTTGTGGACCCCCTTTTTTATCCTGTCCTTAACTGTCACCCTGGCATATGCCCTGGGTACTCTGCCAGGTTCTATGTTCCAAAGTGGCAAACTGCTAACTTGCACCTACAGAAATGGCTGCCCATTTCTGCCTATCACAGTTTGATCCTAGGCAAGTGCCTTAATATCAATTGCCTGGCTCTTGCTTTTCTGCCATAGAACCAGTATTGGTGCTAACCTAGAAAGACAAAGTTTTTTTTTTATAATTAGAAAAACTAAAGACATCATGGTATTCTTGTGATATAAGTGCTTAGCCAACATTAAGGCATTCTTGAAATGTGTGTTGCTATCATATCTTTTGCCCTCTCCAAATGCAAAAACCTATGAACTCACTTAGGAGTCTTCAGTTTAACAAACACAAATGTATTGATATTCATAAAATAAGAAAGTGTTATATTTGAGAAACTTTGAACAGTGATAGTATTTTAAAATACTTGTTATAAAGATATATATTATACTAGATTTTAGTAAACATTATATGAAGAAATTATTCTACTATATTTGATGTCATTTAATTTTCATGTAGGTTACATCTTCAGAGATCTGTGGTTCAGATAATCATGTACTAGAAGGAGACTTCAAATTACCTTTACCTGTAATTTTGGGACATGAAGGAGCTGGGATAGTGGAAAGCATTGGAGAATGTGTGAACAGTGTGAAACCAGGTGGGGATGGAATTAAAAGCAGTATCTGATGTTAGAAGCTTCTTTCCACTCCTCTACAAAAATTATTGTCTTCTCTACAAAAGGAAAGGAAAATTTGAAGTAAATTAACATATGTATAAGTAGATTATAATAATGTAAGTAAATAATAGAGGAAGCTGAAGCAAAGGATTTAAAATAGACCTAGGATTTGAACCATAGAGTAGAGGGGTAGCACCTACATCATAATAGCCTCTGCAATTCTCCCTTCTGGAGGTCTTGGTAAGTCAGAGAACCCTCAGAAAATATGTAAGGACAACTAGATGGTGAGTGGACAGAGTTCTAAACCTGGAATCAGGAAACCTGTGTTCGAAACTACTTTCAGACTCTAGCTGTATGACTGAGCTAGTCATTTAACCATTTCTTACCTCAATTTTCTCATTTGTAAAATTTGGAATAATAATTGACCTATCTCACAGGTTTAATTGTGAAGATTAAATCAGATAATATTCATAAAGCACTTAGCAAAGTGTCTGGCATATCAGAGGTGCTTAATATATGCTTGTTCATTTCCCTAACCCCTTTCCATATGTCCCATGTGGATGAATCCCTTGAGATTTACCTAATATTGAAAAGTTGAAAGAAAAGTCAAATGCATTCAACTGAAGCAGGAGAGAAGTAGAATTTCATAGCAGAACTGGGATTTCCTAGGAGTGAAACTCAGGCAAGTAGGACATGTAATGGTTAGAAGATTCCCCCTGAAAACAGAAAGACTCATCTTTCTGAATTCAAAGCTGACCACGCAGATCCTTACTCGCTGTTTTACCTTGAGCAAGTCACTTAAACTTGTTTGCCTCAGTTTCCTCATCTTCAAAACGAGCTGGAGAAGGAAATTTTAAACCACTCCAATATCTTTACCATGAAAACCACCAATAGGGTCATGAAGAGTAAGACATGACTGAATAACAACAAAAATGAGTGAAATTGTGCTTAGTGCCACTCCGTGCAGCTAACAAAAATGAGTGAAACCATGCTTAGTGCCACTCTGTGCAGCTAACTCCTGGTGACCTCCAAGCACCAGGAAAAAGAAAAAGGAAAGTTTTCTAGGAAAAGGAAAAGTTCTTCAGAAAAGGAGAGTTTTCTAGGTCCTCCCTGCTCCAACTCAGATGGCATTCTGGGATATCTACCTAGCTTTCTGTGCCTAATTTTGATTTTCAGACTAACTAGCCATTAACTCTCAACTCCACCTCTTTGTGCTTGTGGGTCAATGTTTTTACATTAGTCTTTTAGCTGGTTATACCCTCATCAAAATTCATGACTCAGTCTCCATCCCATTGACTTCTCCCCTTGTCCATACATACTGCCATCCTTTAGTCCCATAGCAAAGTGTGGAAGGTTAATACCACCTCCCAACAGGGAGCAGAGAAGGCTTTCTTTTGGGCTTTGCATTCATAATCCACTGATATAAAGCCAGAACACAGAATGCTCAATTGGGCCTTTCTCTAGAAGGCAGCACCAGGCACATACCAAGCCCACCAGCTTTAAGCATGATTTTCCCCCTTAGATATTATCCTCCCCAAGAGGAGATAAGGTACAGTATTCAGAAAGAGATGCTGGTCAGAAGCATCAAATGCTGCGGACAGGTCAAAAAATATGAGGATTAAGAAAAGGCCATTAGATTTGGCAAGTGAGAAGAGGACAGGTTCATTGAGTGATGAGTTTAGAAGCCAAATCACAAGGGTTTAAAAAGTGAGTAATAGGGAGAGGAAGTAGAGACCAAGGAATATAAATGTAAAGTTTTTGAGTTTCTTTATGAAAAGGAGAATGGGGGGAAAAAGAATATTGTGAGGAGATGTTAGTATCAAGTATAGGCAAAAATGGGGGAGATCTGATCATGGTGAGCCCATATGGACTAACCAGTTGATGAGGAAAGACTAAAGATTAGGCAATTAGTGAACTAAGTACAGAATAAAATGAAGGGTATGTGTAGAGGGGTTACAAGAAGATCACCTCATTTTAAATTTTTTAAATTTCTTTTTTATTCTAAATGTAACATTATCAATCAATGCAAATATTTTTATATAAACCCAAGAATAAAAAACAAGCTCATATAGGATACTAAATGTCTATTATCTATAATTTTTTAAAAAAATATGTTATACACGAGCAGGAAAAACGGGAGCTCAAAACCATTAGCCTCTAACTCCCAAAAAAATTTCCCCAGGAAATGTAGGACATAATTATATTGTTGTCATTCTTGAGTAAGTGGTAGCTTTGTAAAGTTTTCAAATGCCAGGGAATTGGTGTCCATAAAGCCAACAGCTTCTCTTATGCTCATGTAGTCATTTGCATGGTTCAGGCCAAGAGGAAAATTGTTTCTTCCTAGCCAAGAGCATTAGTATAGTTAATGCCAGTTACGTGACAAGCTTCCATTCTAATTAGGAAGGTATTTTTATGAAATTCAATGTACACAACTGCTGAATTGTCTCCACATTTTATTTTGATGCTCTTCAGTTTTGCTCTCTGTTTTCCTCCCTGAGGAGATAAGGTCCTAATAGTTTTTCTACCCCAGCGTCGAAAATGTGACTCGTGCTTGCATGCCAAGGGCAACTGTTGCTTGAAGGAAGAGTAAGTGATCCTCCTATCACTACTTCTGTTTCCATTTTTACCCAGAACTGCTAGATCTCATTTCTCTTTTTCTGAGATTCTCTGTGTCTGTCCTCATGGTCTAGTGTCATGCCTTGAGTTGGATTGATGCTTGATGGTACCAGCAGATTTACATGCAGAGGAAGAAAATTGTACAACTTTTGTAGAACAAGCACATTCACTGAATACACTGTGGTGCATGAGATTTCCGGAGTAAATATTGATGAGGCTACACCTCTGGAGAAAGTCTGTTTATTAGCCTGTGGATTCACCACAGGTTATGGATCTGCTGTGAAGAAAGCACAGGTGAGCACGTGTTGATGGCCAATTGGGTAAATAAGGCTTGCCCTGATCAATGACAAATCATGATTGAACCAACCAAAATTATCAAATAAGTAGCTTGGCCAGACTGAGTGTGAAGAAAATATCTTCTGTTGAGATGATGCAGGCGTATTCAGCATTTAAGTCTCACTAGGAATTTGTGCTCCTTTGTGCAGGTTACCCCTGGTTCCACCTGGGTTGTCTTTGGGCTCGGAGGTGTTGGCTCTTCAGTTGTCCTGGGGTGCAAAACAGCTGGGGCTGCCAGGATCATTGGTGTTGACATCAATGAAGAGAAACTTGCCAGAGCAAAAGCTATCGGAGTTACTGATTGCCTGAATCCTCAAAATTTCAAGAAGCCCATCCCACAGGTGGTGGTGGAAATGACTGCATTTGGTGCTGACTTTAGCTTTGAAGCTATTGGGACTATCGATACCATGGTATGTTCTCTATGGGCACAAAGGGAAGGTGTCTTAGGGCAGCAGGGAGATGCCTATTAAACTAACTTGACTTTTACCAAAAAGGACTTAAAGAAAAAAGAGAGCTAAACATCCATGAGAAGTTACCTTACCTTCAAGGTTCTGTGTAATGGAATATATTTAAATCAATATAACCACCCATTGTACCCATATGATATAGTGTTAGAGTACATAAAGAATAAATATAGAGAGGAATAATCCCAGACAAGCTCCTACATTTAGAAAGGGCTGTCTCCTACATATGGGAAGTAAATGTCATTGTGTGGCTCAAAGGGAGACAGAAAAGCTATCTGTAGCCTTTTTTTCTCCTCCACAAAGCAGAGGTGTAATTTTTTTTCATATTCTTTCATGAGCTTTCTTTCTCTATATCTGTCTCTTTCACTTTCTATTTCTCTCTGCTTCTTTCTATATCTCTGCTTGTCTCTCACTCTCTTCCTGATACTTCCTCATTTCAAGTACAAGAAATGCAATAAAAGAAAGAAGGAAGGAATACCAGAGGGATAAGAATATAAATAGAAAGACAATGAGACAAAGAAGGAAACAGAACAGTCAAATGGAGTAGGAAATAGAGAGAACAAAAAGTAAAAGAAGAAAAATTATAGAGGGAATAGACAAGAAAAACAAAGACTACATCATATACCTCAATGAAGACATTCTCTAATTTTATAAAGATATATTTTCTTCTAAATAATTGAAATGAAGGATAGATCACAAGAGAATGGTTGGGAGGTGCAGGGGATGACCCAAGGCAAACTTCACCTCCTTTGATACATTATTCTGATCAAGAAAATGGGAGTTTGAGATCCAATCCAACTCATATGCCTGAAATGAATATGACTTTTGCTTAGATGATAATTTTTTAAGTTAACAATTTTTTTTTATTTTCATGGTACAAGTTTCACAGTAGAACTCTATGCAACTCAGCAATGTGACCGAAGAACTCATGATTGTGTTGTGACCTTAGGTTGCTGCTCTGGAATCCTGCAACCCAAGCTATGGTGTCTGTGTAATTATTGGAGTAGCACCTGAAAAATCCCAGCTTGCCTTTGACCCAATGCAACTACTGTCTGGCCAGACTCTGAAAGGGTGCTTGCTAGGAGGTAGGAAGAAAACTTGAAAAAAACAGGAGTTTTAACTCCATTAGATTCCTTTGAATTTTCCAGAAACTTGGACAATATACATATCCCTCATTCCTATCATGTTGAGATGACAGCTGGCATTTATAGAATAAGAGAGAGGAATTAATTCAATCAATAGATTAGTCAACCAGTTAGCATCTATTAAGCACCATCTTTGTACCAGCAATGTTCTAGACACTGGTAGAGAGAAAGCAAGGAAAGAGAAAACTAAAAGGTTGTTTTTTTTTAATCTTCCCTTTTCTAAAGGTGGGGGTATGCTCAAGCCTGCTAACAAAAACTGAATTTTAATTTTAATTTTTAATTACATCTCTAAAATTGGCAAATGCTACAAATCAAGATTTGATTTATTGTTTCGTTTCTTTCTTGGCTTAAAAAAAGGAAATATTAAGTACACAGATTATTAAACCTAAAGTTATATCCGCCGTACATTTTTTGGAGAGCCCATTATTAAAAACTGATGAGTACATCCCTGACTAAAAGGTTTCTTAAAGCTGGAGCAGAGAGCAGAAAGGAATACCAGATTTATAAATACTGATTACAATTAAAAGCAAGTTAGGCGGTAGCCGCTGGAGCCGGTGTCTGGGGCTGGTGATGGGGTTAATTCTCTCCCGTGTGACTCCCAGTCGCGCCCACCCAACCCCGCTGTCTCCCTGCTGCACCGCGCTCCGACCGCCTCCTCCTCCTCCTCCTCCTCAGTAACTCGGGCAACTAAAAGTGATGATATATATGATCCAAGACAGTCCAATTCAGTCCAGGACTCTACACTGTTGACAAGGACATGGGACTCCTCCTACAAGATTCCAGATGGTTCAATACAACTGACATCCTGGCTGACAACTGTGAAAAGGAACCTTGGATTATTTTCTTTTATTTTTGTGGAAGACCACAATCCCAAATCTATAGCACACATCAGGCTTCAAGATTCCTGTAGGATTCTAAAATAACCTTCTCTAATGAGGATGTCTGATACTATTATTGTAAAAGATGGAACTGTTACAGTGAAGGGTTTGGAAGCAGAAATGAAAGATGCAACCAGAATTGAAAATCTCATCAAATCAGAAAACTATGAGAAGATCTCAGCAGACAAGAATGAACGTTGCATTGACAGCAAAATTGATTTACAGGAGAAAATCCAGATCCAGTTAACACAATCATTTGAAAAAGATGAGAAACCCTCCAAAGATGAAGCAGAAAAAGAAAAAGGGGATAAATTGCCCAGAAAAATGTTATCAAGAGATTCCAGTCAAGAATACACAGATTCAACTGGCATAGATCTACATGAATTTTTAGTAAATACATTAAAAAACAATCCCAGGGACAGAATGATACTGCTGAAATTAGAACAGGAAATTTTAGATTTCATTGGTAATAATGAATCTCCAAGAAAAAAATTCCCCCCAATGACATCTTACCATAGGATGCTATTACATAGAGTAGCTGCTTATTTTGGATTAGACCACAATGTTGATCAGAGTGGGAAGTCAGTCATAGTGAACAAAACTAGCAATACAAGAATACCAGATCAGAAATTTAATGATCATATCAAGGATGATAAAAGTGAAGACTTTCAGAAGCGTTATATCCTTAAAAGAGATAACTCTAGTCTAGACAAAGATGATAATCAGATGAGAATACGATTAAAAGATGACAGAAGAAGCAAATCTATAGAAGAGCGAGAAGAAGAATATCAAAGAGCTAGAGATCGAATATTTGCCCAAGATTCCCTGTGTTCCCCAGAGACCTATCTTATTGACAAAAGAATCCAAGAGGAGGAAGCAAATAGTACACAGCAAAGACGCCAAATATTTAGAGTCAACAAGGAAGCATCTGGAAGATCAACCACCAGCCATCAGAGCAGCACTGAGAACGAGCTGAGGTGCTCCGAGCCCCGTCCCTGGAGCAGCACGGACTCTGATAGCTCCCTCCGTAATCTGAAGCCAGCTGTAACCAAAGCGAGCAGCTTCAGTGGAATTTCAGTTCTAACAAGAGGGGATAGCTCTGGGAGCAGCAAAAGCATAGGCAGGCTTTCAAAAACAGGTTCTGAGTCTTCTAATAGTATAGGGTCGTCCACGGGCTCTCTTTCTCACATCCAGCAGTCTCTTCCAGTTACAGCTCTCAGCCAGCCTTCTCATGGTCCCCCTGTCGTCTACCCAACTGTCAGCACTAGTAATTCTCTTCCCTTTGATGGTGGCCTAAGTGGGCAAGTTGCACCTCCTAGCACTAGCTTCTTTTTGCTTCCTTTGGAAGCAGCAGGCATACCACCTGGCAGTATTCTGATCAACCCACAAACAGGTCAGCCCTTTATAAATCCTGATGGCAGTCCAGTTGTGTATAATCCTCCCATGAACCAACAGCCCATTAGAACCCAAGTGCCTGGACCTCCACAGCAACCTCCTCCTCCCCAACCATCACAGCAACAAGCAGCCAATCACATTTTATCACAGGACAACCTTGGATCCCAGTTTAGCCATATGAGTCTTGTCCGCCAGCCATCTGCTGATGCTTCTGACCCTCATAACACTATGTTCCAGTCTACTGTTGTCCTTCAGCCATCACAGCAATCTGGATATATTATGGCACCAGCCCCTCCACCAGCACCACCCCTCCCACCTAGCCAACAAATCCCTACTGGCTATTCTGCCTCTGGTCATCCTGTAAACCAGCAGATGCTCCAACAACAGGCATATGTACAGCAACCCACGCCTCAGATGCCAGCATGTTACTGTGCTCCAGGGCAGTATCCCTCCAGTCAACATCAGTATCGCCCAGTTGCTTCCGTCCATTATAACACACAGCCAAATCAGGCACTGCCACAGCCTGCTCAGCAGACAGGTTACCAGGTTATGCCCAGCCAGCAACAGCAAAACTACCAAGGGATAGTTGCAGTTCAACCATCCCAAAATCAAAATCTAGTCAGTGGCCAACAAAACAATATTGGAAATCAAATTCAAGGTGTGATTGTCCCCTATCCTTCAGTGCCATCTTATCAGGTTTCACTGCCTCAAGGTTCCCAGGGAATGCCTCAGCAGACTTATCAACAGCCTGTTATAATATCTAATCAATCTAATCAAGGACCTGTGCCCACCACAGGAATGCCAGTATACTATAGTGTCATCCCACCTGGTCAACAAAACAATTTAAGCTCATCTGTAGGTTATTTGCAGCCTTTAGGATCAGATCAGTTACAGTTTTCTCGAACCTCTTCACCGGGCAATTCTCAACAACTTCCAAGCCACCAATGTGCAGCCGTACCACCACCTGCTGGAGGAGTTGTCATGATGCAGTTAAATATACCAAACAGTTCTCATCCTCGAGCCCACTCACCCCCTCAATGGAAACAAAACAAATACTACTGTGATCATCAAAGAGGACAGAAGTCAGTGGAGTTTAGCAATTTAGAAAATGTTGTCCAATTACAGCACAGTCCTCAGCTTGGTAGCCCAGTCACCTCACCAGCCCAGTCACCAGCACCAGCTCAGCTCTCCAACATGAAAAATATCTGTCCCACATTAGCACCTCTTTCCATCGTACCCCAATTTTCTAGACCTTTTGTCCCTGGGCAGGGTGATGCCAGATATCCATTACTGGGCCAACCCCTGCAATATAACCCTCCTTCTATTCTGCATGGACACATTCCAAGCCAACAGGGTCAGCCTGGAAGTAGGCATGGAAACCGAGGAAGGAAACAAGCAAAAAAGGCTGCTTCCACTGACCTTGGCGCAGGAGAAGCAGCTATTGGGAAGGTCTTAGAATTTACAGAACTACCTGATGGGATAACCCGAGTAGAAGCTGAGAAGCTTTTTGGAGAACTCTTTAAAATTGGTGCCAAGATCCGCTGGCTCCGGGATCCCCAGTCTCAGACACCGCTGCGTCACCATTCTCTCTACTGTGGCAGTGGAGATGGCGCGATGAAGACAGAACAATCTAAACCTAGTGACTTGGCCTCCACTTACACCATTCTAGCGACATTCCCCTCCATTTCAGCTGCCCAAAACGCATTGAAGAAACAAATTAACTCAGTGAACAAGTTTAAGCTGAGGACAAGCAAGAAGCACTATGACTTTCATATCCTAGAAAGGGCAAGTTCTCAGTAGCAGATCCACTACTGGACCTTCATCCTTTATGACACCTGTGTTCTGCCGTCCTAGATTAGCTTGATGTTTGGAGCTTCTGTTAACATTATAGAGACTCCTGGGACATTTGGCAATGGCACAATAGCATTCAAAGAAAGGCCAGTGATCCAGTAAAGGGGTGGGGGGGGTGGGGGGAAGAGAGATACACTGTTGACCCCAAATGACCAGAATCCATATCAACCTTATACAGAGTAGCAGCTTTCTCTGAGGGATGCTGTTAAAATGCCGATGACTTTTATGGTTCTTTTGTTTTATATTTCTGAATTCTTGTATCAGATCCAAAGCTCTATTGTACAGCAAATTTTTCTTCACAACCAATAGTCGTATTGGAAGCTATATTTCCTTTTTGCAGCCAGGACACTGTGACCCATCTTGGATGTGGGAGGGATGCAAGAGGTAGACTATCTGAGCCAAAACTACTCATTCTCTTTTTCTCGATGGTTGAATGAAAAGAATCCTTAGCATAGAAGATTCCTCTTCCTCTGAAAATTTCCAAACACACAAGCCATTTTTCAGTAATGATAGAATTTGTTCACAAAGTCCTTTCTTTATTCAATATATTCAGACAATGTGAATGTTAATTGTAAATAAATTATGTTCTTAACTCATTTTAATCAAACCACATAGCAGATTCTCAAAGGGGAATAGGAATCCTCCTTAAAACAGGAAGAAAGTAAAGAAAACATTTCTTTTTTCTTTTTTTTTTTAAGTCAAAAGGTAAAAATGATGAATCTTAAAACATATGTCCCCCAAATAATTGTGCCACTTATTTGCCTTTCCCTCAATATGGATCTTATCTTTGGTCACTGTAAGGAAATGCATTTGTCAAGTGCTAGAAAATTCCTAAATGGTTTAAATTTGTTTTCATTGTTTGCAGCGGATCACTGGACATCAAAGATTCATTGCACTGCAGGACAAGAAACTTTTTTTTTTTTCAATTTCTGTGTAATTTGCAAGGCTGTACAATGTGTGCTGATGCAAGCCTTTTTCAGTTCAGAAGAATAAATGTTTACAAATATAAAAAAAAAAAAAGCAAGTTAAAGGTGGTCAATTTCCTCCAAGGTTGTCATCAGTAAATAAATCAATCCTCAAGGATTTATTAAGTGGCTACTATGCGATACATACTACACTAGGCAATGTGGATACAAAGACAAAAACGGTAGACTCAATTATTAGGGAGTTTACAATCTACTATGGAAAATGATATGTATACACTAAGTCAATATAAACACCTACAAAGTAAATTCAAAGTAATTTCACTGGAGGCATGGATAGATACCAGCAACCGTGGGGAGCAGGAAAGCACTACCAGACAGCACTCTAATTTACCTCTAAAGAAAATTATACATTCTCAGATGTAGAAGTGAAGAGGGAAAATATTTTAGAAATAGGTGAAAGTTCATACAAAGACCAAGAAGGATAGATTTTCTCATAGAAAGGACAAAAAGTCAAGAAGTTTGACCAAATCATAACATTTGTGAAGGGAGAATAATTTTGAAGATTCTGTTCAATAATTCTAAAAAATTCTAAAAATAAATTTTTTTAAACCCTTGTACTTCGGTGTATTGTCTCATAGGTGGAAGGTTGGTAAGGGTGGGCAATGGGGGTCAAGTGACTTGCCCAGGGTCACACAGCTGGGAAGTGGCTGAGGCCGGGTTTGAACCTAGGACCTCCTGTCTCTAGGCCTGACTCTCACTCCACTGAGCTACCCAGCTGCCCCTAAAAATAAATTTTAAACATTATCCACAATAAACAATGAGTGAGAAAGATCTGGGAACAATATGCAAAAATTTCCACCGGTTGCATTCAGTGTTGCTTTAACTCTTGGACTGGCTGATCTTACAAATTGTGTTCTTAATATCATGAATGAGTGATGAATGTCATTGAATGAATATCATTGACTATCAAATGGATATCATTTTCTACCCCCAAAAAAGGTATTCTTGATCCAAATTATGAAGAATTTTAGGTGCTAAACAGCAAAATATAAACATGATCCCTATAAGTAGAGTGAACCACTGAAGCTTCTTGAATGTAACACCATTCAATTTTTGCTATGTCAGTTATGGAGAATATGTTTCTTCTAGGTAATCAAGTAGCTTCTTGTATTGTCTAAAAAAAGATAGAAAGGATACTCTAATCTTACAGTTAATAGATAATTCTGTATACATTTGTAACTTGTACATTTTACCAGAATTTACTTGATTCATTGAGTTAGATTTATTGTTTGAACACTATTGCTGTCTATTTTTTCTTCCTTTGCAGATTTTAAAACCAGAGACCATATTCCTTTATTAATGGATGATTACATGAAAAATAAAATTAATCTGGACCCATTGATAACCTATAGGCTGCCTTTCCTCAAAGTCAATGAAGGGATTGATCTTCTCCGATCAGGAAAAAGGTAAGAATTTTGCTTTCTAATCTTTGTGCCTGACATTTACATGAAAAAAAAAAAACACAGTAAAAATGAGGAGTCCCTTTTCATAAGACCCAAAATGAGCTGGAAACAGATGGAGAGGATGGCCCCAGTGCAGGAATCGGGCAATATGCCATCACTCCCAACTTCACCACTCATTAGCTGTGGGATATAACAGAACCTGCCCTTTAAATTCTCCCTGTATCAGTTTCATAATTTAATATAAAATATCTATTTTATGGTTCAATAATTTTAAAAAATGGTTCAATAAAAATGAAAACTTGTAATTGGTGTTGTAAGTGAGAAAGTATATGTAAACAAGTTTAAACTTGCAATTTAATTATATGTGTGCAGTATTAGAAATGTTTGGGTTCTGAAATTATTACCAGGGTATGTGCAGAGGCAAGAGGTTTGAAAAGTAGAGGGGTGCCAGATTGTGGAGAATATTAAATGGCAGTCTGAGTACCATTAACTTTATTCAAAAGGCAATGGGGAGCCACAAAAGAGTTCTGAGAAGTTCTATAAGTAAAATAGGCCATATTCAGGAGCCTTATTGAAATATGAATTGGATGGAGAATTTAAACTTGATTCCTGCCTGAATTCCCTGGGTTTGTATTCAAAGAAGAGTTTTCATTTTGTCTTTTCTGAAATGTGCTAGGACTTTTTAATCCAACCTGCATGATTGAAGGATAGGTAGGATATTAAAAAGAGGTGAGATACAGGGTAACCCAAGCAGAGCAAATAAAAAAAGGAATGGGTAGAATGTATTAAGGAAATGAAAAGTACTTGGTTGGCGTGTAGGATACCTGAAGGATGGCGGGACAAAATATGATTAGAAGGAAAAGTTAGAGCCAAACTATGAAGGCTTTTAACTATTGAATCAAGCAGAATGGACTTTTATAAGGGAAGTTCCTAAATGTAATAGAATAAAATAATAATTCGTGTTTATCTTTAAAAAAATATTTTGCCTTTTGGAAAGATCTGTTGCCCAAGCTTGAGAACTTTTTTTTTAACTTATGTATTCCCACCTACTAATTATTTTACACAGTGGAATAAAGCATTGAAAGAATAAAGGAATGAAAGCCATCCTGTAGGATATGTAGGTAAACCAAAATCAGTTGACTTCCATATTACTGAGTTGATGACTAATTAAGCCATGTATGTGGCCTCCATATCAATAAATGTTATACCCAGATCTATTGATTTCATCATTATAAAAAATTTCTAGTGTGCCATACATGCACTCACCTTAATTTACAAACTTAGTGGATAACTTGGACCACCGAGAGGTTAGTTATATGGCTTACCTATGATCACACAGCTAAAATGTACCCAAGGCAAGACTTAAAAAGGACCTAAAGTCTTCAAAGATTTTACAAAATAATGAGGCAAAGAACAGGCAAATAACTATCTAATTTCAGAAGGAAGGCACTAGCATTAAGGGGATCCGAGAAAAGCTTCTTTCAGAGGGGAAAATTCTAGCTGGGTATTTTAACCAGAAAGAAGATAGGGAAACCAAGAGACAGTAATGAGAAGGGAAGAGAATGCCAGGGTTAGGTGATAGTGAAAATTCATAGAACTGCAAGATAGAATGTCTTGTGAGAAGAACAGCAAAGAGGCTAATTTTCCTGAACCATAGTCTATGGTGGAAAGAACAAGGTATAAGAAGACTCAATCAGTTTTTTTTTTATTTTTATTTTTTTACTTTTAGTATTTTTTAACATTTATTAATATTTATTTTTTTGAAAAGTTAACATGGTTACATAATTCACGCTCTTACTTTCCCCTTCACCCCTCGACTTCCCCCTGTCCCCAATGGCTGATGTGTATTTCCACTGGTTTCAATAAGTTTTTAAATGCTTTAATGCCATCGGATTTTCTATTTTATTCTAGGGTTAATAGAAAGCCATTAGAGTTTATTGAAAAAGGAGTGGCATGGACAGACCTGAATTTATTAAGATCATTCTGATAGATAAAGGGAGAATGAACTAGAGTGGGAAAAGATTTTTTGATAAAGGCAGACCAACCAACAAGCTATTGCAACAACCCAGGCCTGAGATGATGAGGGTCTATACCAGACTTGTGGAAGAATCAAAGGAGAAAAGGGAAAATAGGCAAGAAATGTTGCAAAGGTAGAATGCATAGGATTTGGAAAGAAATTGGAAGAAGGAGGTTGTTGGATCAAGATGAGTCCAACACAATGCCTAACTCAACGTGTAGTAGTAAATGACAATAGTAATCTAGTATTTGACAAACCCAAACATCTAAGGTTTTGAAAGAAGAATGCACTATTCAATAAAAATGATAGGAAAACCTGAAAAACATTATGGAAGAGACTAGGCATAGTCTTGCCTATATACCAAGACCTCTTGCCATATACCAAGAAAAGTCAGGATGGACACATGACTTAGAAATAAACAAATTAAGGGGACACAAAATAGTTTACTTCTCATATATAGAGAAAAACACAAAATAGATAATTTTGACTATATTTATTTTTTAATTCTGCAAAAAGAAAACATGCAAAGAGGAATAGAAGGGGAAAAATTGGGGGGGGGGTGGATTTTGTACCAAGTAACTCTGGCAAAGTTCTCATTTTTCAAATATATGGGGAATTAGGTCAAATTTAAAATACAAGGCATTCCCCAATTAACAAAGGAAAAGAACATGCAGTTCTCAGACGAAGAAATTAAAACTATCTTTACTTTTCAAAATGCTCCAAATCACTATTAATTACAGAAATGCAAATTAAAACACTCTAAGATATCCCCTAATACCTATCAGCCTAAAGTGACAAAAAAAATAGTAAGATGATACATGCTATAGCAAATATGAGAAAACTGGTACACTAATACACTATTGGTGGAGCTGTGAAGTGATACAGACATTCTGAAGATCAATATGGAACCATGCCCAAAGTGCCATACAACTGTCTATACTCTTTGACCCACCGCTACCACTATTTGATCTTTATTCAAAAGAGATCAAAGATAGGGGGAAATATTTATAGCAGCCCTTTTGGTGGTAGCAAAGAATTGAAATCAAAGGGAAGTCTATCACCTGAGGATTGGACAAAAAATTGTGGCATATGGAATACTATTGCGCCAATAAGAAATGATAAGCAGGACAACAAAAACTGGAAAGACTTAAATGAAGTGATGTAAAGCGAAATGAGCAGAACCAAGAGAATGTTGTACATGTTAACAGCAATAATGTATGATTATCAACTGTGACTGATTTAAAATATTTTTACCAATACAAGGATCCAAGACAACTCCAAGGGACTTATGACAAAAGAAGACTATCCACTTCCATAAAAGGCATCGATGGAGTCTGAATGTAGAGATTGAAGGATAATACTTTTCACTTCCTTTTTTGCATGTTTTTTGTAGAATAAGCAATATGGCTTTCTTTCATAATGTATCAAAAATGGAAATATGCTTTACATGATTTAATTTATATCATCCCTGCCATTTCCGGGAAGGAGGACTAAGAAGGAGGGAGAGAACATGGATCATTAAAAATTGGAACTACATGTAATCTGGGGAAAAAAATGTTTAAAGGATGATGCCAACACATACAAGCCTGGATAACTGGAAAGATGATGATATCATTGACAATGATAGGGAAGTTAGGAAGAAGAGAAAATTGGAAGAAAAGTTCAGTTTTTGCATGTGCTCAAATGTTCAGGAATTCAAATTTAAAGTGTCCAGTAGGTGGTTGGAGGTTCAAGAGTGCAGGTGTGGGGAGAAGATAGAACTGGAGACATAAATCTCTAAATTATTTGCTTGGAAATGATAACTCAAACACATCCTCCTGACTTCAAGACCTGACCTTAATCCACAATGCCATATTGCCTCTTGTGGACTAATTAGAATCTAATCATTTCAAACCTCTGAGATTATATAGTTGAATTGTTTTGTTTTGTTTTTTTTTATAGTGGTGGACAATAGTGGGGGAAGTATTAAATTCAGAAACAGAAGATCCGGGTTCAAATGCTGGATCAAATATTTCCTGGCTATGTGAGGTAGAAAAGTCTCTGTAACGTCTCTGGTTCTTCATTTCGTCATCAGTAAAGTTCTGTCTGCTTCACAGTGTAAAGAAAATGCTTTGAAAACCTTAAGTTAAATGTGAGTTGCTAACATTGTGAGTAAATGATGATGAAACTGGGATCTCTGAGAGACACAAAAGCCATCCCAATGCACATAGGAGAAGCAGGAGACGCCAGATCTACAGCCTCTCGGGCCAGGTCTCTTTCTACTCCCCCACCTCTGGCTTCCTCTGGTCCTCAATGACACTTAATACATCTACACCAAGCCAGTTATCCAGGAAATTGGGACCCTTTGTCACAAGGAGAACTGTGTCGAGAGGATGGAGGCATCATTACCTGAGTTTGGAGAAAAAGCATCATTTGTGCCTCACTGACTGTGATGCAGAGCATCACCATGCAGTAGGAAGGGCATTACATTAGGAGCTCAATGGCAAAGGTAAGC
>NC_058135.1:44986425-45003858 GCF_016433145.1 Gracilinanus agilis
ACAACTATTAAGGGAAAAATAGATTTGGGATTTTAATTAAGAGTTTGGTAAGTGTGAATCCTGTCAGGCTGTCAGACTGCCTTGGGTGGAACTTTGAGCTAAGGTCTTGCTTAGGAATTCTGTGAGATCTGAAGAGTTGGAAATTCTGTTGAGTTCAACTCTCTCTCTCTCTCTCTCTCTCTGTCTCTCCGTCTCTCTCTCTGTCTCTGTCTCTGACTCTCTGTTTGTCTCTCTCTCCCTCTCTGTCTAATTGATAAGCAAATTGGAGACCAAAAATCAAACAGCTGGAAAACAGGATAGACCAAATTGAAAAGGAAAATCAAAAGAATATAGCAGAAAACCAGTCTCTAAAGACAAGAATTGGGCAATTAGAAGCCAGTGATCTCTCAAGACAGCAAGAACAAATAAAACAAAGTCAAAAGACTGATAAAATAGAAGGAAACATAAAATATCTCAATGAGAAATTGACAGATCAAGAAAACAGGTCTAGAAGAGACAATTTGAGAATCATTCATCTTCCTGAAAAAACAGAAATTAATAGAAATTTGGACTCCATACTAAGAGAAATTATTCAGGAAACTGCCCCGAAGTTCTACAACAAGAGGGCAATATAGACATTGAAAGGATCCATAGATCACCCTCTACACTAGACCGTGAAAATATAACCCCCAGAAATATAATAGCCAAATTCAAGAGTTTCCAAGTAAAAGAAAAAAATCTTACAAGAAGCCAAAAAGAGACAATTCAGATATTAAGGAGCACCAATCAGGATCACACAGGATCTGGCAGCCTCCACACTAAAAGACTGCAAGACTTGGAATATGATATTCAGAAAGACAAGAGAACTGGGTCTACAACCAAGGATCACCTACCCATCAAAACTAACTATATATAGAGGAGAGAGTGAGCTCTAAGAAGAGAATGACTCCATTCAAGGACTTCCTGGTTAAGATGGAGGCAGAGTAAAAAGCAGTTGCTTAACCTCTCCTAACTGAAACATATAGAACTCCTCAAGAAGACATAAAAACAAATACAGAGGAATGAAGGGACCCCACAATAGGGATCAGCATTGGAGGTACATGGAATTGGGGCATTTCCATGCTATAAAGGTGGGACTTCAATGACAGATCAACTACCCATCAAAACTGACTATATATTTCCAGGGAAAAGTTTGGGCACTCAACAAGATAGAAGATTTCCAAGTATTTGCACAGAAAAGACCAGGACTAAAAGGAAAGTTCAATATCCAACCACAAAAAATCAAGAGAAACATGAAAAGGTAAATAAGAAACAGAGAGGAAAGAAAGAAAACTCATAATTTTTAAATTCGCCTATTTAAGGGCTTCAATATGATCTAATTATTTGTATTCCTTTGTGGAGAAATGTTATGTATAATTCTCTGTAAGGAACTCTATTCACTAATATAGTATTCACTATTATAGTAATTAGAAGAATTATTCATAGGGAGAGGCTGGAATACTAAATGATCTAAGATGATATGGGGGTGGGAAAGAGGGGGGTGAAAAGTAGAGGACACCAAGAGAAACTTGAAGAAATAAGAAAAATAGGATATTCTATTTCACACAAAGAGGACTTGGGAAGGGGAAGGGATGAATACTCTATTAAGAAGGAGAGGAAGAGAGCATTAAGAGGTAATATTTAAACCTTACTCTCAGTGTAATTAACCCGGAGAGGGAAGAGTAGCTTTATCCATTGGGATACAAAACTCTATCTAACCTTACTGAGAAAGTCAGAAGGGATAAACCAAGGGGAGGAGGGGAGTGGGGTGGTCAAAAAAAGAAGGGGAGAAGAAGGGGGAGGGAATTCATTAGGCCTTAAAAATAAAAAAGAGGGGAATAATAAGGGAGGGGGTAGAAAGGGAAGTAAATCAAGGGAGGGGACAAGGGTTCCTGGCATAAAGCCACTAGTTTAAAAGGAAATAGTGTAAGAAGAAGGGGTAGAACTAGGAGAGCATACCAAAATGTTGGAGAATACACAACTGATAATTATAACTCTGAATGTGAATGGGACAAACTCGCCCATAAAAAGGAAGCAAATATGAGAGTGGATTAGAGACCAAAATCCTACCATATGTTGTCTACAAGAAACACATATGAGATGGGTGGACATATGCAGGTTCAAGGTAAAGGGATTGGGCAAAATCCTTTGGGCCTCAAATGAGAAAAAGAAGGCAGGAGTGGCTATTATGATTTCTGACAAAGCCAAAGTAAAAATAGATATGATTGAAAAAGACAGGGAAGGTCATTACATCCTGATTAAAGGCAGTATAGACAATGAGGAAATAACATTGCTCAACATATATGCACCAATGGCATAGCAACCAGATTCATAAAGGAGAAACTGGCAGATCTCAAGAAGGAAATAGATAGTAAAACCATAATAGTGGGAGATCTAAATATTCCTCTTTCAGAGCTAGATAAATCAAACCAAAAAATAAATAAGAAAGAGGTAAGAGAGGTGAATTAAGTCCTAGAAAAATTAGATTTAATAGATATGAGGAGAAAAATAAAAAGGGATGAAAAGGAATACACCTTCTTTTCAGCTGCACATGATACATTCACAAAGATTGACCATGTAATAAGGCATAGAAACATTGCAAAGAAATTCAAAAGAGCAGAAATAATAAATGTAAACTTCTCAGGCCACAATGCAATAAAAATAATAATTAGTAAGGGCACCTGGACAGGCAAATCAAAAACTAATTGGAAATTAAACAATACGATTCTCCAAAACCAGCTAGTCAAAGAAGAAATCATAGAAACAATCAACAATTTCATTGAAGAAAACGACAATGATGAGACATCATACCAAACTCTGCGGGATGCAGGCAAAGGAGTATTTGGGGAAATTTATATCCTTGAGTGCATATATTAACAAATTAGGAAGGGCAGAGATTAATGAATTGGGCATGCAACTTAAAAAACTAGAAAATGAGCAAATTGAAAATCCCCAGATGAAAACTAAATTAGAAATACTAAAAATCAAGGGAGAAATTAATAAAGTCAAAAGTAAAAGAACTATTAAATTAATATATAAGACTAGAAGCTGGTATTTTGAAAAAACAGATAAAATTGACAAAGTACTGGTCAATCTAATAAAAAAAGGAAAGAAGAAAACCAAATTGACAGTATCAAAGATGAAAAGGGAGATCTCACCTCTAATGAAGGGGAAATTAAGGCAATCATTAAAAACTATTTTGCCCAATTATATGGCAATAAATATAGCAGTTGAGGTCATATGGATGAATATTTACAAAAATATAAATTGCCTAGATTAACAGCAGAAGAAATAGAATACCTAAATAATCCCATATCAGAAAAAGAAATTGAAAAAGCTATCAAAGAACTCCCTAAGAAAAAATTGTCAGGGCCTGATGGATTCACAAGTGAATCCTATCAAACATTCAAAGAGCAACTAATCCCAATACTATACAAATTATTTGATATGATAAGCAAAGAAGGAGTCCTACCAAATTCCTTTCATGACACAAATATGGTACTGATTCCAAAGCCAGGGAGATCAAAAACAGAGAAAGAAAACTACAGACCAACCTCCCTAATGAACATAGATGCAAAAATCTTAAATAGAATACTAGCAAAGAGACTCCAGCAAGTGATCAAGAGGATTATCCACCATGATCAGGTGGGATTTATACCAGGAATGCAAGGATGGTTCAACATTAGGAAAACCATCCACATAATTGACCATATCAACAGTCTAACAAACAAAAATCACATGATTATCTCAATAGATGCTGAAAAAGCCTTTGACAAAAATACAGAACCCATTCCTATTGAAAACGCTGAAAAGTATAGGAATAGAAGGACCTTTCCTAAAATAATAAACAGTATATACCTAAAACCAGCAAGAAGCATCATATGCAATGGGGATAAATGAGAAGCATTCCCAATAAGATCAGGAGTGAAACAAGGATGCCCATTATCACCTCTATTATTCAACATAGTACTAGAAACACTAGCAGCAGCAATTAGAGAAGAAAAAGAAATTGAAGGTATCAAAATAGGCAATGAGGAGACTAAGCTATCTCTCTTTGCAGATGATATAATGGTCTTCTTAAAAAATCCTTGAGAATCAACTAAGAAGCTTATAGAAATAATCAACAACTTTTTAGCAAAGTTGCAGGATACAAATAAATGCACATAAATCACCAGCATTTCTATATACCTCCAACACATCACAGCAACAAGAGGTAGAAAGAGAAACACCATTTAAAATCACCCTAGATAGTATAAAATACTTAGGAATCTATCTACCAAAACAAACACAGGAATTATACGAAAACAACTACAAAACACTTTCCAAACAATTAAAACTAGGTCTAAACAATTGGAAAAACTTTGATTGCTCCTGGGTAGGAGCAGCTAACATAATAAAAATGACCATTCTACCCAAATTAATTTACCTATTTAGCACCATACCTATCAAACTACCAAAAAACTTTTTTTACTGAATTAGAAAAAACTATAACAAAGTTCATTTGGAAGAAGAAAAAATCAAGAATATCAAGAGAAATAATGAAAAAAAAATGTGAAGGAAGGTGGTCTAACAGTACCAGATATTAAACTATACTATAAAGCAGCAGCCATCAAACCAGTGTGGTACTGGCTAAGAGACAGAAGGGAGGATCAGTGGAATAGACTTGGGGTAAGTGACAACAGCAAGTATGATAAACCCAAAGAGCCCAACTTTTGGGACATGAATCCACTATTTGACAAAAACTGTTGGGAAATTTTGAAAACAATATGGGAGATATAAAGTTTAGATCAACATCTCACACCCTACACCAAGATAAATTCAGAAAGGGTGAATGACTTGAATATAAAGAGGGAAACTATAAATAAGTTAAGTGAACACAGAATAGTATACTTGTCAGATCTCTGGGAAAGGAAAGATTTTAAAACAAGCAAGAGTTAGAGAAAATTACAAAATGTAAAATAAATGATTTTGATTATATCAAACTAAAAAGCTTTTGTACAAACAAAAACAATGTAGCCAAAATCAGAAGGGAAACAACAAATTGGGAAAAAATCTTTATAACAAAAAACTCTGACAGTTGTCTAATTACTCAAATATACAAGTAGTTGAATCAATTGTTTAAAAAAAATCAACCCATTCCCCAATTGATAAATGGGCAAAGGACATGAATAGGCAATTTTCAGGCAAAGAAATCAAAAGTATCAATAAGCACATGAGAAAGTGTTCTAAATCTCTAATAATTAGAGAAAAATGCAAATCAAAACAACTCTGAGGTATCACCTCACACCTAGCAGATTGGCTAAAATGATAGAAGGGGAAAATAATGAATATTGGAGGGGATGTGGCAAAATTGGGACATTAATGTATTGCTGGTGGAGTTGTGAACTGATCCAACCATTCTGGTTGGCAATTTGGAACTATGCTCAAATGGCTATAAAAGAATGCCTGCCCTTTGATCCAGCCATACCATTGTTGGGTTTGTACCTGAAAGAGATCATAAATAAACAGACTTGTACGAAAATATTTATAGCTGTGCTTTTTGTGGTGGCAAAAAACTGGAAAATGAGGGTATGCCCTTCAATTGGGGAATGGCTGAACAAATTGTGGTATATGCTGGTGATGGAATACTATTGTGCTCAAAGGAATAATAAACTGGAGGAATTCCATGTGAACTGGAAAGACCTCCAGGAATTGATGCAGAGTGAAATGATCAGAGCCAGAAGAACATTGTACACAGAATACATTGTGGTAAAATAGAATGTGATGGACTTCTGTACTAGCAACCCAGGACAATTCTGAGGGATTTATGGAAAAGAATGCTACCCACATTCAGAGGAAGAACTACAGGAGTGGAAACACAGAAGAAAAGCAACTGCTCAAACACATGGTTTGAGGTGGACATGACTGGGGATGTAGACTCGAAACTACCACACCAATGCAACTATCAACAATTTGGGAATAGGTCTTGATCAGTGACACATATTAAAACCAGTGGAAATGCGCTTTGGTTATGGGGGGGGGGGGAGAAACTGGTCGGGGGTGAAGGGGAAAGTAAGAACATGAATCACGTAACCATGTTAACTTTTCTAAAAAATGAATATTATTAAATGAAAAAAAAATAAGAATTCAAATGGAGGTTTTCTTAACCCCAAATCTATCCATCTATCCACTACATCACCTGACTGTCTCAAAACAAATATAAAAAGTCATATGTTATGACCATGATGGAC
Source organism: Gracilinanus agilis (assembly GCF_016433145.1). Lineage (NCBI taxonomy): Eukaryota > Metazoa > Chordata > Mammalia > Didelphimorphia > Didelphidae > Gracilinanus > Gracilinanus agilis. Next base: position 44,992,674 of record NC_058135.1, read on the forward strand.
TTATACCAGGAATGCAAAGTTGTTTGCATGTTTGATGTTTGAAGTCCTAGTCTGAAAGCTTCATAAAAACAGGGATTCTATGGCTTATTTGAGTCAATATAAGGAACACATTGCATCATGTCAGGGAAAAATATTAGAAAAACTATCCATATGATAGACCATATTAATAACAGGAGTAATAAAAGTTATATTATTGTATGTATAGTTATAAAAAGGCTATTAACAAAATATAGCACTCATTTTGGTTAAAAACACTAAAAAGCAAGGGAATGAATGGAACTTTCCTTGCTGTTGGAAATTGTATTTTTCTAAAACCAAAAACCAACATTATGTAAGGTGGAAAAACTAGAGGCCTTTCCAGTAAGATTGGGCTATCCCTGCTCTTATTTGATACAGTATTATAAATACCAGTTTTTACCATAAGACAAGAAAAAGAAAAAAAAGGAATAAGTATAAGCCAAGAAGAAACAAAATTATCATTTTTGCAGATGATAGGATATTTTACTTAGAAAATTTTGAGAGTCAACTAGCTGCCCTCTAAAACATTCTTTACAGATTTGAAAACAAATCTAAAGGAAGCAGCTAGGTGGCTCAGTGTACTGAGAGTCAGACTTAGAGGCAGGAGATCCTTGGTTCAAATTTGGCTTCAGACACTTCCTAGTTTTGTGACCTCAAAGCTCAAGTTTCTTAATCCTCATTACCTAGCCCATATCACTCTTCTGCTTTGGAACCAATACTCAGTATTGATTATAAAGGAAAGAATTTTTTAAAAGTACAAATCTAAAAATTAGAAATATATTAACATCTCATGTGCAAGCAATATAATAAAAATGACAATATTACCGAAATTAATTTACTAAGTCAATGTCCTACCAATTAAATCACCAAGTTATTGTTTTACAGAGCTCAAAAACACACAATAATGAAATACATGTGAAGAACCAAAGCACAAGAATCTCAAAGGAGAGAATGAGAAATAGGCAAGAAAGAAGTCCAGTAGTATCAGGTCTCAAACTATACTAGAGCATTAATTATCAAAAACAGTTTGGTATGGGGGCAGTTGGGTAGCTCAGTGGATTGAGAGTCACGCCTAGAGAAAGGAGGTTCTAGGTTCAAATCTAGCCTCCGACACTTCCCAGCTGTGTGACCCTGGGCAAGTCACTTGACCCCATTGCCCACTCTTACCACTCTTCCACCTATGAACCAATACACAGAAGTTAAGGGTCTTAAAAAAAAGAAAAAAAAGAAAGAAGAAAAACAGTTTACTAGTTAGAAAGTGGAAAAATCAATCATTGGAATAGGACAGATATATTCCATGCAGAAGCAAATGAAGTCAGTGGTCAAACTATTCAATAAACCCAAAGACCCCAGAAACTAGGCTAAAGACTCCCCATTTGACAAAAGTTGTTTGGAAAACTGGAAAGTAGTCTAACAGAAATTATTTCAACATTTCAAACTTTATAAAAAGGTTAGTTCCACATGGATATACAACTTATATACAAAAGGTCACATAAAGAAATTAGAAGATAAAAAGAAAGAGGGAGAGAATAAGCATTTACATACCACTATGTGCCAGTCACTGTACTAAGTGCTTTTCACAAATATGTCATTTTAGACTTTTTAAAAAATTATCTCATTTGAGACTCACAAAAATCCTGCAAGGTAGATAATATTATCCCCATTTGTTAGTTAGGAAAAGTGAGGTAAATGGGGCCAAATGTTCCAATTTACTATAAATTAGCAAAATAAAAATTAAAGGAATTCTGAGGCTCTACCTCACACAAATAAAATCAGCAAAGATAAAAAGAAATTGATAAAGATTTTAGGGGTTGTAGGGAAAGAGGCACATTCATTCACTATCATACTTCTAGAAAGCAATTTGGAGCCAGGCTCCAAAAGTCACTGAACTCCATAAACTCTTTTGGCCTAGTGATACCACTACTAGACCTATATTCCAAAAAGTTCAAAGAAAGAAAGAAAGAAAGGACCTATATATAAGAAATATTGATAGCAATTCTTTTATAATAGTAGAAAAGAACTAGAGACTACATCATCAATGTCAACAGTTGAGGAAATAGCTAAAAAAATTATGGCATATGTATAACATAATAATATTGTGCAATAAGAAATAAAAAAGAGATAAAACCTGGGAAGAATTGTATGAACTGATACAAATGAAATGAAGTGAGCAGAACCAGAAAAACAATTTATTTCATAATGATACTTTAAATACTAAAATAAAAACTTGCAGAGACCTAATAAATATGATAAATGCAGTTACCAACAATGAGTCCAGAAGACTGATCATGTATCCTGCTATTCAACTCTTGGTAGGCAGATTTTGGTCTCAAGTTGCTGAATGAGAGATCTATTTTTGCGTATGTCCAATTCAGGAATAGTTTTATTTGAATAGGCATATTTTGCTAGGGTTTTCTTTTTCTTTTTTCTAAGGAAAAGTACAACAAAGAGAAAATAAAAGATTAGTTGAATTAAAAGGTAAAATAAAATCCAAGTTATGATAATAATAATAATAAAAGAATTCATGCCAAGGGTTCATGGAAAATAACTCCTGGACATGGATAGCTATTATAGAATTATATACATAGATATGCATAGTCCTCTGCTAACTAGGGATCTCAGCAGGTATTTCCTCTCATAATTCTTCAACTGTTTAGCTCAAAGGATTTAACACCATTTCATAAGATTGCTTTTCCTGTACAGTTCTATGAAGCTCTTAGTTCTAATATAGGTACTATTTTTCATTGCCTTGTATTTTTTAAAAATTAAAATATTTTTTATCATAAGTAAAACATGCATAAATGTTTCAATACCCAATAAACAGAAAGAATTACATATAAAACTAATTTCTGCCATATGTTGTTTTAGTTATTCTTTTTCAGAGGATATTTTGAATTTAATATGGGTATTAAATTTGCACTGTTTAGGACAAATGAACATAGGACAAAAATAACAGAGTGTGTTGCCCTAATCTTGTTGGAAAGGCCTCTAGTTTATCCTCATCACATAATACTGGTTTTTGGTTTTGGTTTTAGATAAATACTTGGTTGAATGGTAGATTGGTTGGTTGGTTGGTTGGTTGGTTGGTTGACCTTTGTACAAGAAGAGGATGAAAACTAAATCACTGTATTGAGGTCAATGTACAATGTGATCATACTGTGGTTGATCAGAGCAATAGGAGCTCACTGGGTGATATCTTTTGATTCAGTGTAAATTGGATTTAAGCCAGAGTGGTGTAAAGTCATCAGCCTCACTTTCTCTTCCAGAGTCAATAAAGTCCTGGCTCAAGATGCAGTGGGTGACTTTCATTTAATCAACATCTTAACCAAGCTTTAAGTGATCCACAGCACCTACTTCTGCTGCCTTCATGGCCATTGCTACAAAATGTTCTCATCTGCCCTGCATATCCCTGGTAAATACTTCCAATATCAAGAAAAAGTCTGTTTGTTTATTCCCTTGCTTTTTAGTGTTTTTAACCCTAAGTGTTATATTTTTTAATAGTTTTTCTACATCTAGTCATATAATCATATGATTTTATTATTCTTATTATTAACATGGTCTTTTATATGGGTAGTTTTCCTAATATTGAACCAACTTTGCTATACTGGTATAAATCCAATCTGGTCATAGCATATGACTTTTAAAATCTGTTTTGAGATAACTAAATAGATGGATAAATTAGAGATCAGGAAAACACATTAAAATTCTACCTCTGACACTGACTAGCAGTGTGATTTTGTGTAAATCAGTTAGCCTTTCTCAGCCCTGTTGTTCTCTATAGAATACTGATTATAATAACACTGTCCTCATAGGACTTTGAAAATCAAACGAGATAAGCCAAATAACATACTTGGGGAGCCATAAAGGAGTATAGAAATGATAGCTATTATTTCTTTGATAAATTTTCTAATTGTTTTCTTCCATTGGTGTATTTTGGAATTTCTTTTTTTTCCTGAATGTTTTAAAAAAATTTAATTGGCATTCTTTTATTATCCTTTTTTCCTCACTCTTTCTACCCATCAAGTCATCCTACTATCTCAATCCAGCAAAATTAAAGGCCTCCCATATAATCAATAATCAAATCGAAGGAAAAATTTTAAAGTTGACTCTTTCTGAAAACTAATGATTCATTTTGAATCTCTAGTCTGTCACCTTTCTCCCAAGAGATAGGAAACATGCTTCATCATCAGTCTTCCCAAGCCACAACTGCTCACTGCTTTCCTCAATTCTGAGGAAATTTTCTCAGTTTCCTCAATTCTTTCAAAGTCATTTTCCTTTACATTATTTTAGTCATATGAAAGTTGTTCTCTTGGTTCTATATTATTCCTATGGTCTAATAAAATTCCATTATATAATATGTAACCAACTGCCACCCACCTGGGGAAGTTTTGCAGAGAGACAGTCCCATGTTGCATGCTACAGTGAAAGGGGTTAGAGACTTTATTCTTTATTGGATGATAGAATACCTTCAGGTGCTTACATGACTTGGTGCTGACTACTTGACAAAGAATAACGAGAGAGATGAAAAAAGACATTTAAATGGAAAACTTGAAACTTTAGAGAATCGGATATGTATAGGAACTGTCCTCATCATGTTTCTTGGCTTTAAAATCCTTAAAGGATGATAATTCAAGAGAATACTGAGATAACATTTACATTTACACACAAACATTATAACATCATAATTTGTTCAGCTATTCCCCAATTGAATTTCCATTTAGTTTCTAGTTTTTGATACAACAAAAAATCCTGGTAATCAAAATAACTCTGAACTTATTCATATCCAACAAATTAGTAAAGATGACAAAAGATGGCAATAGTCAATGTTGGGTTTGAGGGAATGTGGGAAAATAGGTATAATATTAGTAGATCTGTGGACTGATCTAATCATTTTGGAAAAAAATCTGGAGTTCTGTGATGAAACTAAAATGTCAATACCCTTTGACACAGAAAATCACCTGATACATAAACAATCAATAACAAAAACATAGGACTCATATAGAGCAAACTTTTGTACTAGTAAAGGAATAGAGATTAAAATAAATGTCTATTGATCAAATTATAGCTAAATTGACTGTGATAAATTAATGTAATGGAATATTGCTGTACTGTAGAAAATAATATAATGAGATAGTCATTGAATGATTTACATGAAGTGATATAGAGTAAAATTAGCAGAATAAGAAAAACATATGAAATGATGGCTTCAACTAAAAATGGAAAAACAAATAACAAAAGAGTAGAAAAATAAATGCTTTGAAATTACTTTGACTAAACTTGGTCATGAAGAAGAAATATGAGAAAATATCTCCTCCAGATTTTTTGAGAGATAAAGACACATGTGGCACACTGCATATAAAGTTGGGAGAGGTAGGAAGTCAATGACATAGTTTTCTGGTATTCCATTTGAACAGGAACCTCTGCTCTAAAGTATCTTTATTGTGCTATAGTTACATCTACCTTTAACCTTAGAGAAGTTTACACATGGAGTCAGCAAAGAACCTCTCATTTCCCAGTGGGTCTTGTTATTAACATGAAGTTGTTCTCTTTTGCAAGGCATCCAGGCCTGAATTAGTACCCAGGCATAGTCCTTAACTAAAGCATTCCAATTTCTCTCCTTATTTTTCAAGTTCCCAAGAGTCTCTCTTTAGGCAATGGTAGGGTTTAAGTTATACAAAAATGCTACCCAACACATCTATGGTAGGGGGGTGGTCAGGGAGAGCTGTGCATTTCACCAATAATAACAAACACTGGAGAGCAAAAGGGAAAAGAAAAATAAACAGTCTCTGTATCCCATACAAAATTAATCTTATTAAACATTTTTATTTATTTATTTAGAATTTTTTTTCCATGGATACATGATTTCTGTTCTTTCCCTTCCCTCTTTCCTTCCTTCTCCCAGAGATGACAAGCAGTTCCACTGGGTTATACATGAAAACCTATTTCCATATTATTCATATTTATAATAGAGTGACCTTTTAAAGCCCAAACCCCAATCAAATATCCATCGAACCATATGTTCCATCATATGTTTTTCTTCTGCATTTCTACTCCCACAGTTCTTTCTCCGGATGTGGATAGCATTCTTTACCATAAATACCTTGAGATTATCCTGCATTATTGCTTTGCTGCTAATAGTAAAGTCCATTACTTTGGATAGTTCCACAATGTTTCAATTTCTGTGTATAATGTTCTCTTGGCTCATTTCACTCTGCATCAGATCATGGAGGTCTTTACTCTTCACTTAGAAATCCTCCAGTTCACTGTTCTTTATAGCTCAATTGTCTTCTTTTTTTAAAAAAAAAAACACATTTTTAATATTCATTTTTAACATGTTTACATGCTTCATGCCCCTACTTTCCCCTTCAACCCCCACACTCCCCCCACCCATGGCCGACGCGCATTTCCACTGGTTGTAACATGTGTCATCAATCAAGACCTATTTCCAAATTGTTGATAGTTGCATTGGTGTGATAGTTTCGAGTCCACATCCCCAATCATGTCCACCTCAACCCATGCGTTCAAGCAATTGTTTATCTTCTATGTTTCCTCTCCTGCAGATCTTCCTCTGAATGTGGGTACTGTTCTTTACCATTAATCCCTCAGAGCTGTCTTGTGTCATTGCATTGCTGCTGGTACAGAAGTCCATTACATTCTATTTTACCACAGTATATCAGTCTCTGTGTACAGTCTTCTTCTGGCTCTGCTCCTTTCGCTCTGCATCAGTTCTTGGAAGTATTTCCAGTTCACCTGGAACTCCTCCAGTTTATTATTCCTTTTAGCACAATAGTATTCCATCACCAGCATATACCACAATTTGTTCAGCCATTCCCCAATTGAAGGACATACCCTCATTTTCCAGTTCTTTGTCACCACAAAAAGCACAGCTATAAATATTTTCGTACAAGTCTGTTTATCTATGATCTCTTTGGGGTACAAACCCAACAATGGTATGGCTGGATCAAAGGGAAGGCATTCTTTTATAGCCCTTTGAGCATAGTTCCAAATTGCCATCCAGAATGGTTGTATCAGTTCACAACTCCACCAGCAATGCATTAATGTCCCAATTTTGCCACATCCCCTCCAACATTCATCATTTCTCCACATAGTAATACAGATAATTAGATCTTACTGAGGCCCTTAAAAAGGCAAATTTGAAAGTTATGAGTTTTCTTTCTTTCCCCTCTGTTTCTTATTTACCTTTTCATGTTTCTCTTGATTTTTGTGGTTGGATATCAAACTTTCCATTTAGCCCTGGTCTTTTCTGTGCAAATACTTGGAAATCTTCAATTTTGTTGAATGCCCATACTTTCCCCTGGAAGTATATAGTCAATTTTGATGGGTAGTTGATCTGTGGTTGCAGGCCCAGCTCTCTTGCCTTTCTGAATATCATATTCCAAGCCTTGCGGTCTTTTAGCGTGGAGGCTGCCAGATCCTGTGTGATCCTGATTAGTGCTCCTTGATATTTGAATTGTCTCTTTCTGGCTTCTTGTAAGATTTTTTCTTTCACTTGGAAGCTCTTAAATTGGGCAATTATATTCCTGGGCGTTGTCTTTTCTGGGTCCAGTGTCGAGGGTGATCTATGGATCCTTTCAATGTCTATATTGCCCTCTTGTTGTAGGACTTCAGGGCAATTTTGCTGAATAATTTCTTTTAGTATTCTGGTTTTTCTGGAAGACCAATGATTCTCAAATTGTCTCTTCTAGACCGGTTTTCTTGGTCTGTCACTTTCTCATTGAGATATTTCATGTTTCCTTCTATTTTTTCAGTCTTTTGACTTTGTTTTATTTGTTCTTGTTGTCTTGAGAGATCATTAGCTTCTAATTGCTCAATTCTAGCCTTTATGGACTGGTTTTTGGCTATAATCTTTTGGTTTTCGGCTATGATCTTTTGGTTTTGGGCTATGATCTTTTGGTTTTCCTTTTCAATCTGGTCATCTCTGGTGTTCACTTTGCTTATCAGTTCATTTGATTTCTGAGCCTCACTTTCCAATTGCAAAATTCTGCCTTTTAAACTGTTATTTTCTTGCCTGATTTCCTTTTGAGCTATTTCCCATTTCTCTAACCAAATCTTTTCCATCTTTCTCGTCATCTCAGTTTTGAAATTTTCAAGAGCTTGTGGCCAGTTTTCATAATTATTTTGGGAGGGTCCGGATGCTTGTTTGTTCTCCCCCTCTATTTGCTCAGTTGTCTGGATTTTCTCTGTGTAAAAGTTGTCGAGTGTTAAAGATTTCTTTTTTTTGTTAATCTTTCTCGTCTGAGCTTCCTGATTCTGGGTAGCCATTGTTATCCCAGCAGCTTCTCAGCTTTATCCTTGCGCTCAGGGTCTGTCTGCGGTCTTTTGGGTCCTGAGGTCTGAGTTCTGGTTTTTCTCAAGGTCAAGCCCCCTGGTGGACTCCCTTGCTTGGTCCTCTGCTGGAGGTTCCTTTACAAGTCTCAGGGTGCTGCTTCCACAGTCGTATACCCGTCTGCACTGGTTCCCCACTCAGGGTTTCAGAGCCTTCGCTCATGCGCCTGCCTGTGTCCGCCTCCACCAGCGCCTGCGCTCTGCGCCCCGCGCTCAGAGTCCGTGTGCGTTCTTTAGCTTTTTGGGGTCCTAAATCTTGCTGCTCTCAGGAACAGGCCCTGGAGCTGCCAATGACTCAATGGGTGCCCCAAACTTGCTCTATTTCTTTTTAGCTGGCTTTGGCGTTATAGGTGGTGTGTGTGGAGGGGATGGGGGGTGGGTTGATTTCTCAGCCCGCGATTTAGTAAGAGCTGTTTCACCCCTTTATAGCATGTAAATGTCCCGATTCCACGTACCTTCCACAATGTGCCCTGTTGTGGGGTCCCTCCGTTCGACTGGGTTTGTTTTTATGTCTCCTTGAGGAGTCTTATATGTTTCGGTCAGGAGATGTTAAGAGGGTTAAGAGCTGCTTTTTACTCTGCCACCATCTTAACTTGGAAAATCGCTCAATTGTCTTCTATCACCATCAGACACCACAATTTGTTCATCCACCCCCAATCAAGGGACACTCCCTCATTTTTCAATATTTTGCTACTACAAAAAACACAGCTATTAATATTTTTGTACAAACATTTTTTCATTGTTATCTCTTTGGGGTACAAACCCATGATGGGATCAAAGAATAAGCATTCTTTTAAAGCCCTTTGGGTATAATTCCAAATTGCCCTGCAGAATGGTTGGACCAATTCAGAACTCCACCAACAGTGTATTAATGTCCCAATTTTGCCACGTCCCCTCCAAAATTTATCATTTTCCTTTGCTGTCATATTAGCCAGTCTGCTAGGTATGGTTGTTTTAATTTGCATTTCTCTAATCAAGAGGGATTTAGAACACTTTTTCATGTGTTTATTGATGGTTTTGATTTCATCATGTGAAAACTGCCTATTCATGTCCCTTGATCATTTGTTGATTGGGGAATGGCTTGATTTTTTTGTAAATTTGACTTAGTTCTTTATATATTTGGAAAATTAAACCTTTGTCAGAGAGTTTTGTTATAAAAATTTTCTCACAGTTTGTTGCTTTCCTTCTCATTTTGGTTGCATTGGTTTTGTTTGTATAAAACCTTTTTAATTTAATATAACCAATGTCATTCATTTTACATTTTGCAATGTTCTCTATCTCTTGCTTGGTCTTAAAGTCCTTCCTTTTCCATAGATCTGAAAGGTATACTCTTCTATGTTCACCTAATTTATTTATGATTTCACTCTTTATATTTAAGTCATTTACCCATTTTGAATTTATCTTGGTGTATGGTGTAAGATGTTGATCTAAACCTAATTTTTCCCCATACTATTTTCCAATTTCCCCAGCAATTTTTGTCACATAGTAAGCTCTTGTCCCCAAATCTGGTATCTTGGGTTTATTGAACACTAGCTTGCTGAGGTCATTTACACCTAGTCTATTCCATTGATCTACTCTTAGTCAGTACTTTATTGTTTTGATGACCTCTGTTTACAGTTTAAAATCTGGTACTGCTAGGCCACTATCCTTTATATTTTTTTTTCATTATATCCCTTGATAATCTTGCTCTTTTGTTCTTCCAGATGAAATTTGTTAGAGTTTTTTCTAATTCTATAAAAATGTTTCTTGGTTTTTTTGATAGGTATGGCACTGAATAAGGAAATTGTTTTAGGTAGGATTGTAATTTTTATTATATTAGCTTATCCTACCCATGAACAATTAATGTTTTTCTAATTACTTAGATCTAGTTTTAATAGTATGAAAAGTGTGTTGTAGTTGTGTTCATATGATCCCTGTGTTTGTTTTGGCAAATAGATTCTCAAATATTTTATATTGTTTAGAGCAGTAACAGGCAACCTTTATTTAATTATTTAAACATTTATTAATAATCATTTTTAACATGGTTACATGATTCATGCCCCTACTTTCCCCTTCAACCCCCACACCACTCCCACCTATGGCAGACACACATTTCCACTGGTTTTATCATGTGTCATTGATCAAAACCTATTTCCAAATTGTTGATAGCTGCATTGGTGTGGTAGTTTCGAGTCCACATGCCCAATCATGTCCACCTCAACCCATGCGTTCAAGCAGTTGTTTTTCTTATATGTTTCCTCTTCTGCAGTCCTTCCTCTGAATGTGGGTAGCATTCTTTACCATAAATCCCTCAGAGCTGTGCTGTGTCATTGCTTTCTGCTGGTACAGAAGTCCATTGCATTCTATTTTACCACAGTATATCAGTCTCTGTGTACAGTCTTCTTCTGGCTCTGCTCCTTTCGCTCTGCATCAGTTCTTGGAAGTATTTCCAGTTCACCTGGAACTCCTCCAGTTTATTATTCCTTTTAGCACAATAGTATTCCATCATCAGCATATACCACAATTTGTTCAGCCATTCCGCAATTGAAGGACATACCCTCATTTTCCAGTCCTTTGCCACCACAAAAAGCTCAGCTATAAATATTTTCGTACAAGTCTGTTTATCTATGATCTCTTTGGGGTACAAACCCAGTAATGGTATGGCTGGATCAAAGGGCAGGAATTCTTTTATAGCCCTTTGAGCCTGATTCCAAATTGCCAGCCAGAATGGCTGGATCAGTTCACAGCTCCACCAGCAATGCATTAATGTCCCAATTTTGCCACATCCCCTCCAACATTCATTACTCTCCCCTTCTTTCATTTTAGCCAATCTGCTAGGTGT
>NC_058135.1:45013850-45028664 GCF_016433145.1 Gracilinanus agilis
CCCCATGCCATCTTAGATTATTTAGTGTTCCACCCTCACCCTGTGAATTATTCTTCTGATTACTATAATAGTGAATATTATAATAGTGAATAGAGTTCACTACAGAGAATTATACATAACATTTCTCTACATAGGAATACAGAGAATTAGATCTCACTGAGGCCCTTAAAAAGGCAAATTTAAAAATTATAAGTTTTCTTTCTTTTCCCTCTGTATCTTATTTACCTTTTCAGGTTTCTCTCGATTTTTGTGGTTCGATATCAAACTTTCCATTTAGCCCTGGTCTTTTCTGTGCAAATACCTGGAATTCTTCAATTTTGTTGAATGCCCATACTTTCCCCTGGAAATATATAGTCAATTTTGATGGATAGTTGATCCGTGGTTGCAGGCCCAGCTCTCTTGCCTTTCTGAATATCGTATTCCAAGCCTTACGGTCTTTTAGCGTGGAGGCTGCCAGATCCTGTGTGATCCTGATTGGTGCTCCTTGATATTTGAATTGTTTCTTTCTGGCTTCTTGTAAGATTTTTTCTTTTGCTTGGAAACTCTTGAATTTTGCAATGATATTTCTTGGTGTTTTCCTTTCTTGATCGAATGCCGCAGGTGTTCTATGAATCCTTTCAATGTCTATATTGCCCTCTTGTTGTAGGACTTCAGGGCAATTTTGCTGAATTATTTCTGTTAGTATAGAGTCCAGGTTTTTATTAATTTCTGGTTTTTCTGGAAGGCCAATTATTCTCAAATTGTCTCTTCTAGACCGGTTTTCTTGGTCTGTCACTCTCTCATTGAGATATTTCATGTTTCCTTCTATTTTTTCTTTTGACTTTGTTTTATTTGTTCTTGTTGTCTTGAGAGATCATTAGCTTCCAGTTGCTCAATTCTAGCCTTTAGGGATTGATTTTCGGCCCTAATCTTCTGGTTTTCGGCCATAATCTTCTGGTATTCCTTTTCAATCTGGTCATTTCTGGTGTTCAATTTGCTTATCAGTTCATTTGGTTTCTGAGCCTCACTTTCCAGTTGCAAGATTCTACCTTTTAAGCTGTTATTTTCTTGCCAGATCTCTTCCATTTTCCTCAAAATCTCAGTTTTGAACTCTTCCATAGCTTGTGAGGAGTTTTCCTTATTTGAGGAGGGTCTGGATGCTTGTTTGTTCTCCTCCTCTGTTTGCTCGGTTGTCTGGATTTTCTCTGTGTAAACGCTGTTGAGTGTTAAAGACTTCTTTTTCTTGTTATTATTATTCTTTCTCTTCTGAACTTCCTGTGACTGAGTAGCCATCATTAGCCCAGCAGCTTCTCAGATTTATCCTCGCTCTCAGTGTCTGTTCGTGGTCTATTGGTTCCTGAGGTCTGAGTTCTGGTTTTTTCCAAGGTCAAGCCCCCTGGTGGACCCCCTTGCTTGATCCTCTGCAGGAGGTTCCTTTACAAGTCTCAGGGCGCTGCTTCCACAGTCGTATACCCGTCTGCACTGGTTCCCCACTCAGGTTTTCAGAGCTTTAGTTCCTGGCTGTGTCTGCGTCCACCCACGCCTGCGCCCAGAGTCCACTCTCTGCTCCCGCGCTCAGATTTCGCGTGCGTTTTCTGACTTAATGGGGTCCTAAGTCTTGCTGCTCTCAGGAACAGGTCCCGGAGCTGCTGATGACTCGATGGGTGCCCCAAACTTGCTCTATTTCTTTTTAGCTGGGTTCGGAGCTATAGATGAGTGTGGAGGGGTTGGGGGTGGGGCGGTTGCTCAGCCCGCGATTAAGTGAGAGCCCTTTATAGCCTGGAAATGTCTCGATTCCACGTACCTTCCACGCTGTGCCCTGTTGTGGGGTTCCTCTGTTCGTCTGGACTTGTTTTTATGTCCCCTTGAGGAGTTTTGTGTGTTTTGGTCAGGAGAGGTTAAGAGCTGCTTCTTACTCTGCCGCCATCGTAACCCGGAAGTGTGGTAGTCTTTTTGCTAGCATTTTATTTAAGATTTTTGCATCTATGTTTATTAAGAAGATTGGTCTATTGTTTTCTTTCTCTGTTTTTGGTCAGCCTTGCTTTGGAATCAGTATCATATTTGTGTCATAAAAAGAATTTGATAAGACTTCTTCTTTGCTTATTTTGTCAAATAGTTTGAATAGTAGGGGCAGCTGGGTAGCTCAGTGGAGTGAGAGTCAGGCCTAGAGACAGGAGGTCCTAGGTTCAAACCCGGCCTCAGCCACTTCCCAGCTGTGTGACCCTGGGCAAGTCACTTGACCCCCATTGCCCACCCTTACCAATCTTCCACCTATGAGACAATACACCAAAGTACAAGGGTTTAAAAAACATAGTTTGTATAGTATTGGGATTAGTTGTTCTTTGAATGTTTGATAGAATTCACTTATTAATTCATCTGGCCCTGGAGATTTTTTCTTAGGGAGTTCCCTGATGGCTTTTTCAATTTCTTTTTCTGAGATGAGATTGGTTAAGTATTCAATTTCCTCTTTTATTAATCTAGGTAGTTTATATTTTTGTAAATATTCACCCTTTTCACCTATATTGTCACATTTGTTGCCATATAATTGGGCAAAATAGCTCTTAATAATTGTCTTAATTTCCTCTTCATTAGAGGTGAGATCTTTTCATCTTTGATAGCATTAATTAGATTCTCTTTCTTTTTAAAAAAAATTAAGCAGTACTTTATCTATTGTATTTGTTTTTTTCAAAGTATCAGCTCCTAGACTTATTTATTAGTTCAATAGTTATTTTACTTTTATTTTTATTAATTTCTACTTTGATTTTTAGGATTTCCAATTTACTTATTATCTGAAGATTTTTAATTTGTTCTCTTTCTAGTTTTTTAAGTTGAATGTCCAATTCATTTATCTCCTTCCTCTCTAATTTGTTGATATAGGTACTCAGGAATATAAATTTTCCCCTGAATATTGCTTTGGTTGTATCCCATAGATTTTGATATGTTGTCTCTTCATTGTCATTCTCTTCAATGAAATCAGTAATTGTTTCTATGATTTGTTCTTTGATCCACCAGTTGTGGAGAATTAGATTATTTAGTTTCCAATTAATTTTAAATTTGACTTTCTTTAAGCCCTTATTAATAATGATGTTTATTGCATTATGATCTGAAAAATTGCATTTATTATTTCTGCTTTTCTACATTTTTTGCATTGTTTTTATGCCCTAGTACATCGTCAGTCTTTGTATATCTGCCATGTGCTGCTGAAAAAAAGGTATATTCCTTTTAATATCTATTCAATTTTCTCCAGATATCTATTAGCTCTAATTTTTCTAACATTTCATCCACTTCCCTTACTTCTTTCTTATTTATTTTTTAGTTCAATTTATCTTGTTTTGATAGGGAAAGGTTGAGGTCCCCCACTAATTTGCTTTCACTATCTATTTCCTCCTTAATCTTTTTTTTTCCTTTAAGAATCTGGATGCTATATCATTTGGTGCATACATATTGAGTAATGATATTTCTTCATTATTTATACTGCCTTTATCAAGATGTATTCACCTTCCTTATCTCTTTTAATCAAATCTGTTTTTACTTTAGTTTTGTCCGAGATCATGACTGCTACTCCTGCCTTTTATTCTCTCAGTTGTAGCCTCTTACCTTTACCCTGTGTTTGTCTGCATGCCTCAAGTGTGTTTCTTGTAGACAACATATGGTAGGATTCTGGTTTTTAATGCATTCTGCTATCTGCTTCCATTTTACAGTTGAATTCATCCCATTCATGTTCACAGTTATGATTTCCATCTGTTTATTCCCCTCCATTTTGACTTCCTCCTTTAATCTTAACTTTCCTCTTTTCCCTCTTACCCTCCCCTCTAGTGTTTCACTCTTTAGTCCCCCTTTCCCCTCCCTTATAATACTCCCCTTCCCACCATCTCCCTTCTTATTATTCCCTTCTTACTATAGGATCTTTTGAACATTCCCCCAAACACTCCCTCCCTAGTATTACTCCCCTCCCCACCACTCCTTTTCTTATTACCCTTCTACTTCTGTATTGGGGAAGAGAAAATTCTCTACTCCAATTGATCTAACTGTTTTTCCCTCTCTGGGTGTAAGGTTTAAATATTACCTGTCACTAACCTCTTCCTCTTTCCTATTGTATTGGTCTTCTCCCCTCAACCCCACCCCATACTCTTTTTTATGAAATATATTTTACTCCATTTTACCTCTTTTTTTATTTCTCTTTGTATTATCTTCTTTTTCACCCCTAGTTTTTTATATATTTTATTATATATCATCCTATGCAGCTTATCACTGTACCCTCTATGTATACTTCTTCTAGATAATATTATAACAATAACAATTTTTAAAAGTTACATGTCATTTGACCTTATTGAAGTCCTTAAATTTTTCTCTTTTATTTACCTTTTTGTGATTCTTTTAGATTCTGTTTTGGGGCATCAAATTTTTTATTTAAATCTGGTCTTTTTTTCAGGAATGCTTGAAAATCTTCTATTTTATTAAATGACCATACTTTCCCCTGAAAGAATATAGTCAGTTTTGCTGGGTAGTTGATTCTTGGTTGTAGACCCAGTTCCCTTGCCTTCTGGAATATCATATTCCATGCCTTCCAGTGTGGATATAGGCTGATCCTGTGTAATCCTGACTGGGGCTCCTTGATATCTGAATTTTTTCTTTCTAGCAGTTTGTAGTATCTTCTCCTTGGCCTGGAAGTTCTTGAGCGTGGCTATAACATTCTTGGGAGTTGCCATTTGGTGATTTAATGCAAGAGGTGATCTGTGGAGTCTTTCAATCTGTACTTTACTGTCTTGTTCAAGAATATCTGGGCAGTTTTCTTGAATAATTTCCTAAAGACTGATGTTTAGGGGTTTTTTTGTATATTTTTTTTTTGGTTGTGACTTTCAGGTAGTCCAATTATTCTTAGATTGTCTCTCCTAGATCTATTTTCCATGTAAATTGTTTTCTCAATGAAGTATCTCCTATTACCTTCAGTTTTTTCATTCTTTTTATTTTGTATTATTTTTTCTTGTTGTCTTGTGAAGTCATTAGTTTCTAATTGCCCAATTTGAATTTTTAAAGACTGAAAATTTTCTACAATCTCTGGATTTTCCTTTTCCTTTTGATATATTCTTTCTTTTAAGTCATTCTTCTCTTCTGACTTTTTTAAAAATCATTTTCCAGCAGGTCAGTTCTGGCTTTCAATGCCTGTACCTCTGTTTTCCAGATGACCTATTTTGCTTTTTAGGCTACTGTTTTCCTTTTGCCATTTTTCTTCAACCTGTCTAATTTGACATTTTTTATTCCTTTTTGAGCTCTTCCAGAGCATGCATCCAGCTCCTTAGTTTTTTTTGAGGCTTTGCTTGATGCACCTTGGTTCTCATCCTCTTCCATCTGGTCCTAACTCCCAGAGAAGTTTTTAATTGTGGCCTTCTTCTTTTTCTCTTATTTACTTATTGGCTTTTATTTGGGGTTTTCCCCACTCTATGGGTTATAAACTTGCCCCTTTAAAGGATGGGTCCAGGGGCAGCTCGGTAGCTCAGTGGAGTGAGAGTCAGGCCTAGAGACAGGAGGTCCTAGGTTCAAACCGGGCCTCAGCCACTTCCCAGCTGTGTGACCCTGGGCAAGTCACTTGTCCCCCATTGCCCACCCTTACCACTCTTCCACCTATGAGACAATACAACAAAAAGTACAAGGGTTTAAAAAAATTAGCTAAAGGATGGGTCCAGTTGGCAATGGTTGGTAATGGAGTCAGAGCAAAGGATGAAGCTGGCTATACTAACAGGGGGTAGGGGAGTGAGTGGTTAGAATTCTTTCTCCTCCCCCTCCTAAGGCAGTTACAGCCCTTGAATAACAGCTGTAGCA
The DNA here is from genome assembly GCF_016433145.1 of Gracilinanus agilis. Lineage (NCBI taxonomy): Eukaryota > Metazoa > Chordata > Mammalia > Didelphimorphia > Didelphidae > Gracilinanus > Gracilinanus agilis. The sequence goes on from NC_058135.1 coordinate 45,019,650, forward strand.
GAAACTCCTTTTAGATCAAGAAATTGAGGCTATTTTGACTTGGCTATCCCAGGGCTAAATTGGTTGACAGATGGGAAATAATCCCACAAAGATTAGCAACTTCCACTGTTAGAAGATTATTTTCCAATGCCTAAGGTAGATATAGGTTCAGGCTGTCTTCAAAACAGCACTCTTGCCCTCTGGATAACAGCTATGCTCAGTGTTTGCCTGAAGGAACATCTGGCCTAGGTAATATATGAAATTGGTTGGTAAAGCTTAAAATATAACTTCACACTGGCTCACAAATTTAACAAGGGAAGGGATTTATTAATTTCAGGAAAATAGGGAAGGAGGTAAATTCTTGGATTGAGGGTAAGGAAAGCTACCTATTATCTTCAAGAAATCTATTAGATATAGCAAACCCCAGAGGGGAATGCCTTTGAATAACTTATATTTCTAACTCCCTCACAAGCTGACTTACTCTTAATCTAATTTTTAAATTTAAGATGGTAAAGGTAATCTTGATTGTAGATCAATACTGATTAGAGATTAACTGAGATACTGCAAGTAAGGTATTTACCCAGTGCACACAGCCTGGTTTAGTCTATATGGAGTAAACAGCAAAGTAACACCTTGCTCCCTGAGTCAGAGATGAGCTAACAAAAAGAGAAGCAAATCCTGCCCTTTTCCCGGCCACCCTGATCCCCAAAGTGACCTTGCCAAGCTGGGTGTCCTGTTTTTATACCCACATTCTTAACTGCCCCAACTGCCCCCTCTCCTGGAATTCTTGGGGGTACTGTGGAATTCTGTGAGGCAGTTCACCCCACTTAAGATCATGCATGTTATACTCTCTGCTGATTTACTGCAGTGTTTGAACTGCTATGCCTTACTGCAGTGTTTGAGCTCCTATGCCCTGAGGCCAAATATGCTCTTTCTCAGTCTTCTGCTGGTATACTCAATTCAACTGATTTTGCTAAGCTGCTGGCATAGCCTCCCCTGGGGCACATTCTTCACTGTGGCCAATGGGCTGAGGGTGTTTACCCAGCTGCCCCCCAAATTTCCTCCCTGCAAGTCATTGTTAGAGCCCTACACCTCCTGTGGTAGATCAGAGGTGTGTTCTCTTGGGGCTGCTGTCTTTGCCAGAGTCTCCCACAGATAGTCCAGGATTTTTGCTGGTATCTGTGAGATGAGTCAGGGAGGGTGTCTCTGACCAATGGTTCCTCCAAGTTCCTCTCTGCCAGCTGTTATCAGAGCCCTGGACTGAATCCAAGAAACTCTTTCACAGATGCAGTCTTCTCCATTCTGATTGCTGATCTCAGTGTGGTGGATAGGATGTTCAGCCAACCCTTTCCCTTATCCCATGAAAATGGCCTCTCAGTGCTCAATTTTCAAATTGTTTTCAGCAGAAGAGGCCCTTGTTCTCCTCTCCTTGTTTGATTTGGGTTTCTGTTTTCTTTGAAGTTCATTATAAATATTGATATAAAAGGATTATTGGAGAGAGATCAAGCTTTTGGTGCTTCTAAATCACCATCTTAACTCCATCCCCTAAATTTAATCTGATAAATGCTTGTTGTTATTCGGCCATGGAATAGTTATAAATGGCATACAGTTTACTTAAATAAATTTAAACAGGCATTTCTTTATCTTGAACATAACCCACATCTATCTTGTTTATAGTTTACATGCCATCTCTTTCATTAGCCCATAAGCTCCTTGAAAACAGAGATTGTCTTTTGCCTTTATTTGTAAGCCCAAAGACTGACAGATAATAGATGCTTAAAGTAAAAGATAATCTAATTAAGCAACTTCAGCTGAATATTCTCTTCATGCAATCCTATTGGATAATAGTATGTTAGTGATAAGTTGTAAGGAATAATCTGAATTAGTAATTGGTTGAATAACTATGTACAAGAATCTGTAATCATTAATTATATTGTAAGTAAAATAACAAGTTAAAATTCCATGAATTATTATGCAAAAATACTTTTTCCAAGAAGAGTTGGCACATGTCTTTAGCATCTTGGAATATATCAAGACTTAGGATTTTGATATCTCTTTTGCCTTTGAAACTAGGGAATAATTTTGGTTATTGCTATATTGGGACAGGGGGACTACATGATTTCCCCCTTCTTAAGAATATAAGGAAACAATCTGACCTAGAAGAAAAGCATCCTAAAAGGGGAAAGTTTGGTTTTCCTCTTCTGAAGAAACAGTCAGCTGAAAAAAACCTCTTTTGGTGGGAGTTTGTATACTATGACTTTTCTGTGTGGACTCTGAATGGCTTGGTCAATTAAGATATTGTATCTCTGGGGGCAGCTGGGTAGCTCAGTGGAGTGAGAGTCAGGCCTAGAGACAGGAGGTCCTAGGTTCAAACCTGGCCTCAGCCACTTCCCAACTGTGTGACCCTGGGCAAGTCACTTGACCCCCATTGCCCACCCTTACCAATCTTCCACCTATGAGAAAATACACCGAAGTACAAGGGTTTAAAAAAAAAAAAAAAGATATTGTATCTCTGGCCAATCTGGGATGAGTTTGGACTCTGACATTTTGTGATTTACAGTCTCCTACAATAAAATGTCAATTTGAATTTAGTTATTTGCTTCCCAGTAGTTTTATTTATCTTCTACAATAATGAATACTTGTCGACCTAATGAATCATAGGTATCATGTAAGCCAGTTCAGTCCTCTGTTCTTTTATCCAGAGTCCCAAACCAGGATCATAAAGAGAGAATAGCTTTTTCCTATTTCCCACACTTTCTACTGCTAAGTTCTCCTCTAGCTAAAAAGCTTTGTGAATTAGCAGTATTTAAACTTGGCCAAATCACGTATTGATAGGGTCAGCCAGGGGGAATGGTGTTCCAAAGGAAGAACAAAGGAAATGAAATCATTATGGCCTTCTGCCCATTTTATTAGCAGGAGGTCCTGGGAGTGGGTGGCCAGCCACTACTATTCTTCCCATCCACAAAATTCTCTCTAGAGTTGGAAGCCCAGGTGTTGAGCAGCTCCAGTTGGGTTCTTGTTACCTCCTCATGCTCCCTCTATTTCCAGATTATATTTCCTTCACTCAAACTGACTCATTTGGGAATTTAAGCACTCTTTTATTTAATTTCCAAACTGAACTGAAAAGGACATCAGAGACCATTGGTCCAATCTTATCACCAATGAAGAAACTGAGACCCAGGGAAGTTAGATGATTTACCTATAGTTTCACAAGTAGTAAGAGTCAGTGGCAAGCTTTGAACCTGGATTCTGAATCATGAAAAATTGGGACTAGCAGGAAAATTTAAAATTATCTAGTTCTAACATATAAGGAAACTAAGGTGCAAAGGTTGGAAATTATTTGTCCAGAGGGCATGGCGAAGTATCAGTAGTAACTTAAATCATCTGGTTCCAAATTCAGAGCTTTGAAAAACAACATGCAATCACTGTCCTGAGAAAGATATTTCAACTATGACTATTCCAAATTAAGATATACAAATTAATGTAAGATGTATATGTCCACATGATTTGTTGAACTACATAAATATGGTTGGTGATTGAAATGGATAGATATTTCTGGACTCAAACCCACTCTTCTCCAAGGAAAACTGGAATTTCTACTCTAAGGTTAGTGAGAGGACTTTAGCTGAAGGAATTTCAAGTGCCTTTTGGGATAAAGGTCTCAGAGGAAATTATCTGTACCTCTATGGTGATCATCTATGCTATAGGGAACCCTAGGGCAGATTGGCATACCCCCTGTGGAAAGAGACAGTTTTTGTCCATCCAGACCCTGGTTGGATGGCCTTATGTACTGAGAGAATCATGGACAAGTTTATACCCAGCACAATTTTCTCATTTGAGAGAGAGGTAGTACCAAAATGACCCTAGGTCCTAAGTCTGTATGATGGGGAAACTCCATATTGTTTGGAAAACTTCAGTTTTCCATCGAGATGGATAGCCAGTTTTTTCACTTTGCTCCTTCTTTCCCTTATGGGATGAGAAAGCCTCTGTAATACTAAGCCTAAGCAAACAGAAACATTTGGTAAATATAAAATGTTGCTTATTTTGTTGAATTTACAAAACTTTACATTGGAGAATAATTGTGATTTTCATCTGCATGTATGGAATTGCTTATGAAATTCAATATTGGTTGTTTTGAAACTACTGAATGGCGCTGGGGAAGCAAATGAAAGAATGTTGCTTATGCCTTCCCAGAGGTACTGTTCTGATTCAAAACATATCCTTATCCATTTGCCAGAGATAACAAATTTCAGACAGAAGAATATAACTAGGACTTTGGAAGATGCCCAAATCACCTAAATAGAGGCACCTTGGTTCTGGGAGAAGACATCTGGATTCCCCTTCCATAGGAATGGGAGAAGCCTCCTTTGACTGACTACATAGTCAATAAAAGGTTGTGTCTTTAAACCACCAAACTGGGGACATGCCACTCTCTTTCCTATATGCCCTTTTCCCACTCTGCTTGCAGAGAGAGTACAGTCTCATCCACAGTGTGGTCACCATGAACTGAACCAGTGAGGGAGTGTGAAAGGGAATTCTTCATTCTCTGTGTGTTTACACCTTACTTGATGCTAGGTGAGAACAAGCCAGAACTTAAGAGTTGAGGAGCTCACAAACCACTGAATGAGTTCACACCTTACTTGATGCTAGGTGAGAATAAGCCAGAAATTTAACAGTTCACACACTCAGAAAGGTGTGATTCCAAAGGTGAGAACTCAGACAATTTGGAAACTGTGACTGGCCCTTCCACTTTTTCATGACTATTGGTCCTATTTTTTCCTCTTTACTCCTAGAGGACAAATCATTGGGCAATAGAACTAGAGATGAAAAGGGCCTTCTGTGACTCTCTAGGCTAGCTCCATCATTTTGCAGATGAAGGAACTAAGCCTCAGCGAAGTTAAGTGATTTGTCCAAGATGACACTGAAAGAGCTCATGTTTAAGTCATTAGATACATGTCCAATTTTCAAAAAAAGGAAGAGAATAAAGGTAGCATACAGCTCCACAAATTTAATTTTGATTCTTGACAAACTTATAAGGTTAATAAAGTACTAGGCTTGGAGTCAGGAAGACCTGACTAGAAATCCAGCTTCAGAAGCTTACCAGCTATGTTACCATAGCCAAGTTACTTAATCTTTGCATGACTCAGGTTTCTCAAATATAAAATGGAGATAAAAATAGAACTTCCCTCCTAGGGTTGTTGAAAGGATTAAATGAGATATTATTTATCATTTAGTGCTTAGTACTTTCTAGGCCCATAGTAGATACTATATAAGCGATAACTGTTTTTGTATTATTATTATTTAATTAATATTGTTAAAGAGATAATTGGTGAATATTTTAATAAGTAAGGAGGAAGTGATGTTTTTAAAAACCAGTATATATTTAGCAAGAATAGATCATGCCAAACAAACCTAATTTCCTTTTTCTTAACAAGATTACTAGACTAGTAAGGGAGAGTCTCATGTGTTCTAAGTAAGGAAGACTTGAGTTCAAGACTCCCTCTGACAAGTACTGGATAGCTCTGGACAAGTGACTTAACCTCTCAGTGCCTCCAGGCAGCTAAGTCTCTTAAGACTATAAACAGTAAAACAGTCATAAATTTGGATTGATAGGAAGAGTTTCCTTACTGGGAGTAACCTGCAGGAGTGAAATTCCAGGTCCAATTTCCATCCCACCCCACCATCCCAAAGGAGAGAGAAAAAACCCAAAACACACTGATAGATCAATGGAAAGAATTCTATGTAGTTTTTTGTTTGTTTGTTTGTTTTTTTCATTTAATAATTTTTATTTTTTAGAAAAGTTAACATGGTTACATTATTCATGCTCTTACTTTCCCCTCCCCCCCAAGTGCCCCCCACCCATGGCCAATGCACATTTCCACTGGTTTTAACATGTGTCATTGATCAAGACCTATTTCCAAATTGTTGATAGTTGCATTGGTGTGGTAGTTTCGAGTCTACATCCCCAATCATGTCTGCCTCAACCCATGTGTTCAAGCAGTTGCTTTTCTTCTGTGTTTCCCCTCCTGCAGTTCTTCCTCTGAATGTGGGTAGCATCTTTACCATAAATCCCTCAGAATTGTCCTGTGTCATTGCATTGCTGCTGGTACAGAAGTCCATTACATTCTATTTTACCACAGTGTATTGGTCTCTGTGTACAATGTTCTTCTGGCTCTGCTCCTTTCACTCTGCATCAATTCCTGGAGGTCTTTCCAGTTCACATGGAACTCCTCCAATTTATTATTCCTTTGAGCACAATAGTATTCCATCACCAGCAGATACCACAATTTGTTCAGCCATTCCCCAACTGAAGGGCATATCCTCATTTTCCAGTTTTTTGCCAACACAAAAAGCTCCTTTAACAGTCTCAGGCACTGCTTCCACAGTCATGCATCTCTCTGCACTGGGTCCCCACACAAGGTCCAAGCCTGTGCTCAGGATCTGAGTCTGTGCCTGTGTCCGTGCCTTCTCTCCGGTCTGTGTTCAAAGTCTGTGTGTGTTCTTTAGCCTCTTGGGGTCCTAAGTTTTGCTGTTCTCAGGAGCAGGCCCTGGAGCTGCCAATGACTTAATGGGTGCCCCAAGTTTGCTCTAACTCTTTTGCGCTGGCCTTGGAACTGTATGTGGTGTGGGGTGTGGGAAGGGGTTGCTCAGCTCACGTTTTAGTGAGAGCTGTTTCATCCCTTTATAGCATGGAAATGCCCCGATTCCATGTACCTCCAATGCTGCGCCCTGTTGTGGGGTCCCTTCCTTCGTCTGGATTTGTTTTTATGTCTTCTTGAGGAGTCCTAAATGCGTGGGTTAGGAGAGGTCAAGCAGCTGCTTTTTACTCTGCCGCCATCTTAACCTGGATATCTGTTGGTAATTATTTGTAGTTTATTTTTTATTTTAAGTTTATGTTTAAAAATTTCAAATGTATTTTATTAATTCCTTTTTTCTTTGCTATTCTGTAGATTACATGGTAGTCTCATACTTATATGTCATCAATACTTTATTAAAAAAAAAAAGCATGAATCTATAGGTACTGGCCAAACAACATTAAAAAGACTCATTGACATGAGAGTCATCCTTGAGTCTACTGCCTAATAATAGATCATCCAATTATGGAAGAAAATATGAAAAGTAATCATTAGCAAGAAGTACCATAATGTGAAAAATATAGCATGAACAATTAAGAAGATTTATTATGAATTGAACAACCTATCAAAAATCAAAAATGTAAATGGACAACAGAAACTACATCAACACTGACTAATACTTTCCATTTAAAGTTAAGCCAGTGTAAATTAGTTATAAAAATAAAGGGACCAAAATAGCTTAACAGGCCCATTAGTCAGCAAACATCTGACCAGATCACCAGAGAGAGACGTCTGCTGAAGACGACAACTTAGATTATAAACCCATTATAGAAGGAAGAAAGATGATTATGAGCAGTATTTTCATATAAAGCAAAGAGAAGCAGTGGAGGATAAGACAAGTTTAAAGAACACTTGACAAAATATGGAAGTGAGCAAGGGCATCCCAAAGGTTTTTAAGAATTTTTTTTTGTTGTTGTACAAAGAGTACAACAAAGATAAATGGAAAATATTTGTAAAAATCATTTGATAAAACACTACATTCACACCCCTAATGTCACAGTCCTTAAAGTGCTTACAGAAGATGTAGGGAATGATGGGTAAAGAAGAGATTTGGCCAAGCACATACAGCAATGAGATAAAACGAAGACCAATTACAAAATGGAGTTGGTTCAGTGTGGGAATCAAAAAAACCAACCAGATTCTATCTTGTGAACATTGACTCTATCTTGTGCTGCCACATGTATTCTCTTCCACTTTGTTGTTTTTTCTGTTATTCATCCATGGGAAACTAGCTTATATAAGTCATCTATTGTTTCAAATGTGCAGGTGGAGGCAGTAAATCAACATCTTTTCATTTTATGAATAGAACACCCTGAAACTTACTCATTCCTCTCCCAACTCAACTAAAACTCATTCTTTCCCCCTTCCAACTTGGAAAGCTTCTAATCTTTCCTCTAGAAAGTAGATTACCTAATGTTGTATCCTGCTTATATCCTGTTTAATTTGTTTATCACTTTGTTTAATGTCTTATTTGATTAATTGTTTTTTTTATGTATGAGAATCTGCTTCACTCTGGGGAGTCTGCTGAGCCATTCATTCAGACTTCCTCGTTAATAAATTACTTTTGTTCAGATTGTTTTCTCAGTTTTTATTAATTAACCTCCACAACACAGAAGATCCATGCTAGTAGCAAAAGAATTGTGATGGTCCTCAGGGACAGATATACAAGATAGCTGAAAGAGGAGAAGATATCAAAGGCAAGGAAATAATCTCAAACTTTTTTTATTACCAAAAAAGAAAAAGAGTTTAAAAGAACATAAGTAATTACTCAACTATATATCTACTTTCATTTACACACAATATTTATGGGGGTCATCTATATACAAATTAAGAGTATTAATGGGGGACATGTCTTTTGAAAACAGTCAATAATGAGCAACATGGTTGCTAATACGGTTAACATAGATATAGAGAATATAAGATCCCTTTATGTTTAGTTTCTTGATTACAAAAAAAGTATTTAACTCAGTAGAACAAAATGCCATGTTATATAGTCTGACAACAAGGTGTATGCTGTTCGTTTCTCAAGATTATTCAGGACTCCAAATAATTCTGTTCAATGACTCTCTAGTAAGAAATAATATATGTGTCATAAAACAGGGACATGTATGCTCGCCAACATATCTTTGATTGGAGAAACTGAGAGTGGACTGGACTGCTTCGGGGAAATTACAAAACTCAAAGGCATTTTGGAATCTGAGCAATTCATTGCTGTTGCCAGAGTGTATGGTCAAGCCAAATTCTTTTAAGAGATTACAGATTTCTTTCAGGAAGCTCAGAAATATTCCAGGGCTTAATGCAATCAAAACAATGCTATTCACAAATAGCAATATTTTCAGGACCTTCCGAAGCACTAGAAATTTCCTTCAACAGATACTCTATGTGCAATATCCATCATCAC
>NC_058135.1:45029164-45046551 GCF_016433145.1 Gracilinanus agilis
AGAGAGAGAGAGAGAGAGAGAGAGAGAGAGAGAGAGAGAGAGAGAGAAACTTACTTCTTTCTGCCTTGCCATCACTCCCCTCCCAAAACGGTTTTTAAACAGCCAATTTACTACTTTCTCCCACTTCTTATTTTGGTACAAGCGATGTGCTTCATGGTTGGTTCTCCAAGGTCTCTTGGGCAGATCTAAGTTCATTTTCTCCTGCTCTTCCAATATATGAGCAGTCTTGCCTCTGGGGACGTGAACATCACCTTACCTTAAAATGTTAGAGATCCTTGAGTCTCAAAACCACTCACTTTATAAAGGAAAGAGGAATGACAATGACTTGTCCAAGACCACACTTTAAGGACTAGAGAATTGGGGCTCAAACTTGTCCATTCTGACTTCAAGTCTTACACTTTCCAATGACACCAGCATAACGGATTAAAAATAACAACCATATTGAGAGGAGTGATAATGGCAAATTACATTGGAATGGAAGCATTATGACAGAAAATATAACTACTGCTCTTAACTGCCCTGATATAACTGCTTCCTAAGCATTTAAAATATTAATAGATTCTACCGTGCCAAATACTCATTTCCAAAGTTCACCAAATGAAATACTCCCAATCCACTGACTTGAGAGTTCTCTCCAGTGATGCAGCGTGAGGCCCCATCCATGGCTGTCCATCCCGTGCCACTCTTGTCCACACCCTCTTGAAAGTTTCTCCCATCCTCCAGAGGTACCAACGGGAACCTCTGGCTACCCACCTTCTATTCCTCCCAACCCATGAAACATGGCATGAAAAGCTTCTGAGCCTGGAAGATGGAGTAGGAGAATCTAAGAACATGTGGGAGTGAAGGAAATACATGAGGGACAGATAGTCCCTGCCTGAGAATTCTGAGCTTCTCTCTTACATTCTCTTCTCTGCAACCAGCACATTTCTGTATGTTCATTCTGACCCTCCAGTCTACCCAAACTTCCCCCTTTCACTGAGAACGATGCCTAGAGATGGGAGGTCCTGGGTTCAAATCTGGCCTTAGACACTTCCTAGCTGTGTGACCCTAGACAAGTCACATAACCCTAATTGCCATGCCCTTTCTGCTCTTCTCTCTTGGAACAAGAGTTAGTAGTGATTCTAAGGCTTCTGATGAGGGTTAAAAAAAAAATGAAGAAAATGATGAAGATGAGAGCATGGTCCCAGGGGGAACCGTACATCATTAAGGACAGAAGGACATCACCCAAGAGAGCTCGTGTTTGCCTCTGCCAAGGAGAAAGCAGTGAGTAGATCCTTGAAGGTACCCAGCTGAACTGGGCTGCTCCCCAGTTAGGACCTAGAACAGGACCAAAAGAGGTAGAAACAACAATGATGAAAGGTAGCACTTGTGTAGTGTTATAAAGTTTGTAAAATGTTACAAATACTATTTCATTTGATTCTTACAACCTTGGTGGGGGATGCTATTATTATCCCCATTTTGCAGATGAGCAAACTAAGGCAGACAGAGGTTAAGTGACTTGCCCAGGATCACACAGCTAGCGAGAGGTCAAATTTGAACTCAGGTATTCTTTATGACTGGTTCAGAGCTCTATCCACTGTAGTACTTGGCTACCAGTTTCTTATTTGCAATGCAATAATAATAATAATAAGAAGAAGAAGAAGAAGAAGAAGAAGAGTACGTCTACTTAGCTAGTCTATAAGTTATGTGAATGGCAGGATTTGCCTAAATTATTTCACAAGAAGGTGTTGAGCAGGACATTCTCTTGCCTAGAAGCAAACTGAATGGCCCTTTGGAAGACCCATCTCTGAAGCTCCTTCTTTATCTTCTGCATTATATTTGGCTCATTGGCTCATGGCAGGGCTTAGAGCCAGAAGGGATCTTCTGGGTCATTAGATCAACCCTTTCTCCTTATAGATGAGGACACTGAAGTCTGGAGATGTTAACCTGACACATGGCTAAGTCACAGAGCCGAGATTTGAACCTGAGCTCTCCGGCTCCAAAGGCAGCACTGTAAGAGACCAAGCTTTGTGGTTAGTCTCCCGATCAGCTTAAATTTATCCAAAACTAATACAATCCTCAAACATTTTAAATAGAAAACAAGTTTCTCCTTTCTCGGTAGCATTTCCCCATCTGGCTTGCCTGCTTGGGTAAGTCAACCCAAGTAAACTCATCCTGTTCAATTTGCAAGAAGAGGCCATTGCGAGGCAGTTGGGTAGCTCAGTGGATTGAGAGCCAGGCCTGGAGATGGGAGGTCCTAGGTTCAAATCTGTCCTCAGACACTTCCCAGCTGTGTGACCCTGGGCAAGTCACTTGACCCCCATTGCCTACCCTTACCACTCTTCTGCCTTGGAGTCAATACATAGTATTGATTCCAAGATGGAAGGTAAGAGTTTAAAAAAAAAAAAAAAAAGAGGCCATTGCCCTGGGATGACTACCAAGGATAGACTAATTCTGATGATGGACCAGAGGGTAGAAAGGAGGAAGTATCAGATTAATTTTACTCCTCCTGATTTTTTGTATGCATTACTGAAGAGGCATCTCTCAGGGGTTGACGCTGACATAGTTTAAGTTCCTTTCCCAAACCAGATAACTAAGGCAACATACATCCCTCCAATGGTATATTAAACTCCTGAGAAATGATAGCATTGGCTTCCATTGATCCCGTAGAGGCAGCCAATGAGAAGGAGTATGGTGGCAAGACCACTATATTTGGGAGTTCAAATCCTGCCTCTGACACTCATTAGCTGTGTGTCCAAAGGCAAGTCACACAGCCTCATACTCTTCTTCATCTGTAAAATGAGGATAATCATACTGGGACTACCTACTTCTTGGGCTGTTGGACTATAAGACACAATGTAAGCAAATTGCTTTGTAATCCTTAAAGTACTCTATAAATGTCAGTTATCAATTCAATAATAATGCCTTAAAGTTCCATAGGAATGTCAGATATCATTAAGTCTGTGCCTCGATGAATTAAGGCCAAATCTTGCTACTGACACGTGATAGCTGTGTGATTATCGACAAGTCACTTAATTTCTTATTTCCCTAGAAAACTCTCTAAATTGATAAAATCACAGTCACATTGCTCTGCCTTCCCCTCATATTCCTACTCCTGCCCCCAACGTTTATTAAGTGCACTGAGGATACAAAAAAAGAGAGGACTCGGATGCACTCCAGGAGGGAAACCAACACAAGTGCAGAGAAGAAGGTGCAGCAAAATGTCCTAAGAAAGGTGAAAAGGAAGTGATCACTGTCAGCTAAGGGAATCCCAAGAAGAGATGGCAATGATCTCATCTTGAAGAGAGACTTCAAGAGTCTGATATCGGAGGACTATTACCTTGGCATGGGTGAGAGTGTGAGCAAAGGACTGGAGGTGGGAAAGGAGTGAACGAGAACAAGGGAAAGGGAGAAGTCCAGCTTGACTAAAATGTGGAATTCAGGATGGCACAAAAGCTAAAGCTTAGAAATTGGATAAATAGGATGGAGCCAGATTATGGAAGGGCTTGAATGCCAGGATATGCCCAGAAGGGGGAGACACTGAAGATTATGTTGTCCTAGTGAAGACTATGGGGACTATTTCTTCTCCTGGTGGAAATGACAACTTTCAGTGTCTATTTAAAATATTCCTGTTCAGTAAAATTATAATACCACCACCACTGACAGTCGGCTGCCTGAGGAACGGCAGGGTCAATAGCCTGAACAGGAGAAGTTTTTATTATTTCTTGAGTGCATGCATTACTGCAAACAGTATTTGGGTTTGGGATACAAACACTCCAAATCTCTCCCTGATGACACATCGAAACCTTCCTCATTAAAGTCACAAAGTCTCCCTTCCCACAATTAGCTACCTATTTTTAACCACTTTCAGTGGGAAGTCTCTGTTTGACTGTTCATTCACTTATTCATTCATTCACATCTGCAACCTTTGAGTCATCCTCCACTCTATACCATTCCTTACCACCACCACCACCACCACCCCCGGAGCCAACCAGTTGCCACATTTTATAGGTTCTACCTCCATATCTCTTACAGCTGTTTCCCAATGTCCCTTCAAGTGGTTTCTATTCCATTTGGACACTCACCTGGTATTGCTTATCATGAGGATTATTGCGCCATCCTCTGAACTGTTCCCTTAGTCTCATCTGTACTTTCTCTAATCTACCTTCCACATACCTGCCAAAACATATTTTTTAATTTTTTCCAAAACGTTTTCTTAATATCAGCTATTTTTCCTTTATTCTCATTTTTAATAGATCCTTCTCACCTCTCCAACCCAGCTATCCTATTTGATAAGACATTTTATTTGCCTTATTATATGCAATAACAATTTTCAACATACGCTTTCCAAAATTATAAGATCCAATTTGCCTCCCTCCCTCCCTTTCCTCCCCGCTCCTGGAGGTGGCAAGCAATTTGATCTGGGTTATACATGTATTATCATGCAAAACATACTTCTATATTGGTCTTTGTTGTAAGAGAATATAGAGATAGAACCAAAACCAAAAAAGTAAAAACGTAAATAAAGTCAAAAATAGTCTGCTTTGATCTACACTCTGACTCCAACAGTTCTTTCTCTGGAGGTGGAAAGCATTCTTTGTCATAAAGCCTTCAGAATTGTCCTAGACCACTTCCCAGCTGTGTGACCCTGGGCAAGTCACTTGACCCCCATTGCCTACCCTTACCAATCTTCCACCTATGAGACAATACACCGAAGTACAAGGGTTTAAAAAAAAAAAAAAAGGTTTTAAAAAAAAAAGAATTGTCCTAGATCACTGTATTGCTGAGAAAAGCTAAATCTTTCACAGTAGCTCATCATACGATATTGTTATTTCTGAATACCATGTTCTTCTGGTTCTGCTTATTTAATTCTGTATTAGTTCTTGTGGGTCTTTCCAATGAGCTATCCCTTATGAGCAAAATTATATTTCTAATGTTCAGGCCTGGAGAATTGCCAATTCTCTGATCAAGAAACTCCTATGGCTCCCTAGGACCTCTAGGATATTATTTTTTCTTGGGGCATTTAAAGCCCTTCTTATCCTGGTACCAACCAACTTTCCAGGCTTAACCTCCCTTCACATACAATTTAGTCCAAGCAGTCTGGCCTTCTTGCTGTTCCCTACACATGACACTGTCTCCATCTCTGTTCCCTAGCATGAACTTTTCCCTAAACAGCCCCAAGTTTCCTTTCAATTTCAGGTCAAACACCATCTTCTCTCCCTCTTCATGAGACATTTACTGTTTTTTGCCAATTGTCAGTCTCCTCTTCTCTCAAATTCTTCTTGTTGGTGCTCAGCCATTTTTTAGTCATGTCTGACTCTTCATGACCCCAGGGTTTTCCTGGCAAAGATACTGGAACGGTTTCCTGTTTCCTTCTCCAGTTCATTTTACAGATGAGGAAACTGAAGCCAACAAAGTTAAGTGACTTGTCCAGGACCACATAGCTAGTGTCTGAGGCCCAATTTATATTCAGGTCTTCTTGACTCCAGGCCCAGTGCTCTTTCCACCGAGCCATCTGGCTGCCTCAAATTACCTTGTATTTTTTTGTATATACTTATGTTATATATATAACATATATAATATAAATTAAAAAATACACATATAATTTTGTGTATATTTATGTTATATTATATACATATTCCATTATATTGTCGATGTGGAATCTAGAGACCCCAAACTTGTGGTCTAGTGAGATATGATGAACCCCAAGTTTTAGGAATGGCTTGTAAGTTGGAGACCCCCAAAGCTTGTGCTTATTCCTTGTTCCCTGTTCCCATGAGAATCCTCTCTGAAGGGAATCTCAGACTAGCAGTTGCAGACTGAATAATGGACCCTAGGGTAAATGCTAAGTGACTCTTTAGTGCAGTAGGCAGCATGTCAGTCTTGTAAGCTGAAGGTCATGAGTTCGATCCCTGAAAGGGGAATGTGATACAATGGGAGAAGCTTCTAAGGCAAAAGAATCACTTAGGGTCCATTATTCAGTCTGCAATTGCTAGTCTGAGATTCCCTTCAGGGTGGATTCTCATGGGAACAGGGAATAAGCACAAGCTTTGGGGGTCTCCAACTTACAAGCTATTTCTAAAACTTGGGGTTCATCAGATCTCACTAAGCCACAAGTTTGGGGTCTCTAGATTCCATGTCGANTCAGACTAGCAGTTGCAGACTGAATAATGGACCCTAGGGTAAATGCTAAGTGACTCTTTAGTGCAGTAGGCAGCATGTCAGTCTTGTAAGCTGAAGGTCATGAGTTCGATCCCTGAAAGGGGAATGTGATACAATGGGAGAAGCTTCTAAGGCAAAAGAATCACTTAGGGTCCATTATTCAGTCTGCAATTGCTAGTCTGAGATTCCCTTCAGGGTGGATTCTCATGGGAACAGGGAATAAGCACAAGCTTTGGGGGTCTCCAACTTACAAGCTATTTCTAAAACTTGGGGTTCATCAGATCTCACTAAGCCACAAGTTTGGGGTCTCTAGATTCCATGTCGAGAATATATATATATATATATATGTATATATATATATATATGATGGAATATATATATATATATATATATATATATAATGGAAGAATGTAAGGTCCTTGAGGCCAGGGGTTGTTGTTGCTGGCATCTGCCTTTGCACATGCAGTGTCTGCTATAGCCTAGATACTCAATAAATTATTTTTAATTGATCAAATAAACATCAAACACTTAGAATATGGCCAAGACTGTGTTTAGTACTGAGTTACCTTTGGTCCTTGCCTCAGGGAATGCAAATCTAGTAAGAGATATGGTCTGTCATAGGGTCATATTCTTAGAACTGGAAAGGACCATATGGGTCATATTGTCTAATCCTCTCATTTTAAAGGGGCCCAGAGATATGGAATGAGATGCCCAAAGTCATCTAGACAACAAAAAGCCAAGTTAGATTTTGAGGTTAGGTCGTTTTGACTCCAAATCCAATGCTCTATGGTCACAGGTAGGCAATGCAGATGGGGATCAGTTTCAAAAGCCACATTTCTTTTAATATCCTACCCCATTTTCATGAATTATTTTCCTGTTGATTTTGGTCTTTTTGATCTCGTCTTTTGCTTTTTTGTCCAAGGCTAGTGATGGAGATTGGAGGTCCTGGTTTCAAATCTGACCCCAGATACTTCCTAGCTATGCAAATCACTTAATCCCCATTGCTTAACCTTTACTGTTCTTCTGTCTTGGAACCAATATTTAATATCAATTGTAAGGCAGAAAGTAAGGGATTAAAAGAAATAAATGAATAAATAAAATCTGGACTGTTCAACTCTGTCTTTCATGGGAAGCACACTCTGCCCTTGTGTTCCCTTTATCTGATTGGTTGATTCCTCCTAGAACCTCCATTAAAAAAAAAAAAAAAAAGACTGGGGGCAGCTGGGTGGCTCAGTAGATTGAGATTCAGGCCCAGAGATGAAAGGTTGTGGGTTCAAATCTGACCTCAGACACTTCCTAGCTGTGTGACCCTGGGCAAGTCACTTAACCCCCATTACCTAGCCCCTAACTCTTCTGCCTTAGAACCTATACACGGTACTGATTCCAAGATGGAAGTTAAGGGTTTAAAAAAAAAAAAAAGACCTCAGTCTCAGTCTCAGACCTTAATCTCAGGGAATGAACAAACAGATACTGTGGGTTACAATGCAATACTACTATTGGATCAGTTGGACTGACATCAAAGGCTTCTGGTCTTGGCAGCAGCAAATGCTTCCAGCTCCAAATTTATGATACTTTAAGAAAATACAGATTCGGGTTCTAAGAGAAAGTCTTCATTTCTTTCCTCTAGGTGACTGACCTCAGCTGTATGAGCTCAGTAATTACCTTTATGCAGGTCAAAGGCTGGAGAACATCCTGAATCCCTCAAAGCAGCCTAGACTCTCTAGACCTGAAAGCTTCTCTGTACTCTTCGACTCCCTCCCTGGAAGAGGGACTTTCAATTAGGAGACAGGACAGGGTACTTTGCCTATCCTGGGTGCTTTCAGCCTCATAACCTCTTAGAGCTTGAAGGGACCACAGAGAATACCTAGTTCAACCTTTCCATTTTATAGGCAGGAAAACTGAGGCCTGAAGAAGGATAATGCCTTTCCTAATCTAGCAGGGAGGGGAGCCAAGACAAGAACCCACATCTCCTGATTTCCAACCCAGTGTTCTTTTCCTCTTCCTGCATTGCCTCCAATTTCCCTTTTCCCTCTCCCTAACAAAAGAAAAATAAGTCAGTAACACCAACAGGGATATAAGAAGCAAGTTGTACCTCTAGTTCAAGGGCACTTAACCCAGGATCCATATGTTGCTAGACAGATAGATGTCAGGAGGCCAGTAAGCTTAAATGGGGTGAAAAAAATTTCATCTTTATTTTCACTAACCTCCTTTTAATTATGAATGTAGGCAACGTATATACCACCGAAGAGAATCTAAGATTGTCAATAGAATTTACTGATATTTTCATATCATATTACCGTTGTTACAGGTATTTTAAAATAGCTTTGATGTTCATCACTGCTTCAAAATGACTGTAGTCATTAGACCAGCTGTTAGATCACGTGTAATTGCAGTCTTCCTGTCTTCAGAAGCTGGTAGGATCTAGCCAGCTATCTAATAGGCAAGCTGACCTGGACTTCCAAAGAGACCAAGAACCCATGTTTTAATCCATCTTGTCGCCCTTCCCCCAGGGCAAAAAAGGAGGTTCTTCTTCTTCCTGAGGTTTTTCTTCTTCCTTTTTCCCCCTATACCATAGGCTGGCCTTCACTAATTTCCTGAGACACAGGACCCATTACCCTCCCCATACACTTAGTGTATTCTTCTCTCCAAAAGGTACTTGTAGAAAGAAAAGTAAAATCTACTAATAGCTAGCATTTACTTTAAGGTTCTAAGATTTGTAAAGCACTTTTCTTTGGCTTCTCTGAGGTCCTTTTAGAAGGTGGGTCGGGGAGTAATAAGGGGTTCTCTCCTCTTCTAGCTTCCTTCACCTGGACTCAAGCTGTGGCTAGGGCTCCAAGATCCCAAGTTCTGAAGGGGATGGTAATAGATGCCTCTCCTGAGTATTTCTGAAGATTTCAAAGCTATATATAAAAAATAAAAGAGAAACACACTGTATACACAAACTGTGTAATATACATATATACATTCATATATGTGTATATATAAAAATATTATATATGTGAAATATATATGTATATATTTTTTAAAAATAGTTTAAGGCAAGGTCTACCAACTATGGGAGTATTCAACTGCTTCTCTAATAATGCAAAATCCATTACATTTGGAGTAGAAGACCTTAGTTCTGATCCTAGACCTGAGACTATGATGAATTGGCAAGAATTTATAAAATCCCTATTATGCGCCATCATGGTTCTAGGTGCTAGGAATACAAAGACAAAAAATCGGAGCTCTAGCTCTCAAGGAGTTACCTTTTTTAAAAAATAAAGATATTTTATTTTACCAATTATATGTAATAACAAATTTCCACATACATTTGCTAAAGTTATATGATCCAAATTGTCTCCCTCTCTCCCTTCCCTCCACCCACACCCCCCAAATTGACAAGTAATTTGATCTGGTTTATACATGTATTATCATGTAAAACATATTTCCATGTTGTTCATTGTTGTAAGAGAACATTCATAAAACCAAAACCTCAAATAAAACCCAAATAAACTAAAGTGAAAAATAGTATGCTTTGGTCTACATTCTGACAAAGAGCTGACATTCTAAAAGAGGATACAACAGATATATATATATATGTATATATATCTTAAATAGGGGCATATTGTCCGCAAATGAATTCAAAGTGGTTATAGGAAGAAGTGCGCTGGAGGGAAGGCTGAGAAGAGGAAAGGTTTCTGTCAGACAGTGGCACTGTGTGACCTTGAGTTCTCTCTCTGGACCCATTTCCTTCTTTGTAAAATGAGAGAGAGAGAATAGATGATCTCTACAATCTATTCTAGCAATAAATCCTATGATCCAATGACCTGTGGGGATAAGGAACTCATCTTAGTGAGGCAACATTCCCCCTGTGGGATAGTTCTGAGCCTCAGTTCCTTCTCTTATCAAATGGGCATCATCATCTCTGGCCTCTTTGCCCCAGAAAAGATACTTTGAGGATGGGACCCACTAAGAGCATAGAAATGATAGAAGTCCAAGAAGAACATAGAGCAAAGTGAAGGCTGCATCCTTGGGCAAGACTCTAGGAAAGTAGGATGTAGTAAGTCTGAGGAGAGGCTGCCCTAGGATGCTGGTAAAGATGGGCTTGCTTCTCTGTCAGTTCTTGGTCAATTTACTGAATATATTAAGAGACAGAAGGGATCAAGAATCACTGAGTCTAACACCTTTGTTTTACAACTGGAGAACTAAAACCTGAAGAGATCTGAGAGCACACAGGCCATAGATAAAAGAGCTAGAATTGAACATAAATCCTTGCAGGTTTTTGGTGAGGAAGAAATGTCATTATTGTTCAGTTATTTTAGTTGTGTCTGACTCTTCTTGACTCCATTTGGCATTTTCTTGGAAAAGATACTGGAGTGGTTTCTTATTTCCTTCTCTTACTCATTTTACAGATGAGGAAACTGAGGCCAACAGGATTCGATTTGCTCAGGAGTGTATGTGTGTATGTGTTTCTTGGCAAAGATACTAGATTAGTTTGATATTTCCTTCTCCAGCTCATTTTACAGATGAAGAAACCGACTAACAAATTTAGTGACTTGCTCAGGGTTACACAGCTAGTCATTGTCTGAGGCTGGATTTGAACTTGGGAAGATGAGTCGTCCCGACTCCAGACCTGGCACTCCATGCACTTTATCCTCTCAGGAAATAGGTTCCAAGAAAAAAAGCTTGAGAGCTAGGGTTCTTAGGTTCCCTTCTCTGTGTCCCCATAAATTTTGAGATGCCACAGTTTCAGGGCTAGGTCAGAATTTCCTCTAATGTTCCTAAAGAGAGAGAACATGGTGAATAAATAAGACTTTGCTCCTAAAAATCATTCCCTTTCTTAACCCTTTCCATACCCTTCATGGGGGCTGCCTTTGGGTCTCATGGACAGCCCGGTTCCATGGAACAATTTTCTCTTCTCTGCATAAAAGCTGTCCCACCACAGCTTGCCATCTCCTGCTCATGGATCTTTCCTCCAGACCCCTAGATCATATGGGAGATGGGGAGAAGAGCAGGGCTGGGCTTAGCTCACACTTGTGGTGATTGAGGAACACCAGTCAAGGACTACTGACCTCCTCCCCCAATAGTATTCTCTCCTTTCCCAGTTCATTTCAGTGCCTGGACTTGCCCTATTAGGAATCCAGTCTAAGAACCTTAAGGTTCTTACAAGACCTTGAAAATCCCCTAAAAAAAAAAGCAGAAACCACTGGGAGAGTAAGACCACAAACACAAACAACCAACACCTTAGTGAGGAAGGGGTGGCACCCCTTTGGGGCTGGGGGAATGTCCCACGAGGAGTTGTCGAAAGCAGAGGTGAGAAGGAATGTGGGTGTGTGGGAAGGGAGAACACTGGGCTTAATACCATGCTTTACCACCTTGGTGAGTCAGTTCAAACCCACAGAGAGATGGCCAGCCCTTCCTCCCACATCACTGGGTGGGAACAACACTGGACCAAGTTATTACACTCCAGGCTTTACCGCTGAATTACCGTAGGATCTCTCCTCAGTTTCTTCCCCTCTAAAGTGAGAGAAATGGTCTAGATCAGTAGACCCAGGAGGTGCAGGCTCTAGGGATTTGGGCTGTAGAGTTAAGGCCAGCTCATTAAATGACAGCTGCAGAGTAGAGTAGCAAGCAGGTCTTCTGAAGAGTGAATATATAATGCTTCATACATATATTTATTTTTCAGATGGATGTAGCTGTTGTTGTGAGGAATAAATATCCACCTTTGTGGGAAAACTTTACAGATTTGGTCGCTGGCTTGGGTTTCTCTGTTGTTGTTGGTGGTGGTTTTTTTGCTATAATTTATTTTCTCAATCAAGGGGCACTAATGTGTGTGTGTGAGAGAGAGAGAGATCCAAGAAATCTGCTAATATAAGATAAAGGTCCTTACACTTGGAAAGGGTCTCTGAGATCCCTTCCAGCTTTAAATCTCATGATTCATGCCTGAGTGTTCAAGTGGCAGGATGAGAACTGATACATCTTCCCAGAAGCCTCTGGTTCCATCTCTTTCCCCAACTGGCTTACCAGAGACCTCCTTGTCCAGGGGAATCTTTCCTTTGAGATCTGGCATCCCTAGGAATGCAACAGACTCTGGACTAGAGTGCCTTAGTAGACCAGGGAGGGCAGCACTGGAAGGTCACTAAAGTTCTCTGGGCTTCCATTTCCTCATCTGTAAAATAAATGAGTTGGATTAAATGATCTCTAAGGTGCCTTCCAGTTCTAAATCTTTGATTCTGTGATCTTATGGGACTGGATCACAAGGCCAGAAATCCCAGCAGTTACAATCCCACACACTTGGTGCTGCCTCTTCTCTGCTCAGAAAGCATCAATAGCTCCCTATCGCCTACTTAGTAATTTTACATGACATTGGAGGCCTTTTACAATCTGATGCCACCCTGCCTTTTTTTTTTCTTAAATCATTCCTTTGTTTTGTTAAATTGTTTAATCCTCTCACATTTAAAGTTATAATTGTTAGGCTTGTATTTCTCATAATGCTTTTAGAATTCAGTTTTTTCCCATTGATATGTATTTATTTTTTCTCCTTCCTACTCTTCTTCTCAATTAAATAAAAGAAAACATTTATAAACAAATATTCATAGTTAAGCAAAAAAAAAAAAATTTCCCCAGTGACTGGCCATGTCCAGAATTTTATTATTGGGGCAGGTAGGTAGCATGGTAGATAGATCACAAATAGGTCTGGAGTCAGGGAGGTCTTGGATTCAAATGTGGTCTCAGATACTTCTTAATTGTGTGACCCTCAGCAAGTCACCCAATTGCCTAGCCCTTGCTACTCTTTCTTCTTAGAACTGATACTAAGCTAGAAGATAAGGATTTAAGGCGAAAAAATGATCTCATTGGCATTTTGAGTCTCTTGCCTCTCAGTCAGGAGGTAGGCAATATGCTTTATTTTCAGTCCTCTGGAATCTTGGTTTGTCATTCCACTGATCAGAATTCTAAAATCTTTCAAAGCTGATTTTCTTGAGAATGTCACTATTATATAAATTCTCCTGATTCTGCTCACTTCTCCCTGTATTCGTTCAAACAGGTTTTTTCAGTTTCTCAGAAGCTGTCCATTTCATCATTTCTTATGGCATAATAATATTCCCTCACATCTTTATATCATAATTTATTTATGATCTCTCCATTCATATCCCTTAAACTTTTATCTTTAAGGGAAGGACTCTTGTTCTTAGAAATCTGAATGATTTCTTTATATAGCTTATATTATAAAAGTAATGACTTTTATAAGAGAAACCTGCTGCAAAGATTTTTTTTCCTCCAGTCATCTGTTTCCTATCTACCTAAGCTTTTATTTTAGAGGGAAAAAAAAACCTTTAAAATTTTATATAGTTAAAATTGTTTATTTTCTCTCTTATGATCCTCTCTATCCTTTGTTTGGTCATGAACTTTCTCCCTGCAACAGAAAGGTAGCTTCTTCCGTGTTCCTCTTTATATTTTTATGATGTTCTTTTTTATGACTAAGTCATGCATCATCCTAACTTTGAAACCTCTGGCCATTCAATCATGGTTTTAAGACAAACAACACCATGCCCTAAAGGACACACCTTTGTGTTGTGGAAAGGACCCTCACTGGCTTTGGAGTCAGAGGACTGTTCCTGTGATGCTTCCTAAATGGTATGACTTTGGGCAAGTCAATTAACCTCCACTGATGTCTTAGTTCTTTCATCTCTAAAATGATGGGGTTAGACTAGATGGCTTCTAGGGTCCCTTCTACCTCTTGAGTCTATAAAGCTATGATCCTTTCCTCCCATCTTCCCTTTTTGAATCCTATTAGTTCTTCAAAGCCCATCTCAGATGCTTCCTCCTCTTTGCTCCTTTCACATAGTATTGCTTTGCTGCAGCTAAATATCCTTATTTGTAATATTGTATATTCATTTCACTTAACTAGAGTATGGTGACACTTTGAGTACAGGAACTTCACATTATACTAACTTAGTATCTTTCTCAACACTAACTTCATTGTTTTGCACAAAGTTACCAAATACAAATTATAAAGTTATAAATGTTTACTGGTTTTTGCACAAACAAAACCAGTGCAGCTAAAATGAGAAGAGGAGTGGATTAACAGGGAAAAAAATCTTTGAAACAAAAATTTCTGATTAAAGTCTCATTGTTAAGATATATGGGGGGTGGGGAGGTGGTAGCTAGGTGGCTCAGTGGATTGGGAACCAGGCCTAGACTCAGGAAGATGTGGGTTCAAATCTGACCTCAGACACTTTCTCACTGTGTGACCCTGGGTAAGTCACTTAACCCCCATTGCCTAGTTTTTACTGCTCTTCTGCCTTGGAATCAACACACATTATTGATTCTAAGGTAGAAGATTTGTTGTTGTTGTTGTTTTAAGATATATAAAGGGGCAGGTGGGTGGCTCAGTGGACTGAGAGTCAGACCTAGAGATGGGAGGTCTTAGGTTCAAATCTGGCCTCATCCTAGCTGTGTGACCCTGGGCAAGTCACTTAACCCTCATTGCCTAGCTCTTATTGCTCTTTTGTGTTGGAACCAATGCCCAGTAGTGATTCTAAGACAGAAAGTAAAGATTTAAAATAAAAAGTATATAGGGAATTGATTTAAATTTATAAGAATAAGAGCTATTGAGGAAGCTAGGTGGCTCACCACTTGAGTACCAGCCCTAGAGACAGCAGATCCTGGGTTCAAATTTGGCCTCATCCTAGCTGTGTGACCCTGGGCAAGTCATTGAACTCCAATTGCCCCACCCACTCACTCTTCTGCTTTGGAACAGAGACTTAGTATTGATTCTAAGACAGAAGGTAAAGGTTTAAAAAAAAAAAAAAAGCTGTTTCTCAAGAGTTCCTTCTGGCCCAAAAGAAACTCCTGACCAGGGGTACTCTTGTTCCTTTGAAGCTATCCTTGGACAATGGTCAATGGAGATGAACAGGC
Organism: Gracilinanus agilis; assembly: GCF_016433145.1. Taxonomy (NCBI): domain Eukaryota; kingdom Metazoa; phylum Chordata; class Mammalia; order Didelphimorphia; family Didelphidae; genus Gracilinanus; species Gracilinanus agilis. Next base: position 45,044,207 of record NC_058135.1, read on the forward strand.
AGTTTTCAGAGGAAGAAATCTCAGCTATCAATAGCAACATGAAAAAATGCTCTAAATGACTAATCATTAGGGAAATGCAAATTAAGGCAACTCTAAAGTTCCTCCTCACACTCCTTAGATTGGCAAAGAGGCCCTTAAATAGGGGAAATGACACAACCTGGAGAGACTGGGGAAAACAAGTACTTTAATACACTATTGACGGAGCTGTGAACTAGTCCAGCCATTCTGGAAGGCAATTTGGAGCTCTGCCCCAAAAGCAATTAAGCTGTGCATACCCTTTGACTTGTCAATAGCACTGTTCAGCCCATACCTTCAAAGAGATCAAAGGAAGGGGAAAAGGACTCCCAAGTACAAAAATATTTACAGCAGCTTTTTGGAGGTGTGGAAAAACTGAAAAGTCAGGGGAATGGCTAACCAAGGTCTAATATAGGAGTGGGATGGAATGCTATCGTGCTGGAAGAAACGACGAAGGGGATGGTTTCATAGAAACCTGATAATGATTTGTATGAACTGATACAGAGCAAAATGAATCGTCCTCCTGGATGACTCATGCTGCCCACTTCTTAACAGAGAGGTCATAGACTCAGAGCACGGACTCAGGATTTTTTTTTTTGGATGTGGCCAATGCAGGAATTTGCTTTGCTCAATTATATATGTTTGGAACAGAAAGAGGGGAAGGGAGATGTTGGGGAGACAGAGAGAAGGTAGGCTTTTTGTTAATTGAAAAAAATTACATGAAAAAGAAGTACGTCCTGAATGGGGAGAGATCCATGAAAAGATGAGCATCATCTCAAGGCTGAATAGGCAGTACCAAAGTACAGGCAGCAAGCGCAGTGGAAGTTTAGAGGTGGCTAGGTAGATCAGTAGATAGGGTTGGGTTTGGAGTCGGGAAGACCTGAATTCAAATCCTGCCTTAGACATTTATCGATTTCTGTCTTCCTCAGTTCCTTCAGCTGTCAAGTGAGAATAATTCTAGTGTCTGCCTTCTAGGGTTGTAGTTAGGATCAAATGAGATGATTGTAAAGTTGAGATGAGATGCTATTTTTATCATTAGGAGAGAAAACATGCATTACCCTTGTTTGTAAAGCCTGGGATGGGGCACCTAGAGCATACCAACCTAATAAATCTTTGCTACATAGTCTCTGCCCTCAAGGAGTTTTCCACCTAAGTTGCCCCTCCTGACTGAAGACAGACAAGAAGTATTTATTCGTGGGTTGCTAATGGCTCATATTCCTTCTTGTTTTTCCAGGATATTAAAAAACCAAGGGGTCCCTCTCCCCACCCAGAGAGAAAGGGGGGGACAGCACTTTCACCTCCCAAGATCCTTCTTTCTAAGAGAACAAAAGAATTCCTTAGATTCTATATGACTTGTAATTTCCCTATTTTTGATGCTGGGCACCCAGATTCATGTTAGGACCATGAGATCATACCCTTCCCTGGAAAACTATACCTCACTACAGTACAGGAATAAGAATACTGATAATAATAGCAAGCATTTTAAAATGCTGAGGTTTGCAAAGTGCTTTTTTGATCCTCACAAGAGTCCTGTGATATAGGGACTTCTTTGCTCCCCAATTTGCAGATAAGGACACTAAGGCACGAACAGATAAAGCAGTTTGCCCAGATCATGCATGCATCCAGGCAGAATATGAACTGAGATCTTCCTTACTCCAAGTCTTGGGCTCCATCCATTGCACCACATAGCTGCCTGTTAATAATAATAAAAGTCCTCACTACAAAAGCCATTGGGACTGACAAATGCTTCAGCATCAAAACTGGAAATGATTTCATCAGTAGGGATGACATCAAAGAAGATGCATTGCATCTGCTTTGGAGATCTGGTATCTGATCGGCAGCTGGAACCTTCCACAGGTGTGTGAGAACATGGAGCCCCTCTGCATGCTCAGGAAGGGGTTCATGATGGACTGTGCCATGAGAATGGGCATACCTGGAGAGCGAAGACTATTTTAAATTTCTATTTGTACACGATGCTTAGCATGATGCTTTGCACATGTTTAATAAGTGCCTTTGTAAATTTATTCATCCATCCATTGATTTGTTCATTGTCTCAAATGTTACAATATCCCTATAACTGGCATTATTCCTTCAGAAATGTTGAAACTGAGGCTGAGGGAGGTTAGTATGACTTGCCCTTAGTCACACAGCTAGTACCCCAGCAGGATTTGAACCCAGCGCTCCCTAAATGCACTCATAGATGGGAAACCTAGGTTTGAACCTATCACACAGTTGTTTAATATCTTAATGTCAAACTCAGATAGAAATGGGGGCCACTGAACTACACACACACACACACACACACACACACACACACACACACACACACA
>NC_058135.1:45047051-45098602 GCF_016433145.1 Gracilinanus agilis
GAGAGAGAGAGAGAGAGAGAGAGAGAGAGAGAGAGAGAGAGAGATCAGTGTCCGAGAGCCTCCCGGCTCACTCAAGAGAGCAGCAAGAGAGACTCCAGGGTAGAGAGAACAGAGCTTCCATGGTCTCGAGAGAAAAGGTGCCAAACTCTCTCTTTTATACTTTCTCTGAAAGGAAGTGGGAGTTGTCAGGGGTAGTTGTAGCAGGGATCCCCGGGAGACGTTGTCTTCCAGGGCTTACAACGATTTCAAATGACACAGCAGCCCCATAAAATGAATCCCCTCCTTAATTTTCAGAATTTCGACTTTTAAATTTGGTAGATAATCTACAGTCTTTAACGACTCCACTTTTAATATATGTTTTTTTTTAATGCTCTTTTTTCTTCCTATCACTATCATATCCCTGAGGTGCATGAAGGACTAGCACTTTGGAGAGAGGGTGGGTTTGCTAAGCCCTTTTTAGGGCTGCTCCTCAACCTCTGGTATCCACCTCTCCCCCATCTCTTTCCTGTGACTCCAAGAAGCAAGTGCAGTAGTCATTCTCTAGTAAAAATCTCTTAGTAGTTAAACCAACTGAAGGTAACCAACAGGCTCCTGATGAGGAAGGAGGATGTCTCTAGCATCCCCTGCACCTTTGTAATATCTCTCATTGAAAGACAATAATACTGTCCTTCTGAACCCTTTCAACTTTTCTAGAGGGTAAAGAATGGTTTAAGATAATAGTTTAAGTCAAAAACTCATTTTTTAAAAAAATCTCCTGGACTGTCAAGTGTCCTGGTCCTAAAATATTGTCCTTAAAGCCTATGGAGGATTGCAGAGAAAAAAATGACAAGGATAGATAAACACAGACACAGTCAAAGAGGAAGAGATGGAAATTCTCTAAAATCTTGCAAAATGGTACAACAGTGGCAATGTCTTCTGGGGCTGGAACCCCTCCAGTAAGTGCTTTGTTAAAGGTCTGGCACAATCGGAGACTTCCATGTGATGCCTTTCCCATCCCTATACTGTGAGGTAATGGGAAAGAGAAATATAATAATAATGACAATGATAATAGCATTTATCTAGCACTTACTGTGTACCAGGCACTGTGCTAAGCACTTTACAATTATTATCTCACCTGGTCCTCCTAAAACTCTGGAAGATGAGGGCCATTTTTATTCCCTTTTTACAGATGAAGAAACTGAAACAGAGTAAGTGACTTGTCCATGGTCACACACTTCTTAAGAATCTGATGTCAAATTTGAACTCAGGTTTTCCTGATTCCAGAACCAGCACTCTACTATGTTCACTATGTCATGTAGCTGCTCTGAGAAAATGAGACAAAGAACATCAGCCTCTTAGTGAGCAAGTAGGGGTACCAATTCAGTAAACTTCAAAGGCAGAGACAGCTTCTACTCTTCTTCTCTCTTCATTGTGTGCTTTGGGCTTCTGATAATTCTCACTTGGACTTCCCCTTGAACTGGAGGTTGGGAGTAGGTGGCAAGGAATTTATTCTTCTTTTTCCCAACCCCAGAAGTAGTGATGGAACCTCACACCCGGCAATGTCCTAGATCAGCCTGAGACTGAATCTCAAAGCCTTGGCTACCTCCTCTGCTTTGTATTTCTTTCCTTGAGTATATGTGACCAGAAAGCAATACCGATATTTCATTTCCAGCTTTGGCAGTTACCACACAGAATGGAGAGACCTGGAGTCACCGAGAGGCTGGGGTCACTGGTGCTCCCTGAAGCTACCACAGTGTGAGAAGATGATAACTTCCAGGAAGTTAAATTCCAGTTATCGCTCTGGTTTGTCAGAAGACCTGAACCTTGTGAGAGTTCCTCAGAAAGTACAGAAACCCAGTGAAGTTAAAAGGACTGTTTATAAGGTTTACAGTATGTCTCACATTTTGCTATTTTAAGTATCAGTCTCCTGGAAGAGGATAATAGGAAGGGAAGAAGGGAATTGATATTTACATAGCACTTGCAATATGCCAGGAACTATGCTTTTTATAAATATCACAATTTGAAAATAGAAGTTATGGGTTACTGCTTCATCTGTGATTTCTGCAGTTTTTTTTGTTTGTTTGTTTGTTTTGGTGGAGGACATAAATGGCTGTCCTATGTCCAACCTACTTTGTTCATTGGATAACTTTCTAGAAGTGACCCTCCTAATCCTTTTTGAGGTGACCCTAGATATAAGCTGTGTTGTAGTTTAGGCATTTTTCAGTCATGTCTGATTCTTTGGGACTCCATTTGGGGTTTCCTTGGCAAAAATACTGAAGCGGTTTGCCATTTCCTTCTCTAGCTCATTTTTACAAAAAAGGAACTGAGGCAAACAGAGTTAAGTGACTTACCCAGGGTCAGTCAGCTAATTAGTATCTGAGGCCATATTTGAACTCATACCTTCCTAATTCCAGGTCTAACTGTCTGTCCACTGTACCACCTAGCTGCCCATACTTAACTTTAAATGATTTTCCCTGGGATTGCTTGATAGATACTTAAAAAGCCAGAAAACACTGGAAAAATCTGACTCCTCTCTAACCCCTCATGACAGAACCTTGTATGAGTTCAAAGCTGGGGTTCCTTAAGAGAAAAAACAGTGGGAAAGAAAGAGTAATACTCATGAAAACAATTTGTTAACTTGTCAAGAAATAAAGAGACTTGTCATTAGAAGAGATTAAATGTACAATATGCAGCAAATGAGCCCTTTGGCCAGAGGGTATTATTACAATGAGCTTAGAGTTAGAAAACCTGGTTTAAGTCTCAGATCTGATACTTAGGTGACCTGGGACAAGTCACTTCAACATTGTGGGACTAATTCTTTATTTGTAAAATGCAGAAGTTGGACAAGGTATCTTTCAGTAAATGTTTTTAGAGAGAATGTGGTATAATGGATGAAGTCCTGGACTCAGTAAGGCATGGGTTTGAATCCCTCCTCAGATACTTATTAGCTGTGTGACCTTAAACAAGTCATTCAACTTCTTCTGTCCTGTTTCCTCATCCATAAAATGAGAGACTTGGACTTGACTACCACTATCTTTTTTCCCCAGCCCTAAATCTATGATACTGGAATCCTTTCTGCTCTAAAACTCTGATTCTGTTTAAACTCTCCATGTGGAGAGGTTATGGATCAGTCAGTCAATCACAGTCCAGGAATAATTTAATGTAAAGTTAAAAAAATTATTTTCCGAACTACATGAAGCAATTTTCAACACATGCTCTCTGAGACCATAAGATTCAAATTCTCTCTCTCTCTCTCTCAGTCTCTCTCTCTCTCTCTGTCTCTCTCTCTGTCTCTCTCTCTTCCCCCTCCCTCTACCCCAATGGCAGGCAACTTAATCTGAGTTACACATGTATAACACAAAACTCACAAAAAATAGTATTCTTTCATCTGCATCCCAACTCTAACAGTTCTTTCTGGAGGTGGATAGTATTCTGTGTCATATGTCTTTCAGAATTGTCCTGTATCATTCTATTGATCAGAATGCTTAAGTCTTTCACAGTTAATTGTTGCACAATATTGCCGTTTCTGTGTACAATGTTCTACTGATTCTGCTTACTTCATTCTGCATCAAGTCATGTAGGGCTTTCAACTTTTCCTAAAATCATCTTGCATACCATTTCTTGTAGTTCAATAGTATTGCCTCACATTCATATATCTCAATTTGTTCAGCCTAATTAATGGACATCCACTTAATTTCCAATTCTTTGCCACCCCAAAAAGAGCTGCTCTGAAGATTTTTGTACATCTAGATCCTTTCCCCCTTTTTTGTGATTTCTTTGGGATATAGACCAAGTAGTATTATTACTGGATCAAAGGGTATAGACAGTTTTATAGTCCTTTGGATGTAGTTCCAAATTCACACCAGAATCATTTGATCAGTTCACAACTCCACTAATAATGCGTTTGTGTCCAAATTTTGCCATATTCCCTCCAAAATTTATCATTTTCCTTTACCGTCATATTAGTCAATCTGATGAGTGGGTACTCAAGACTTGTTTTAACTTGCATTTCTTTAGTTAATGGTAATTTAGAGCATTTTTTCATATGACTATAAATAGCTTTTATTTCATTATTTGAAAATTCTTTTTATCCTTTGACCATTTGTAAATTAAAGATTGACTTGTGTTCTTATGATTTTGACTTTGTTATCTATGTATTTGAGAAATGAGGCTTTTATCAGAAATTTGCCATAAAATTCTACCACCCCTCCCACATGTAGTTTCCCTTCTTATCTTGGTTACATTGGTATTGTTTGTACAAAAGCTTTTTCATTTAATATAATCAAATTCATTGATTTTATATTGTATAATATTCTCTGTCACTTGTTTGGTCATAAATTCTTCCCTAATCCATAGATTTGATAGGTAAACTATTCCATGCTCCCCTAATTTTCTTATGGTATCACCCTTTATGTTTAAATCACATACCCATCTTGACCTTATCTTGGTATAGTGTGTGAGATATTGATTTATGCTCAGTTTTGCCATATTGTTTTCTAGGTTTCCCAGAAGTTTTTGCCAAGTGGTGAGTTCTTATGCCAAAAGCTGATATCTTTGGGTTTATCAACACTAGATTGCTATAGTCATTTACCACTGTATATTATATATCTAATCTAGTCCATTGATCTACCATTATATTTCTTAGCCATCTTAGTTTCGATTATTGCTATATACTACAATTTGAGATCTGGAAGGCCACCTTCCTTTACATTTTGTTTTCATTAATTCCTTTGATATTCTTGACCTTTTGTTCTTCCAGGGGAATTTTGTTATTATTTTTTCTAGTTCTAGGAAATAATATTTTCATATTATGATTGAATAGGCATTTTTAAGTGGGAGGACTGCCTTGGACTTCCAGGTGGTAGAGGACAACCTTGAAAAAATTTCATTATTCCCAGAATAAGTATGCATACTTTCCAGAGTTCCTCTACATCCAGGGCTCTTAACCTTTTTTGACCTCAGGTCAGTCATCACTTAATTTCCATACACTTTTACTTGTAGATTTTTCATCATGCCCTAACATTTTCTTCATTTTGCCAGATCATTTCATTCCTGGAACTCATGCCTCCTCATTACCCAATGCCTCTGCAATGCCTTTGAATGAAGGGCTGAATAGAGAGCTCCACCCAGAACCATCTTTTAAGAATACTTCAGTCTATCAAGAAACATTTACTAAGTGCCTACTTCATGCCAAGCACTGTGCTAAGCACTGGGGACACAAAAAGAGGCAAACAACTGTCCATGCCCCAAAAGGACACTTTGGCCAATGCCTGGTATCTAGTAAGCATTTAATAAATGTTTGCTGACTGATTGACAAAGGAACTATATGAACACAACCACATAACAATTTACACAAATACAGATCAAAATTGTTCGAGAAATATTAACCGTTCATGGGTAAGCCAAGTCAATATAATAGAAATGATAATACTGCCTAAATTAATTTGCTTATTCAAAGCATACTAATCAAACAACCAAAAGATTACCTTAAGGATTAAAAACAATTAAAATAATAATGAAGTTCTGGATGAACAAAAAGTCAAGAAGTTCAAGAGAATAAATGGGAAGAAAATGGTAGGAAAGGAAGGGATCTAACTGAGTTAGATCTCAATCTATACTACAAAGCAGTTCTCATGAAAAAACTTTGATACTAGTTAAGAAATGAAGGTACTCAAAGAGATAATAAGGAAAAAGACTTGTACAAAAATATTTATAGTTGTGCTCTTTGTGATGGCAAAAAAATTGGAAAATGAGGGGGGTGTCCATTGATTAAGGAATGATTGAACAAATTGTGGTATCTGATGGTAATGGAATATTAATGTGCTGTAAGGAATAATGAACTGGAGGAATTTCATGTGAACTGGAACGAACTCCAGGAATTGAAACAGAGTGAAAGGAGCAGAACCAGGAGAACATTATACACAGAGACTGATATATTATGGCACAATCAAATGTAATAGACTTTTCTACTAGCAGCAATGCAATACAATCCAGAGGAATTTATGAGAAAGAACACTGTCCACATCCAGAGAAAGAACTGTGGGAGCAGAAATGCTGAAGAAAAACATACGATCGATCATGTAGCTTGATGGGGATATGATTAGAGTTTTGATGTTAAAAGATCACTACTGCAAATCTGGATAACATGGAAATAGGTTTTGAACAATGATACATTTATAACCCAGTGGGACTGCTTGTAAGCTTTGGGAGTGGGGAGGAAAGAGTTGGGCAGGGAGGGGAATCATGTATCATAACCATGGAAAAATATTCTAAATTTAAAAAAGGGGGAACAATGAAGGGACTGATTGTTGGAAGAGATTAGATGTACAACATATGGCAAGTGAGCAAAACAGTCTAATATTTTGAAAATCTAAAGATCCCAGCTACTGGGGGCAAGAACTCACTATTCAACAAAAACTATTGATTAAACCAAAAGCAATCTGGCAGAAATTAGATAAAGACCAAAATGTTACACTGTATACTAAGATAAATTCTGAATAGAGACATGATTTAGACATCAATGGTGACAATATAAACAAATTAGAGGAGCATGGAAAAATTATCTGTCATATCTATGGAAGGGAAAGAGATCATTATTAAACCAAGAGATAGAAATGCATCACAAAAACTAAAATGTTTTTGTCTTGGTTATATAAAATTTTTAAAGTTTACAAACAAACCAATTCAGCTAAAATTAGAAGAGAAATAGATAAATTAGAAAAAATCATTGCAGTAAGGTTCTCTGATAAAGGTCTCATGTCTAACATTCTAGTTAAGAATAAGAGCCATTTACCATTCAATAAATAGTTAAAGTATATAAGCAGGCAGTATTCAGAGGAAGAAATCCGATCTATCAATAGCCACCTCTAAATTGCTAATAATTAGAGAAATTTAAATGAAAATGTTTCCAAGGTTCTACTTCATACCCATCAGACTGACAAAGTTGACAATAAAGGAAAATGACAAATGTTGGTGAGAAAGTGGGAAAATAGGTATTGTGAATAGACTTTGCTAAATCCAGAAGACAATTTGGAACTATTTGCAAAAAAGTTACTACTCTAACCCAAGCACAACACTAGAATTAACCTTCAAAGGAATCAGAGAGAGGGAAGATACCTATATTATAAGTATATTTATAGCAGCTCTTTTGGCACAAGAGAATAAAGAATTGGAAAATGAAATGGATGCTGGTTAATTTGTGAGTGAATAAAGTTACTGTTTATGAATATAATGGTATAGTATTGTACTATTAGAAATGATGAAGGACATAGTTCCAGAAAAACCTTGGAAGATTTAAATGAATTGATGTAGAGTGAAGTGAGGAAAACCAGGAGAATAATTTACATAATAACAAAGATATTGTAAAAAAATCAACTTTGAAAGGCCTAGGAATTCTGATCTATCCAGTGTTATTCCAGAGGACTCATTTTTATTGGGTCATTTAATTAGGTCATTGGCCTCCTGAAAAAGAGGTGATACACACAAAGTGCAGGTCAAGAAACTTTTTTTTTTGCCATAGCCAAAGCAATAATTTGTTTTGCTCAACTATGTGTTTAATTGGGGTGTTCCTGGCAATGATACTGGAGTGGTTTGCCATTTTCTTTTCTAATTTATTTTACAGATGAGGAAACTAAAGCACACATGGTTAAGTGATTGCCTAGGGTCTCACAGTCAGTAAATGTCTGAGGCCAGATCCGAGCTCAGGAAGATGTGTCTTCCTGATTTCAGACCCAGCACTCTATAGTGCCACATAACTTTTTAACTATATGTGTTTCTAACTGTCTAATTTGTTCTGATTGCTTTTTTCAATAGTGGAAAAAGGAGAAAAGGTGTAGAAGAGAGAGAAAAGCTAAATCTTCCTTTGGAAAATTAAAATAAAATTGAATATTTAAAAACCCTATGGCTGCTGAGTCATACCCTCTGGCCTAAAAACTAGATACTTTAACTGACCTCTGGTTTCTATTTGTAAAAGTTAGTCAGTAAGCCAAAAAGTTGCATAAGCATTTAGACTTACAAAAACAGAAGAAAAACTCACTTGTTTTCTGGATCTCAGACAGATGCTGAAAGTTATGTAAGTGAAGAGATTTCACAAGATTAGCATACAAGAAGAAAAAAATTACATGTGTATTTAATTTGTGAGAAAATTTATTGGGGGTATCTTATGTCCATCTCTTTTGCTCATTTTCCCAACTCTAGAAATCTGGAGAATGAACCGTGCCCTACAAAGAATACCAAGGCCCTTAGGAATCCAGAAGCAAAAAACTTGATATAAGGACTATGTTGATTTTGTTTTTCTTTTTAAATAATAAGAGCTAGCATTTATATACTACATTAAGGTTTTCATAAAAATGTATAGCTATCATATCATTTGATTCTCACAACAATCCTGGGAAGTAGGTGCTTAATTTCATTTCACAAATGAGGAAACAAAGGTAGACAGAGATCAAGTGACTTGCTCCAGGACTACATATGTGGCTAAGGCTGGCTGTAAACTCAGGAATTCTTGAATGCAGCTCTAATTTCTCTTTTTACTATACCACCTGCTTTGTGTTAATTGTCGACAGAAGAGGAAACAGATGTGGAAAGAATCCACCAATTATCTCCTAAAAGAGATCTCAAAAATAAAAACTCCCATGACTATTACAGCCAAATTCCAGAACTTCCAGGCCAATGAGAATATACTGCAAGCAACCAGAAAGAAACAATTCAAATACCATGAAGCCACAGCTGGGATTACATAAGACCTAGGAGTTTCTACATTAAAGGACTGGAGAACTGGGAATATGATATTCTGTAAGGTAGAGGACCTAGGATTACAAGGAAGAATCACCTTGACAGCAAAAGATCATAATCCTCCAAGGGAAGATGGATATTTAGTAAAATAGAGGACTTTCAAACATTCCTGATGAAAAGACCAGAGCCGAAAAGAAAATTTGAGGATAAAATGCAACATCCAAAAGAAGCACAAAAACATAAATGGAAGGGAAAACAAGGTATTTAACAAGATTAAACTATTTACATTCTTACATGGGAAAGTGATAATTAAGATACTTATATCTATAATATTTGGGAAGTTGCCCAGAACAGAGTCCGATGGCGCAAGATGGTTGCGGCCCTATGCTTCTAAGGAGTCAACAGGAATAATAATAATAATAATAATAATAATAATAATATCTATAATATCTATAATACTTAATATAATTAATGTATACAAGTACTTAATCACTCTTAGGGCAATGATAAGGTGTATACCTGACACAATCAGCAGCAAGTAAATTCAATATGATAGGCTGATAAAAAATTAAAATGTGAAAACGAGAAACACAGTTAGGAGAAGAGAAAAGGAGAGATAGGTGGTATAAGAAGGGAAGAAGAGAAATGGGTTGCAAATAGGTGAAAGAGAGAGATTTTGCAAAGAGAGAGGTTTTGCTGGACTTGAATGCATGCTGTGGAACTGATGAGGCTGTGTTCTGGAATACAGGGAAGGGGATAAAAATTAACACAGGTAATTACTGAGAGGCTCTTAGACTTCCTGTAACTGGGATGGTCTGGAGCTAGAAATTCTTCTCTCTCCATGTTGGTGAATTGAGAAGGTTTTTTGGTTTCCTATGCCCTGGAGCCAAATACTTTCATCCCTGCTGTTCCTGACTGGAAAAGAAAAAAAACCTTCATTGACTTGATATCATCAGTGTTCCTGGAAGCTGGAAGTACCTGTCAACTCAGAAGACCTGTGACTGGACAAGCCTGTACAAACTGCCTGTGGTAGGAAGGCCAGAAGCCAACTTGGACCTAACCCCTACTAGGGTTGAACCCTGAAGCTACTGAGAAGACCTGTTTATCCTACAAAAGTAATCTGGGAGGATTAAATAGTGTCAGGTAGCTAGTCAGTTCTGGGAAGTTAGACAGACAGAGTAGGAATTAGGGAGCATGGAAGAAAATGAAGAAATCTCCATGTGGAGATCTTAGAAGGTGGGACATTAGCTAGACCCCTTAGAGTTAGGGAATCCTAATCCCTTAATCCTCCCCTCCATCTTACCATGTTTCCAAAAATAAATCTCTGTCCTGATTTTTAAAATCTATCTGGGAGTTTGAACTACACACTGGTCACTGAGAGGAGGCTCACAGGCCCTTTCACTGTGGGGTACTGAGGAGCCAACTAAACCTTGGTATCTTGACATTATTATCACCATCACACCAAGAATCTACATTATTTCAGTGGGAGTAAATTATCTCACATGAAGAGGCATGTAAGAGTTAATACAGTAGAGGGCAACACTTCAGCCTTACTCTCATCCGAATTGAATAGAATTGGCTTCTATAATATCTAAACTCACTAGGCTATAGGACTTTACCTTATCCTATAGGGAAATAGGAGTGAAGGAGGAATAATAGAATGAGAGGATGGACAAAATAGAGGGTGAATTGGGGGAGGCAATGGTTATGTGATGAATATTTTTCATCCAATCTGAAAGAAAACAAAGAAGCAAAGCTCCAATCCAATAAAAGCTTTATTGAGAGATACAAGTGTCTCTCAGAAAAGCTGGGTCATTAGGTTTCCTCCCACCTAAGACATTTGAATAACAGCTTTCTCTACTTTTTATCCCCTAACATTACATTATACAAACATCTTTTCTCTATATATATCCAGATATCTCTTCTATCCAAATGTCCAGTTATCTTTTCTATAGAAATGTCTAGGTATCCTTTCTATCTTTGGTGGTACCCTAGCTTCTTGAGGAGATGCCTCAGCTTCCTATTGATTATTGACTGGTTAGGATGGTTCTGAAGCTGATACTCTATATCATAATCCTTCAGTTTAGCAAACCTGCTTAATTTCCCACCAATGAGCCACATCCTCTTGCTTAGGGTACACTGGTCTACTGCTTGGGTAAGATCATACTTTATTGCAAAATGCTGGCTTATGGAGAGTTATGGTGAAAAGAAAAATAACTGAATATATATGTTATATATATGTACATATATATGGAATTAGTTTAGCTTAATAACCTTATAAAATAAACCAAGGTATAATAATTATATTAATCAATAACCAACCATTATCACAGATTAACCACTTCTTATGGCTAATTACTGATTGATTCTAATATCTGGGTCATATTTTTTAATTTTTTTTATCTGGGTCATATTTTTAAAAGAGTCAGGGGTCAGGGATTCTCATTCTCTTAAGTCAGAAGTGAGACATTTGTGAATAGGGAAAAGCTTAAAGGAGAGAGAGAAGGATAAATGGGAAAAATAAGATGGAGGGAAAGATGCAGATAGTAATCATGACTGTGAATATGAATGGGATGAACTCACTCATAAAATTGAAGAGTATAGCAGAATGGATTAAAAACCATAAACCCACAAGAAACACATTTAAAGCAGGGAGTTGCACAGAGTAAGAACTAAGAGACTGAAGCAGAATCTAGTATGCTTCAAATGAAGGGGAAAAAAAAAAAGCAGAGGTAGTAATCATGATCTCAGATAAAGCAATAAGTAAAAATTGATCTAATTAAGAGATAAGGAAGGAAATTACATCTAAATAAAAGATGCAATACACACTGAAGTGATATCAGTATTAAACAGACACAGCAAATGGCAGGGCATCCAAATTTGTAAAGGAGACATTATATGAGTTAAAAAGGAAATAGTAAGACAATTTTAGTGAAGAACTTGAACTTTCCCCCTCTTAGAATTAGATCAAATCAGCCAAAAAAAAAAAAAAAAAAGACAGGTAAGAAGTTAAATAGAATTCAACCATGTAATTGGCCATAAAAGTCTTACGGTCAAATACAGAAAAGTATATGCATACCTTTCAGAGCACAGTGCAAAAAAAATCACATTAAAGAAAGGCATGTATGAAGAAAGATTAAAAATTAATTGGAAACTACATAATCTTATCTTGAAGAATAGGTAGGCCAAAGAACAAGTGATAGAAACAATCAATAATTTCATTAAAGAGAATGACAACAAGGAGACAACAAAGTTAATGGATGGCCAAAGCAGTAATTAAAGAAAAAGTTATATCTCTAAATGCTTACATCAATAAAATAGAGAAAAAATAGATCAGTGAAGTGGAAATATAACTTTAAAAACTAGAATAAGAACACATTAAAAATCCCTAGTTAAAGATCAAATTGGAAATCCTGAAAATCAAGGAACTAATAAGCAAGACAGAGGGCTGATTTTATGAAATATTTATTGCAGCTCTTTTTGTGGTAGCAAAGAATTGGAAATTGAGGGAGTATCCATTAATTGGAGAATGACTAAATAAGTTGTGCTATACGATTGTAATGAAATACTATTGTGCTATAAAAAAAAATGATGAGCCTGATGACTTTGAAAAAAACCTGGAAAGACTTATATGAAATGATGCAGATTGAAGTGAATAGAAGCAGTGGGACATTGTACACAGTAACAGCAATATTTTTTGATGAATAACTGTGAATGACCTGATTATTCTTAGCAAAACAGTCAGTCATCTAAGAGGCTCATGATGAAAGATGTCATTGCCCTTAGACAGGAAAACTGATAGTTTGCTCCCTTCCCCCTCTCCCTCATGCCCAGGGACATTCCTCCCATGCCCCACCCCTCTGGCCAGCAGTCCAGTGGGAGTGCTTCCTCCACGCCCTGTCTGGGGTAAAGGGGTGGTTCATATGTAGTGTGAGGGTGCAGTTTCAGCACTCCATCTCTAAAAGGTTCATGGTGGAGTCATAAAAGTGAGAATTGATCCAAGTGGGATAGAGGTGAAGGGTAAAGGCTCTTCTCATTTCTTTTTCAAAGTAAAACAATTTTGTGATAAAATTTAAAGGTGTGGAATTTTGCATACTCGGATATAAGGCTGGGGGCAGTGGGGAGCCATCACTTTGTTTGCATAGTTGGGGCAGAATCCATAAAGGATAACTCCATGGCCAGCAGTAGGGATTGGGATGAGAAAAGAGGGTTGATCCCTTCTGCCAACTGGTAATGAGGAAAAGGAAACACCAAGAAGTTTATATGTTTTAATTTCCCCTAAGGGTCCCCAGGGTGATGACCCTACTAATTTTTATAAAAGTTAATCCCTGGGGCCTGGATTTAGAATGAGGAAGACCTGGGTTCAAATCCTATCTCAGACATTCAGTAGCTATTGTGACCTGGGGCAAGTAATTTAACCTCTCAGCTTCAGTTTCTTCATCTGTAAAATGAGAATGATAAATTAATCTGAGGTTCAAATGAGCTAATATATGTAAAGTGCTACAAAAACATTATGAGTAAACTTGACAGTAAGAAAGTCTGATGAACCCATTAATTAGCCCTAGAAGTAGGGCTGTGCCTGAGATAGCTTTTACAATTGTTAAAATTCCCATGTCAACATTTTCACCTTGGAAACTGGCAAACACTACAAATCTGAACTGAATGTATTATTTTGCTGATAATCTAGATTTAAGAAAGTGATGGAAAAAATGTGAATAATGTAGATTAAACTTAAAAGTATTTCCTGTGTACATTTCTTTCCCCCACAGCTAAGTTAAACATTTGCAGATATATCACAGCCTGGAGAAGGAGATAGGAGACTAGGTTAGACTCCCAGTATTCAAAGAAAATATTGTTTAAAAGAACTTTCCAAGGGGTGTAACAGGTTGCAATATCACATTAATTTAGGGAGTTTCCACATTTATGATTATTTTAAAGTGTGACATTTTATCTAAGGAGTTACCAAGATCAAAAATCTAGAGATGATCACATAGGACATCTAATTCAAACTCCCCTCTAGCTGCATTTTATAGATAAGCAAACTGAAACCCAAGGACCTGTGTTATATTTGTTAAACAGTTATATTTGTGGGAAGCTGTAAATATGTGCCAGTGGTCTGTAGCAAGCAGGTCTCACCCACTAACAGGCAAGCTTGACTTGCAGGGAGGGTTAGGATCTTGCCGAGTGCTCCTTTGCTTCCCACTCCCCTCCCACCAAGCAGTTAGGAAAATTAGTTATAAAATGGAGGTTGATCTGTTATCTTCTGGGCTCAGTCAGGAAACTGGGGAGGACAACACTCCTAAAGATGTTAACTTTCTCTAAACTATTTCCCTACAGGTTTGAGTAGGAGAGAATATGAGAAGCTTGATGTCTTTGAGCTTTTAAGCACAGAGGAAAGGTCTTGCTTTGGGGCTACAAGCAGGAGGAACTCAGCCTGAGGAGTTTGTGAGTATTTCCCTAAATATGACCAGGTAAATGCTCCCAATTGATTAAAGGTTTAATGATATGTGAGGAAGGGAAGGAAGGGAGATTTAACAAGGATAGATAACATAAGGTCTGGGAAGCCCTAAACTGTTATGTCCAAGCAGCCCCTCCCTCCAGAGGGGAAAGGTATCTTGGTTAGCTAATTAGCTCTCTAACTTTTATAGATAATCACCTATGATCTAAATAACTATTTAGAGGTAACTGTGATGTTGATTGAAGGTCAGTCAAGCTAAAACAGGTTAGTAGCAGAGAACTAAAATGGCTTTGTACAGATTCAAGCCTAAAGCCCTCCAGAGCCACCAAGATCTGGGCTCAGCAAACAGAGTGACCAGCCAGGAACCAACTGCCCTTAATTGCCTTAAACTGCCCCCTCTTCCAGAGTTCTCCGGGGGGGGGGGGGGGCTGGAATTCTGAGCTGTGGCTCGACCCTCTCTCTTGCAACTGGGATTCCACTCTGCAATTTCAATGTCACACCTGTCAAAGTCCACATAGACAATGGTGATCAGAGGCAGGATTTGAACCAAGTGCCTATGACAGAAGTGCTGACTTGGTGATACAACACAGGGAAAGAAGCTATATCCAATTTGTGATTCCATTTCTGTTACATCTCCAAAAAAATCCACTCCTTTTACTAAAAGTTTATACATACTTACCAATCCTGATCTTTGATGACCAACCCCAGGTGGCAGCCAGAGCAGTGATTGCATTTTGACTTTTTCTGTGATCTTTCTATATAATGATGTAGATTCTGATCCCTGCCATGAACATTGTGTTAGCTTTTCCTAAGGACTTAGCCCACACAGGTTAAGCTACTTTCTTTTCCTGAAGAGGGTTAAGAAAAGTACAAAAGGCCTCAGCTCTCTGTCTTTACATCTCTTGCTGTCTCTATGTTTCTCTCCTTTTTCCTTTTTTCTCCTCTCTTCTTTCTTTCCTTCTCTTTCATTTCTCTCTCTTCTCCTCTTTCTCTGCTCCTCTCTCTTTCTTTTCTCTTCTTGTTATGGGATGAGAGTGATCGTGATTTTCAAGGCACACCTAAGGAATTTCAAGATGCCCCAACAAATTTAAAAAGAATTATTAGTGAGTCAGATGGCCAGGAGGCAGCTGGCAGGTCTGCCTCTCCAAAGTACAAAAGAAAGGTACTTATGTGGGTTTGACAAGAGAGCTGGTTATATGACAGAAAACTGAGGGGAAGGGGTCTGTGGTTGACATGTGACTACAAGGGCAGGTGATTTGGGGGAAAGGGGTTTGGGGTTAAAAAAATTGTTTATCAGAAGATATGAAGATCTCAAAATATGGAACGTGAATGCCATCTTTATCCATTTATCAGTGGTTATCAGGGATGGTCTCCTAAGCTTAGAGAAATTCTTGAATTGTCTACTGAACCTCTGGATTTCCTATGTCTTGCTCCATTTCCCACTGTTTATTTCTGGGTTCCATTAAATTTGTCCCTCTTTTATTTTTTTGGGGGAAAAAAGCTATCCCCTTCCCCCCAGCCCAGGTTTCTAGAAATCTGTAAAGAGGGTCTGAACTTGGTAACTTCCTGAGACTGAGTTGGAATGTTGTGGTGGCCCTATTAAAGACTGTAAGGAAGGATGTATGTATGGAGGAATATAAGGAGGATCCCTAGGCTTGATACAGTGGGTGGAGGGTGGTTCCAGGCTGGATGGCAATGGATGTCCCCATCTGAAATCTAATTGAGTATAACTGAGAAGAAACAAAACTTAGTGAGTGTATTTAGGGAACAGGGACCAAAAATCAGGAGGAGGAATATTATCAATTAAGGAATCAGGAAGGGGTCCAGGAGGTAAAATAAACAAGAACTCCATGGGTATTCCAAGTTTTCAGGCATCTGGTCTTTTGCCACTCTTCTCACTTGTAGTGGATGCCCATGAGAGGATGTAGATTCCAATGAGAGCATGTAGGAAACTATAGCAGTATGGATTAGATATGCTCCACCCTTCCTGATGAACAGACAATTAGTGAATCTCTAAACTCCCATTTGCTTAACCTTATTTCCATCAGAGAGATTGTGTTACCAATCCCCTTTTTGTCCCTATTATAGAGGTAGAAAAAAGGTAAAGGCAAAATATCAGGCTAGTTGAAATGGATATTGACCTGAGATGTCACTATCTTGATCTTGAATCCCTTGTTTATCATTTCAACTTGTAAACCATAGAAATTAATAGCAGATGTAGTAATACAGAAAGCAAAGGTAATATAATAGTAATTAATGGCATTAAATAATACCATGCTTCTTTGCATTTTAGTATCTTATCCCCAAAGTGAACATTTCTGATTTCAGATATCCCATGTACTTATCTGAATTAAAACAAACAAACAAACAAAAAACAACAACCTATCCTTTGACAGTCAGGGATAGGTAGACTTGCTTCTTTGGTTCCAAGTGATTTGTAGAGACCCCTTAGATGTTCAGCTAAAAATCTTTCACAAGGTAGATCTCAATACAGATTAGTATAGTTTTTATGAACACATAAGTAACGATTCTCTTGGGAGTAGAATTCTCCACCCCAGGTTCTATAAAAATATAGAAATTTCTGGGCCATAATTCTGAACTTAAGATCCAGACTTCAGTTGTGGTAAATTGAAGCTGGTGGTCCCATGGGTTTCCATAGCTGCTTCTATAGGCTCTTGACAGCTGATACAAATCATTGATTAACAAAAAAAAAAAAAACCACATATTTAGCTAACAGTTGATGAATTCTAATCTTATGACTGATACTCTCAGACAATAACATAAAGATAAGCAGAGTCATTGCTCTTAGTTATAAAATCTAAGGATTTTGTTATTGATATCAATTCCTAGGAACACAGATACTATTCCTGCTTTTACAACTATATTATCTTTACAGAATCAAGATTTAGCCAAACTGTGTACTTAGCATTCCAGGGTTGATGTTGAGAGCTCTTCTGATGTTTATATGAGACGATGTGATTGTAAAATGATAAAAAGCAATAAATATAATTTCATCTTTTTCAATTTAGTGACCATATAAACAAATTCACTTACAATGGATTAATTGTATTCCAATTCAGTTGCCCATGGTAGAGCATATTTGGTTGTTAGATACATTCAAATTTCAAGGACTTCCAACTACCTATTCCCTTGATTGTTTGGGATATGGAATGACTCCACTTTAGACTGAAAACCATCCACTGACCACTCGCTTTGTCATAAAAGGAAAAAGCAGGGAACAAATTAATTAACATCAGCACTGGTCCTTCTAGATATGAGAGTGATTTGACTCATTTGACTTCATGTAAGGGTAAGAACTATCAGATCGATGCGGTAACCATTGTACTTCACAACCAGACAGGAATATTCAGAATCAGGTGGGAGACATTCCTATTAAGTAGGAAGATCCAATCCCACCTGGGCTGATATTGTCCTTTCAAATTTTATAAGGACCTACACCTGTCACATTCATTGGTGTGCCTTGTGGCTTTTCCCTTGAATGGTGTATTACTGCAATGATCCACCAAACCTGAATTCAAAACTGAAAAAAAAAAAAACAGTTGAGGTCCCAAGAGCTTTTACCTCAAATAGCAAATCTCACTGATCACAATGTCAACTCTATTTCTGGAAAACCCAAGTTTTGCCCCTTACCCTTGAGGAACTCTCCTTGGGGGAAGCCCCTGACTGACTTGAGTGATTTGACTGACCCTACCTCTGAACTGAACAATAGACTTTGAAGGACTTAATGATCCCAGTTTAGATAAGATTAGTATTCAATCAAGCCTTAAGTATCTTTGTTTAGTTTTAAAAGTTTAAAGCTTAAAAGTTTAAACATTAACCCAGCAGTCAGGCCCTGGCTGGAAACATCTTTTTGTGGCTATTGCAAAGCATCAGCCTCTTCTGGTCAGTCAAGCCCTGGACTCCTCCTTTCCTTGTATCCAAGGTAGGGCTAGTCAATCATTCTTCCCTGCCCGTGTTCCCCGCAAAAGGCATATAAGACTCCCAAGTTCTGTTACTCTTTGGAGAATCATCTAGTGTGTTGCATTCTCTCAGAGACACTGTTCCCAGAGTCCCAGAGCCCTTGGCTCTGCATGGCAGCCAAATATTAAGAACTTGTCTCTTACACAATAAAAGATTTGTTTTTTCTGACCATCTTAGTGGTTCTGTGTTTTTCCTAGTTAAGGACAACTTAAGGGCTGAAAATCTGACATTCTCAGTATAATACAATTTCATTGTCTTTAAATTCCATTACCCAAACAAACTCTTTGTTTTGCAGACTGGTGATCCTGTTCACCTAGACCAAAAAAGCTAGCTAGAGGAAAATTGGCAAGTTTTTTTTTTCTTTAGTTTTTTCCACATAGTGATTATCAACATTTCTTCTTTTCTCTTTTTAGCTCTCAGGGGCCTTGGGGGCTTGGTCTACCTTGTTCACTAAAAAGTTGTAGTAGGAAACCAAGACAATTCTTAAACTTCAGTTTAAACAATTACAAAATAGATAGAAGATACATTCACCTTACAGAAATATTCAAATTAAAACTAGTACTTTTTGTTTGATTCCTAATTTACATACTTTCTCCCCTTTACATTGGGTCAAAAAAGGGTTAATAATTCTTCTGGCAGTTTAACTTACATTATCTCAAACCTTTCTTTCTATGCTTAGCAGTAGCCTCATCTCCCCAGTTGTTTGCTAAACTGGGAGATGAGAATGCTTTTAGTTACCTTAAATATTGATAATAGCTTAAACTTAGCATCAAAACATTCATACTTTCCCCTTCAAACCTTCTGTTTGCTTAAGTAATTCAAGCCCTGAATATTATTTTCATTCAAGATTTTAAAAGACCATTACCATTTAAAAAGAAAATTGTAGCACATCACTTTATCCAATTCACCTCAGACATTAAGTTAGTCTTGTGAAGATGGAATTAACTCTCCCCTATTTATTCTTTAGATTTTTAACCATCAGGAATGTATACACCCCCACTTAAGGAGTAAGTGGTGGTGGTGGTGGGGGGAGGTCTATGACCCATGTGTGCTAGGCAGTGACAAATCAAAAACAACTGACTACCCCTGGACAGTCCAAAGCAAAGTTAAAGCTGCCATTGGTCCACATAAAAGTGGAAGGAAGACACAGGAAGTGACACAAAGAACTGTCTTTAAATATGGTGGTAACTTCCTATGAGAAGTTTTTCCCCTTTGAACTTGGCCTGGAAGGAGCTCAGGCTTGAGACCTCAGACTGCTTCCCTTTGGACTGCCACGTGGGTGAGCAAAAAAGGCTGACTTCCTTTCCTTGGCTTTTTTGGAGGCACTAGACCTTGGAGAGGCCCCTTATCTTGGAGGAGGCCTTGTGGCTAGAAGTCTTGTTTAATTAACCTCTGTCCCCTCCTTTGCTGGGGCCTCTGGTTCAGACCATACCAGAGTAATTCTCTCTCTCTGTCTCTGTCTCTGTCTCTGTCTCTGTCTCTGTCTCTCTCTCTCCTTACTTTCACTCTTTCTATTTGTAAATAAACTACCATAAAAGTTATTCTGACTTGAGTCAAGTAATTAATTCCTGGCGACTATAGTCTTAAATATTCGGTCCAACCATAATTTGACCCTTTACGACATCTGTAGTACAAATTGGTAAACCAAGATAATTTCTTATGATTAAACAAAACATGATATATGCAGTTTTCATTCTATATATGTACTTTTCATTCACTGATTCAAATAATGAAATGATTCTTATCCTAATTACTTATATTTCAATAGCATTCAATATAGCACAACTATATTTCACATAGCTTTTAACAGCATCCCAAACAGACTGATCAGATGTTCTATCTTAATTGTATAGATTTAGAACTTCTACCTTTTCAATTTTAAATTGGAGCACTTTTCCTAGATTGGGAAAAATCTTAGTGTTTCATTGCCTCGTCCTTTTATAAGGATGATAATAAATTTCTGGTATTATAGATTATTGAATTATTGCATTTAATTAAGCAGCCAGTAATTTGAGTTATTCCTCTATTTGTTTATTGACCTGTCAGTTGCTCATTGACCTTCAAACAAACTTTATACTCTCTGTGCCGATAACAGGGCTTACACTTTGTATCTAGACTTTTGGACTTCACAATACTAAACAAGAGACTTAATTGCATACAAAGTACAAAATGCATCATACACTAAAAACTATGGTGACAAGAAATATGACAATCTAGGTGAAATGGATGAATATTTACAAAAAATATATATTGCCCAAATTAATAAAAGAAGACATAGAATACTTAAATAATCCCATCTCAAATTGAACAAACCATCAAGGAACTCTCTAAGAAAAAATCCTCAGGGCTAGGTGGATTCAATACTATACAAACTATTTGACAAAATAAGCAAATTCCTTTTATGACACAAATATGGTACTGATTCCAAAGACTGGAAGACTAAAAACAGAAAAGGAAACTATAGACCAATCTCCTTAATGAAAATAGATGCTAAAATCTTAAAATGCTAGCAAAGAGACTACAGTAAGTTATCAAAAGGATTATTCACAATAATCAGGTGGGATTCATACCAGAAATGCAGAGCTGGTTTAATATTAGGAAAAGAATCCACATAATTGACCATATCAAAAACCAAAGTAACAAAAACACATGGTTATCTCAATAGATGCAGAAAAAGCCTTTGAAAAAATACAATACTGATTCCTATTGAAAACACTGGAAAGTTTAGGAATAGGAGGGCCTTTCCTCAAAATCAATGTTCATTTAAAACTATCAGCAAGTATCATCAGTTTTCTGCTGTATCATATTGGGGACAAGTTAGAAGCCTTCCCAATAAGATCAGGAGTGAAGCACAGATGCCCATTATCACTACTACTATTTAATATTGTACAAGAAATGCTAGTGGTAACAATTAGAGAAGAAAAAGAAATTGAAAGGATTAAAGTAGACAATGAGAAATCTAAGCTGTCTGTCACTCTTTGCAGACAATATCAAGTGCATATATTACTGGATTAAAAATAATAAATCACTCTAGACAATATGAAATATTTAGGAATCTATCTACCAAGACAAACACAGGAATTATATGAACACAACTAAAAAACACTTTCCACACAATTAAAACTAGATCTAAACAATTGGAAAAACACTAATTGCTCATTGGTGAGATGAGCAAATATAAAAAAAAGTACAATCCTGCCCAAATTAATCTACTTATTCAGTGCCATACCTATCAAACTACCAAAAAAGTTTTTTCATACAATTAGAAAAAATTATAACAAAGTTCATGTGGAAGAACAAAAGATTAAGAATATCAAGAAATAATGAAAAATATGTGAAGGAGGGGAGCCTATCAACATCAGATCTTAAACTGTACTACAAAACAGTGCTCATCAAAACAATATGGTACTGGCTAAGAGAGAGAAGGGTGGATCAATGGAAGAGACTTCAGCAAACTAGTGTTCGATAAACCCAGAGACCTCAGCTTTGGGGACAAAATCCCACTACTTGACAAAAACTTCTGGGAAAATTGGAAAACAGTCTGGGAAAAATTAGGTGTAGATCAACATCTTACACTATATATACCAAGATAAATTCAAAATAGGTAAATGACTTAAATATAAAGAGTGATATCATAAATTAAGTGAATGTAAAATAGTATACCTGTCAGATCTGTGGTGAAAGGAAGGAATTTAAGACCAAGCAAGAGATAGAGAACATTGAAAAATGTAAAATGAGTGACTTTGATTATATCAAATTAAAAAGGTTTTGTACAAACAAAAGCAATGCAAACAAAATTAAAAGGAAAGCAACAAACTGGGAAAACATTTTTAGAACAAAGCTCTCTGACAAAAGTTTAATTTTCCAAATATATAAGGAACTAAGTCAAAATTACAAAAAGTCAAGCCATTCCCCAATCAACAAATGGTCAAGGGATATGAATAGGCAGTTTCCACATGATGAAATCAAAATATCAATAAGAACATGAAAAAGTGTTCTAAATCCCCCCTGACTAGAGAAATGCAAATTAAAATAATTCTGAGGTACCACCTTACACCTAGCAGACTGACCAATATGAAAGCAAAGGAAAGTAATAAATGTTGGAGGGTATGTGGCAAAATTGGGACACTAATGCATTGCTGCTAGAGTTGTGAATTGGTCCAACCATTCTGGAGGATTATTTGGAATTATGCCCAAAGAGCTTTAAAAGAATACCTGTCCTTTGACCCAGTCATACCACTGTTGGGTTTGTACCCCAAAGAGATAATAAGGGAAAAAAGCTTGTACAATAATTTGTGGTGGCAAAAAATTGGAAAATGAGGGGGTGCCCTTCAATTAGGAAATGGCTGAATAAATTGTAGTGTCTGATGGTGATGGAATATTATTGTGGTCAAAGAATAATGAACTGGAGGAATTCTATGTGAACTGGAAAGACCTCCAGGAATTGATGCAAAGCAAAAAGAGCAGAGCCAGAAGAACATTGTACACAGAGACTGATACATTATGGCACAATCGAATGAATGTAATGGACTTCTCTACTAGCAGCAATGCAACGATCCAAGACAATACAGAGGAACTTATGAGAAAGATGCTATCCACATCCAGAGAAAGAACTGAGGGAGTAGAAATGCAGAAGAAAACATATAATTGCTCATATAGTTCGATGGGGATGTGATTAGGGTTTTAATGTTAAAAGATTACTCTACTGCAAATATGAATAGCATGGAAATAGGTTTTGAACAATCATAATGCATAACCCAGTTGAACTGCTTGTCAGTTTGGGGAATGGGGAGGAAAGATCTGGGGGTGCTGGGGAGGGTTGCAGGGTGGGGGGAGCTGCTGAATCATGAATCATGTAACCATGGAAAAATATCCTAAATAAAAATAATGGAAAATAATAAAGCAACCAAAAGGAGTTTTCAGGAAAATGTTCCTATGCTAACATGGGCATTGCTTTAAAAGCTGAGACTTTAATTCATTTTGTTCTGGATTTCAACTCCTTAATGAAATGTTTCACAATATCAAACTCTTTAGGAGGATAACATACTCTTTTACCTTTGATGTTAGGATTAGGTATGTCAAATAACATCCAATAAATCCTTTGCCCTAAGTTCTTTTAAAAGGACAATTAAAAAAAAAGACAATTTTTATTAGTATAATTATATACTTAATATTTATCAAATCTATGAGATTATTAAAATTTGTACAATTAACAGTACACACAGCATCTGTAATCTTATATAATTCAATTTGCAATGCCTTCATTTTTAACTTCATTTTCAGAATCTGAAACTTCTCTGTTTCCCAAGCACAATTAAAAATTAGGATTTTTTTTTAAAGCATGTGTACGCACATCTAATTGTGAAAATAAACACAATCTAGGAAATCCAATTGAGAGATACAACATTTCTCTCTTTGTCAAATGATTAGTATGCAATTACTTTCAGCTGTCCTTTATTTCCAATCTCCTTCAACGTGGTGGGCATGGAAAAAAAGAGGCTATAAGACAGATTTTTTTTTTCACTATTCTTTTCACTTACCTCTGTTTTGGGTTGATCAGGCCCAAAAGTAAGATTGATGAATAATTCATTTTCACTTGTTAATGTAGTTTTTCTTCTTTAAGGATCTTAAAATTCAGGGATTTTCAGCTCCACACCTAAATTCCATTTAACCCTGATTTTGCTCTTACTCCCTTGTCCTCCAAATATCCTCCAAACATTAAGGAATAGGGAGAGAGACAAGTAGATCACAAATCGCATGGAAACTTACTTTCTAAAATCCTGGCTTGTATGCACAGACAGACCCAAACAAAGGGGTTGAAACAGTCTACATTTAATATTTCTCTACCTGCCTGTTTTACTCACTTAGAAAAAGTTTCACTGGCTGTTTCCCCAGGCTGAAAGCTTACAGAGACAAACAGACTTGATACATAGAAGAGATAAAAATCCTTTGGTATAAAAACACTGAACTTTGAGGATTATTTCTTTGTCTAGGATCTCCCCTTCTCCTCCCAACTGCTAGTGCAGAGAGGAAGAAGATAGAGAAACCAGGATTTGAGGTTATAGACCCATGTTGGTGAACCTATGGCACATGTGCCAGAGTGGGGTTGCTCCCTCCCAACTCCCACTGTGCTTGAGGACATTTTTCACATCACTTATCCCTTTGCCCAGCACCCAATAGGAGCGATTCCTTCCTCCTCTATCTGTGGGGTAAGGGGGCAACTCACATGCAACTTGAAGGTACAGTTTGGGTACTCAGTCTTGAAAAGGTTTGGCATCACTGCTATAGATCTTTGATTGGCCCTGCTAAGGGATTTCATCTCCACTAGGTTTCCTCATAGGGGAGATAAAGTACATATAGCAGGAACCCTGCAAAGGGGCTTCTGTCCATTTGCCCTTTTGTTTCCCTACAAAATGAATCCATTTGAAGGATGGTCTCTAAGACATCCTGCAAAAATGAGACATTGCAATAAGTTCTTTTTCAAACTCTTTACATCTAATTTTTTTCCAACTGGCTCAAAAGTACCTGAGTGAGGGATCACATGGAATATTTTTCTCTCTGTCCTCTACAGACCACATGGAGAACTCATGGTGAGCAAAAGCATGGTAGGGAGGCTAATCCTTCCTCAAGAAGCAATCAAGCCCATGTCCCAGAATGATGCAGACAAAAATAATCATAGGTGTTTCTTAGACTAGGATGACTCCTGGCTGATGGAAATGAAATTAGCTAATCTAGCTTGGCTAATCCTGAGAATAGCCAACCCAGTGTATCTGAGGCTCCCAACAGAGAGGAGAAATCACAATAAAAATACCACCCTTTAGGGGTGAGGGTAGGTAGGGGGTGGTGTTGGAGGGGGGCCAGGTGGACTCCTCTTTACCTGAGTGGCAATTTTGTTCCCAGGTTTCAGCATCAAAATGTTATGGGGTGAGAGCTTTCTTGATTCATGAGGAATACACACCTAAGGAATTACAAGGCATCCCAATAAGTTTAAAGAAATTTCCAGTAATTATCAAGGATAATCTTCTCTGGCCAGTTCCTGAACTGGAATCCTTGAAATGTCCACTGAACCTCTGAACCTCTGAATCTCCTGCATTCTGCTCCATTTCCCCCTCTCTTTATTTCTTTATCTCTGGGTCCCACTATACTCTCTCTACTCTTTTCTTCTTACTGCTCTTCCTCCATCTCCTCCTTTCTTCTTTTTTCTCAATTTCTGTCTGTCTGTCTCTTTCTCTCTCACCAGACCTTGTGTTGACAGGATTAGCAACACTGATAGCTATATTCAACTGAATAACTTAACATTCTACCATGGCTAAGGAAATTTCCTTTTCTTAACTGTTGAATGATCTACTAGAATCTCATTCCTTTCCAATATTGGACTAAATTACCAGAGGAGAGAATTGAGTCTGGCTCAGCTCACATCATGCCCTTCTGACTGGCATGGGACCCAGGGTTTCCTCTGGACACCCCAAAGCCCAGAAATGTCCCAGGTCAAAAAGGACATAGGAAATTCCTTTTCTTCTCTTACATTCCTGTAGTGCTGAAGGCATCAGAGACCCACAATAAGGAAAGATCCCCGAGAGAAACATTCCTCTTGGATTCTCCCCTAAACTTTTTGATGAACACAGATATGTGCCTCCCAGTTCTACTCTGATAAACATCAGGTTTTATCTAAGACATCTAATCATCCTTTGAACTACACAGGTCGCCCCTTGTCTTCAAGACACAAAACATCACCCCATCTCTAGTCAAGTAGTAAACATCACCCCATCCCTGGTAACATAGTAACATCACCACATCAAACCTTCTCTGGTCATGTAACCCCTGTTGTCAAAAGGGTATAAGAAGCCCAGATGCCATCTCTTCTCATTTACTCTTGCACCTTCTCCTGGCCAATCAACTTGCGTTCAATTTAATAAATGTCTTTATTTTAAATGTCTTTTATTTTATTTTGAAGCCTGTCATTCTGGACAAAGGTGCCCTTCCTAACCCAGGTTTTACTTCCAGCTGTCCAATGGCATGGCCATCTCTCAAAAAAGGAAGCTATAAGTTTCAATTATAATTGATTTTCATTCCTCAATAAAACTATGTGTAATCTTGTAGTGGGAGAACTGTCCAATCTAGTTTGGGTAGATTGGCTCATCTAAAGAATTAGAAGACACAAACAAATCTTAGAAATTAGAGAAATTTATTAGGAGAAAAGTTTAAATGTCCAGGAGGTAAGATGGAGGTTGCTTCCCCCAGGCAGAAGAGAGGAGAGCTTCTATAATTTATAGATGTAGGGAGTTATATGACAAGTGGGCTGTACAGAGAAGTAGGGAGGGGGAGTGGAGGGTTGATTTGGGGAGTCTTGATGTGTAGGCATAAAAAAAAGAGTACATATTCCTGAGGGATGAAGTTATCACATATTTACATATGCATCTGGGGAGTTCATATGCATGGAATATGCAAGTCTTCTTTTGCCCATTTGTAGATCTCAGTTTGTATCACCCCTGCTCAGGCCAAACCCATATTCCTGAGGTTAGGGGGCCAGGCTGTTTGTCCTGTCTCCAAGATTTCCCATGGGTCCCACATCCCATCACAGTCTTCCTATTTTGTAGAGTTCTCAAGTTGACATTCCAGAGTAAATAGTGAAATTAAATGTAAACCCAAGAACTTTAATGAATAAATGGAAAATTACATTTTGGCATGTGAAATAGCATACTGAAATTTAATGACATAATTAGTAATTATTTATGAACTCAATTAAACATGCAAGATCAGCATAAAGCAGGTGTCAGACTCATCAGCAATACTATAATTGGGAAGTGTATGTAACAAAGTAAGTTAGAATCATGTTAATTTATGTCAATTGACACCATTAGTGTAAAGAAACACTGTAGAAAGTGAGGATCCAATGACCATGTTAATTAAAAAAAACAAACCCTTATCTTCAGGCTTACTATTGCTTCCTAGACAGAAGAACAGTAAGGGCTAGGAAATGGGGGTTAAGTGACTTGTCCAGGGTCACACAACTAGGTAGTGTCAGAAGTCAAATTTGAATTCAGGACCTCCCATTTCCAGGAATGGCTCTCAATCCACAGAGCCACCTTGTTGTTTCTGATGTTCTTAATCTTTTAATGATTGGAGCAGATATTCCCCTCACTAGCATGGAGTTGAGAGAGGGGGTGAACATAGACATATCCAAAGGCATTTTCCATGTCACTGCATGTTTTTGAGGAGCAATGACTGTAATATAGGTTTTTAACCTTGCCATGTTGGCTTAGGTCAGTGTTTCCCAAACTTTTTTGGCCTACCGCCCCCTTTCCAGAAAAAATATTACTTAGCCCCCTGGAAATTAATTATTTTTAATCTTAATAGCAATTAATAGGAAAGATAAATGCACCTGTGGCCATCACCACCTCCTGGATCACTGCAGCACCCACCAGGGGGCAGTAGTGCCCACTTTCGAAATCACTGGCTTAGGGCAACCTGTCAGTTGCTTGGATGGAATGTTGGTGGTGGCATGAGCCATATAGCAAACATCAACTGCCAGTGGGACCAAGGGTATAAAAAGCCCTAGAGACCCAGGGCTGTGTTCTGTTCTTACCTGACTTTGCCCTGACTACTCACTTACCTCTTACCCCCACTTGGGCCCCAGGTGGCAGGAGTGAGAACATGGGTTAAGAGAAAGCTAGGCCTAGAATGGAATAGGGTGTAAGACCTAGCTTCTAGAGCAACTCAATAATATTATTATCATCACTGGCAAAATTTAGTCTAAGAACAACTTTATTTATCAACTAGAGACTGCATCACTCTGACCCAGGGCTGCGTGCCCTGGGTCAGCAGAAGACCATCCAGATAGGATCCTTAGCAACGTTTAGACAGATAATCTTTCTCCTTAGATCACAGTATTTCCTAACCCTCTTTCCATTGCCTCGTTCCCTTACTCTATTATCAATAAACCCCTTAGCCTTCACCAGAGAATTCTGTGATTATTTGCCTACCATCTAAGGCCAAGAATAGGTAACAGGAAGGGTTCTGAGCAGTTTAGGCTAGAACAAACTCCATGGCTGAAAAGCAGGATGTTCAACATCCACTTCCTGTCAGTCCTTTGATTCACCAATAGGAAGCTGCTTCCTCAGCAGGGAAGGGGCCGGTAACCTGTTAGCTTAAAGGGCCTGGTGTCAAGCAGTGAGGTTTTCTCTGGACACTCAGTTACCTGGGTTGGATCCTTGATACATTTATAACAAGTATCAAGCTCAGCCTAGGTACAGCTCATTCCATCTTTGGCAACTAGCATCTTCCTCCTGCTAGCCTTATTACCAGCATAAGGCCCCTTCTTATTTATTAATTACATGACACATAAAAGCACTCCAGGCATTATAAGAGGTTTGAGAATGAGACCAAAAGAGATAAAATGACAAGACCAATTCACATACGTAGGAAATGTCACAGCCAACGTTCTAACCCAAGTCTTGTAATTTGAAATTCAGCTATTGTTCCTTTTACCCAACTATTCAATAGGCAACAAATTCAATAAGAGAATCACAGAATTTGGGATTTGGAAGGGATCTTGATGATCACCTAGGCCAGTGATTCCCAGAGTGGGTGCTACTGCCCCCTTGGTGGGTGCTGCAGTCATCCAGGGGGGGTGGTGATGGCCACAGGTGCATTTATCTTTCCTACTAATTGTGCTTAAAATTTGAAAAAAATTAATTTCCAGGGGGCTCAGTAATATTTTTTTCTGGAAAGGGGGCGGTAGGCCAAAAAAGTTTGGGAACCACTGACCTAGTCCAACTCATGTATGAATGAAGTTCTCTTCATATCTGTCTGACAAGGTATGGGTTCAAATGATCCTTATTCACCTGTATTAACTTTGAACAAGTCGCTTGACTCCTGTTATTTCCATTTCCTCATTTATAAAATGATGAATTTAGATTAGATGAACCACAATTCTAAGCTTCCTGTTTTCTCTGGTATGGTATTAAAAAGTAGCTAATTATCATGATTTGGGCACTATTTTGTTGTTTTTTTTTTTTTTTATATATCAGTAAAATGAGCCTGACCAAGGCTGACAATCAAAATTCTAACACTGGAAGGAAAATTGACACATATAATCTTTAATTTCAAATAAAAGCTTAAATCCCAATTTATCTTCATTCGGCATTTTGTCAGGTCTAAGAATCAAAGATGTATTCTATAGAACTTTTTCTATTGATATTCCCAGAATTTAGAGTAATGCTTGGCACAAATTAAGAATTTAATAACTTTTTCCTTCCTTCCTTCCTTTCCTTCCTTCCTTTCCTTCCTTTCTTTCCTTCCTTTCTTTCCTTCTTTGTTTCCTTCCTTTGTTTCCTTCCTTCCTTCCTTCCTTCCTTCCTCCTCTTTTTCTTTCCTTTCTCTTCCTTTTCATCCTCAGAACAAGTATTTTCTCTCTTTGGAAATAAATCTATAAATGAGGGGGCCAGAAGAAAATGGTTTTTTCATAAAAGGTCCCTTACCTATCTTTATGCAATTCTATAATCATCTAGCATAGTTCCCAACTTTCAAATAAATGAATGAGTTAGAGGAACACTTCCCATTTCCTTTTTTTTTTAAGACCAGGAAATCTCTAGCTCAAGGAGAATGATGAAATTCACTTCCAGATTGCTTCCCTTGACTAAATTAAATTTACTTTCATTTAAAAAGTGAACTTAGGGGGCAGCTGGGTAGCTCAGTGGATTGAGAGCCAGGCCTAGAGACGGGAGGTCCTAGGTTCAAATCCAGCCTCAGACACTTCCCAGCTGTGTGACCCTGGGCAAGTCACTTGACCCCCATTGCCTACCCTTACCACTCTTCCACCTATAAGTCAATACACAGAAGTTAAGGGTTTAAAAATAAAAAAAAATAAAAAAAAGTGAACTTAGGAAATTACTTTCAGAGATTGGCAAAAATCAAATGGACCATTTAGAAAAGATTTTATTAACAAGTCTATTAAAAAATAGGAAGGAGATAATTTCCTATCTAAGATATATCATTAATAGATTTCAAGGGATTTTCAAGACGAAGATGATGCTCATATTGAAGCAGAGATGGAAAGTTGTGGTATTTGTAAACCACTATGTCACATGAGGATTTGTGTCTTAAAACATTGTTCAGGGTTTTCTTCTCCCAGTTCTACAAATCTTTTGGAGCTATGTATAACGGGCTGATTGGGAGTTTGGCTCTTTTCCACATTGTCTTGGAAAATTTAGTAATGCTGGACAGCCTGATCAGGGTAACCATCATTCCTGTTCAGCCTGTTCAAGTTCTTAAAATCCACTGAGAAAAGAAAAAAAAGGAAAAGAGAAGAAAAGGAAAAGAAGAAAAGGGGAAATGGAGAAGGGAGAGTAAATGAAAGAAGAAAGAAAAGGAAGGGGGCAATGAGGGAGAGAAGAGAGAAAGGAGACAGTTGGAAGAAGACATCAAGGCATATCCTATAAGGAACAGTTGTTGGGAGGAGGTCCTATGCATTCTTACACTCATGATGAAAACAACTGAACTTTTTTCAGGGATCACTCCTCTAGTAGAATTCTGCTGCCACCTTTAGTTCATTTCTATATTCTACAGAGGAAATCATTCCCAAGCAATGGTAAAATGAGGCCTTGTTTTTTAAGGATCATGATATGCTTACATAGGGAGAGAAAATTAATCAAATTAGCCTTCTTAGACATGAGGTTAGAATAACTTTCTTTAAATTTCATCAGAAATTGGACAGAGGTCTGAAGATTTTTTGTTTGCTTGTTTAGTGGTCTTTGAAGGATAGTAACATTTTCTTGTGAAAAGTGAGCTTCATTTTTAGACTTCATAAAGCAGAGTTGAGTTGGCACATTTCTAAGCATTTTAAGGCTTTTCCTTAATTAAAAGAACTTAAAATTATTATTTTCGTTCTTAAATCCAGCAATACCACTACTAGGTCTGTATACCAAATATACATATATATATGCATATATATATATATATAAAGATATAGTTTTTTAAAAAGGAAAAAGATCAATTTGTACAAAAATATTTGTAGCAGATCTTTTTTTTTGTGGTGGCAAAGAATGACAACTGGGGGGGGTGGTGCCCATGATATGAGGAATGGCTGAACAAGTTGTGATATGTGATTGTGATGGAATACTATTGAGCTATAAGAAACAATGAGCTGAATGATTTAAAAAAAAACCTTAAAAGACTTAAATGAACTGATGAAAAGAAGTGAGCAGAACTAGGAGAATGTTGTACATAGTAACAGCAATATTGAATGATGATCAGCTGTAAATGACTAAGCTATTTTCAACATAACTAAGGCAATTCTGAAGGACTTATGATGAAAAATACTATTAACCTCCAGAGGCTGAACTGATGGATCCGAATGTAGATCAAAGCATGCTTTAAAAAAAAAAAAAAAAAGGAAAAAACCTTTCCTTGTTTTTCTTGTTTTTTTTTGGTCTGTGTTTTCTTTTCACAACATAACTGACTACACATGTATAACCTATATCAGATTACTTGTCATCTCAGAGAGGAGAGCGGAAAGGAGGGAGGAAGGGAAAAATTCAGAGCCCAGAATTTTGAAAAGCGTATGTTAATTTTTACATGTAATTGGGAAATATTTTTAAATTTAAAAACATTACATCATGATGACATTATCTTTACCTTCATTTCTGTGTGTGATAGAGCCTTTTGGGAATCTGGAAAATTAAATACATAGGATAACAAAGGAAAACAATTACAAGTATCCATTCCACATTGCAACTTTCCCCATTATGGTTTTTGATATATCATGAATTGGCACAAGAAATTAAAAGGGAATTGGGGTGGGGGGGGTTTTGTGGAAGCTGCAGATGACACATGAAGGCCAGCAGATGACAGAAAAAGTTTAGAAATGCAGAAATGTATAAAATATTTGTATAGTTTTGTATGTCAGCATATTTTCTCTTTTAATACCATAAACAGAATTTCTTCTAAAGTTAAAATAAATAAAAAGTTAAAGTTTTTTTAAATGTGAAAGCCAGCACATGACACCAAAGATTAGAAATGTGGAGATATCTTAACATTAACTTACATATAGCCTATGATCAGATTCTTAACCAAAATTTTATAATAAGGTACTATAAACACCCCAAAAAGGAAAAAGAAAAGATTCAGACTTCTCTGGTATGAAGGGAGGACCAAAAAATTTTACTTGGATTTCCTGATCCCTGGGAACTGCTCCCCTAATGTCCCACAATGTGGAAGAGATATTGAAATAGTATATTGAAATGGTTATCAAAATACTTTTTATAAAATTCATGGGTCCTCAGTCTAAGAGCTCCTATGAGGAGATCTGGCTAATCTATCTTATCTTTTTCCTAAAATAATTTGAATGTTGAAATTATTTGCAGATGGGACCATAGGATTTAAAACTGAAAGTTCTAGTCCAGAGTTCTCATCTTATAGAGAAGGAACTGAAAGCCTAGAGAAGTTAAGTATTTACCAAAGACTACAGAGGAAGGAACAGCTGGACTTATCTCAGTCCTCTAACTTCTTTCCACTATGCCAAAATTCATTTTATGTTATATGAATAACAGTTTTCTGAATATTTATACTAGACTAGAGATAGGGACAGAAGTTGGCTTGAGGCACTTAAAATAATATTTTGTTGTCTTTCCCTGAGATTAGTATAAAATACCTTGCTCTCCTCAGACTGCATAAATGCTTGATACTATAGAGACTGGCTATTTTCTGAGCAGTCACCATTAATCACGTGGTATCAAATGCTTAGGGAAAAGAAGGCAAAACTGAATGTGAAGTGTCTAAAAGAAATCCCCTTTATTAGTTCTATTTTAACCTTAAGTATAGTTAATGGTTCTAATGACATGAAACACATCCCAAATGGCTTAATCACATAATAAAATCATCTCAGAGAAAGGATGAGAGATTCCTGGTAGGATCTTTTAAGGGTTTAGAATCATTATGAGGAATTAAAAATGAAAAAGATCCTGGGCTTAATACTGAAAAATCCTTAGAGGGTTAATTAGGACAAGAAAAAAGCCAGAGGTCTGGGACATGTTTCCTAAAATGGAGATGCTCTTAAGAAGGATTAAAGTTTGCAAAGTAAAAGTGGCTGAATTTAAGGTGAGAATTCTGCAATAACAGGACTATTGAAAATGACTGGAAATCAAAGATCATCTCCTTTTAGAGCTTGTCAGAGGATATGGAAATAGATTTCATATTTTTGAAAGTATTCCTCTATTTGTTTTGCATTGTTAGTTTTGTTATCATAGTAGTATATTCAGATTATTCTTTTTTCCCTTCTGGTTTTGCTTTGATTTCACCTTTTTTATTTGTTGTTTTATTAATTTCATTTTCTTCCAATTTCCTTTTAATCTAATTAGGCAAAGATTTATCAATTTTATTGATCTTTTCACAGAACAAACATTTACTTTTATCATTTCTATTTTTTGTTTCTATTGATACAGTTATGTAGTACCTCCTCTGGGTTACTTTCTCCAACTCTCACTGATATTGGAGGGTTGGGACCCCAGAAGGGTGGTTGATTATTTATTCCCTTAGGGTTCAGTCTGGATCATCAAAGGCCAGTTCTCCCTTTACAGACACTATGTTATCGCTGCTGGAAGAGCACAAAACGAAGGTCAGATCCATAAAGACTTCAGTTAGAAGAAGGGCTTTAACTGATTCTTCTAAAGTATTGCTATATATCTATATATCTATATATCTATATCTATATCTATTGATAACAGAGTTGATTCTTGAAGGAAACAAGAGATTCCAATAGGCAGAGGGGAAGACAAAGTACATTACAGACGTGGGAGACAGTCAATTTAAAGGTTGATGCGGGGAGAATGGAGTGCTATGTGTGAGTAACCATAAGAAAGCCAATTTAGAAATATCCATTTGGTTGTAGAAAAAAGTTTGTGGAAGGCTTTAAGTACTAAATAAGAGTTTACATTTGATCTTGGATGTTAGAGGAGGTGCTGGAGATTATTGTATAGGGGAGTATCATGATCAGTTATGCAATTTAGGAAAATTACTTTAGAAGCTATACAAAGGATAGTAGTATGAGACATGAAGGAAGAAGGGCAGTTAGTAAGCTAGCTTAGGCTAGAGGGAATGAAATTCTGAACTAAAGTAGTAGAGTACAATAATGGGGAATACCAGGGTTGTTGCCTTAAATATTATTTTGTGGGCTCAGTGCATGTGAGGGAGACAGGAATGACGGAAGGCAGGATCGAACAAGGTAGGGAGACTGGGTTTAACTGCTAAGGAGATTATCTGTTAACAGAAGTGGCAGTCAGGCCCTAACTGTCACTCTGCACCTTCTAGGCAAGGGGCCTATGGAGACTAGCAGGCAAATGGCAAGAATTTATAACAATTTAATTAAGAAAAACAATCGTAAAGGATGGGAATAAGGGTTTCTACACTTTCAAACCAAGGGCAAACCAAAGGGTTAGGGAAGGGACTTAACTACTTAACTACTCTCATCTAAGACCTAAGCCAGGCAGGGCCCAGAGAATGGCAGGACTGGGGTGGGAATCCTCACAGCAGAGTCCAGAGATGTTACAGGATGCCAGGAGCCAACTCCTATAGAACTGATGATCCAAAGCAGCCCAGTAGGGAGAGGAAGTCTGCAAACTGTCCACCAGATCGCAGGTCACTTCCCTACTCAGTGCTGTCTTGCAGGATTGATGTCCTCTGTTTTCAACCTTCACCACTATCCAAGATCCCAAGGAATCAGGGTACAGCTCCACTAGCTCTGAGGTCTCCCAGGGTCAGTTACAACTTGTCCTAACCACCATGGAGTCTGACTTAGAGAGCAAAAGCCACTTCCTGCTTCCCCATTCCATGTGGAATTCTCCGGCCCTTCCAGTTAGATCTCCTACCTAATAACTAAATAATCTTCCTCACAACAGTACAGAGAAAGGGACATGTACAAAAGGTGTTAAGGTAGAATGGGCAAGATGTGGCAAGTGATTGTGTGTAGGAGGAGAGGGAGAATAAGGAGTTAAGGATGATTTGAAGGCTAAACCCTTGAAGACTTCAGAAGAATAGTGATATCTTTGACAGTAATAGGGAAGTCTAGAAGGTGGGGGGAAGGTTTAGGGAGAAAAATAACGTGTTCTGTTTCAGGCATCTTGAGGCTGATATGTCTATGAGATGCTCAGTTGGAAATGTTCAATAGACAATTAGTTGATGATTTAGTATCAGAGATTAGGAGATAATAGGGTTAAATATATACATCAGGATGTCATCTGCATAGAGATGATAATTAAACCCATGGATCTGTTGGGGTCAATGGTGAGAAAATATAGAAAGAAGAGAAGAAGATAGGGCCTGATGGGCATTTCTTGGCATGATGGTGATATAGCAAAAGAGCTTGAATAGAAGCAGTCCAATAGATAGGAAAACAATCATCAAACTATATTGAGAAGATAGCGGAAGTTATGGATTCATTGTTATCTTCATCAAAGGAGAAAAATTTTATCCTGAAGAATTTCCCAATCAAAACAAAGTGAAAATAAAACCTCACCCCACCCCTCAACTTCTTATAAAGCATTTTGAAAAATAGGTCTTTTATTGAGAATATAGTCAGTCAATAAACATCTATTAAACACCAGGTAGTGTGTCAAGTGCTGCAGAGACAAAGGAAGGTTAAAAATATAGTTTCTTCCCTTAGGAACTCACAGTCTAATGAGGGTGATGATATGGTAATAATTTTGTACAAACAATCTACATATGGGTTAAATTGGAGATAATCAGTAGAAGAAAAGAACTTGAATTGGGAGGGATTTGGAAAGGCTTCCTGTAGAAGATGGGATTTTAACTATGATTTGAAGAAAGCTTGATGACAGAGATGAGGAAGGAAAGCATTCTAGTATGAGGGACAGCAAAGGATTGATACATACCTAGAGTTAAGAGATGTAATGTTTTGTTCAAGGAGTCCAATTTCATTTGACTGAAGAGTTTAAAGTAGAATGTAAGATGTAAGAAAATTGAAGATAGGTTGTGGGGAGAACAGGTTATGGAGGGCTTTGGCCTTTAAAAATATTATATTTGATCCAGGAGATGATAGGAAACCAATGCAGTTTTTTGAAAAGTTTTTTTGACATGGTCAGACCTGCAATTTAGGAAGATCAGAGTGATTTAAGTCCCCCTAAGCCTGTTAGGTGGAACAGAAGAAAGAATGTTGCCCATCAAGTCAGGGAAGATGTGAGTTCAAATCATCAAATCAAATCAAATATTAACTCCTTTTTGCCTCAGTTTCCTCCTCGGTAAAATGAGCTGGAGAAAGGAATTAGCAAACCACTCCAGTATCTTTGCCAAGAAAACCTCAAATGGAATCACAAGGAGTTGTATGGGACTGAAAAACAACCAGACAACAACAATGTGCCAGGCACTGTGCTAAATGATCGACATATGAATAAGAAAAAGAAGGGCTCTGTCTTCAAAGAGCTTACAAACTACTGGGGAAGACAACACACAAAATAAATTTGAAAAGAGGTACCAGAGGCTATTCAGTGAAGGGGTATAATGTTTCTGGAGCTGAAACCAAGTAGAGTTGCTATAGAAAATGAGTTTCCTGAAAGTTCTGAGACCTTTGTAAGGGAGGATGCTGGAGGAGTTTATTGCTTTACTCTCCACCCTCCATCAGAAAGAAGAGGCAACTGAAGGTACTGAGAAGATGTGATTAAGTTGTTGCATAATGATGAGGTTTCAGGTAATGAGTTTAATCTGGAGGAAGCCTGATTTTTCTTGGAGTTTAAACCAAGCAGAGTTGCAGATAGAAAATGAAGAGTCTGCACTAGTGCAGTGCCAGTATCAAAGCACAGCAAAGAAGAGAACATTATAAGAGATGTTACCAAGGTAAAATCCACAGGTTTTGGCAGCAGTTTGGATATGAGGGACGAGACTGAAGATAATACCTAGGTTGTGAGTCTGAGTGACTGGAAGGATAGTGCTGCCTTGACAATAATAGGGAAGTTAGGAAGCTGGGTTTAGGGGGAAGGATAATGAGTTTACTGTTCGATCCATTACATTTAAGATATCTACAAGGGATCGGGTTTGAAATGTATAACTTGGTAGTCAGAGATGTGAGACTGAAGTATCGTGCTTGTTATGAGTAAGATTAGATTAGCTAGTTATTAGGAATTAAGTTGTACCTGCCTAGCAGGAAGGAGCTGGAGCTGGGAATTCCAGGTTGGAATGAAGGAGGAGGAAGTCTGTCTGTGCCCTGAGTGAGGACTCCATGAGTGGTGGGCAAAACTGTTGCCAGCCTGGGAGACCTCAGAGAAAAGGATACCCTGCTTCCTGTTTTCCCCTGGGATCCTGTGTGGTGTGTCATCTAGCAAAAGGACAAGATCTACAGAGCCAAGAGAGGAAGTGAAGTTTGAGAGCTGGTGGACAGTGCTTCAAGCAAAACCTTCTCTACTTGGTACCTGAGACAACCTTAGCTCCTGGCATCCAGAGATCATCAGTGGATTGCAGTGAGAATCCCAAAGCCACAAAGCCCCTAGCTGAGCTGCACTCAAGCCTGGCAGGTTCCAGGTCTGAGGCAGAAACCCAGAGACTCCATTTATAGCTCCTTGGGCCCTGTTAGTTTAGATCACTTAGATTAATGTAGTAGAATAAGTCCTTCCCTTTCCCTGTGGGGTTTTGTTATTAGGTGTTAAGGGTTTAGAGTAGTCATTCCTATCCCTCCTTTTAGTTGTTTCTAATTAAAACCCAGTTTCATCCTGTTGCCTTGTCTGTTGAATTCAAGACCTCTGGCCAGAGTGACAGTTGGCTGTTATTTGTCAGTTAGGAGTAGCTTAGCTGTACAAGTCTTCAGTGTCCAAGTCTAATCTCTCTTAAATTCCAAAGTGTGTTCCCACAAACCCCTTAGTTTATTATAATATCCCTGGTGACCCCATTACCTTACTTATATTTTCCTACATGCTATATAAGTAA
Source organism: Gracilinanus agilis (assembly GCF_016433145.1). NCBI lineage: Eukaryota > Metazoa > Chordata > Mammalia > Didelphimorphia > Didelphidae > Gracilinanus > Gracilinanus agilis. The sequence continues at coordinate 45,085,129 of NC_058135.1, forward strand.
ATCTGAGAATTAGTATAGAAATAATAATTGAATTCATTGAAATCACTAAGTTAAATAGTGTAAGATGAGAAGAGGGATCAGGAAAGAGCCCTATGGGACACCCAAGCTTAGTGGGTATAACCTGGATGAAGATGCAGCAAAGGAAAATGAGAAAAATTGATCAGAAAAATAAGAGGATAATCTGGAGAGAGTAATGTTATGAAAACCTAGAGAATATCAATGAAAAGAGGGTGATGGACACTGTTAAAACCTCTAGAAGTCAAGAGGGATGAGGACTTAGAACTGTACATTAGATTAGACAAGTAAGGGACCATTAATAACTTTAGATAGAGTACTTTTAAGATGTTCAAATCATCTAGAAAGTTAAGAAAAGAATAAGGGAAGAAGAGGCACCAGTTGTAGACAGTACCAGTCATAGAGAGAGCTTAGCCACACAAAGGGAGAAGTTTAGGATGAAAGTTAATGGAGATGGATGGATCAAGTGATGGTTTTTTTTAGAACAAGAGAGACATGAGCCAGTTGAGTAGGGAAAGAACCAGTTGACAAAAGAGATTGAAGGTAGTGGAAAGGGGAGAAGAATGATGGAGGGGACAATCTGCTGGAGAATATGGGAAGGAATCAGGTCACTTAGACAGGTAAAGGGGTTTGCCTTTGTAAGTAGAAGGGCTGTCTCTTCATGTGAGACTAGGGTGAGGAAGAAGATAGAGGCAAAAGCATCTGAGTGATGTGAGATGAGGAAGTGAGATGAGGGAGCTCTCAGTGAATGGCCTCATTTTTTCAAAAGTTAAATATGAAACAAGGTTCTCAGCTGAGAAAGGGGGCAGAAGTGAAAATATTTTAAGGAGGGATAAAAAGGTTTGGAGAGCCACTGAGCTGATTAGGATAGTGAGTTAATTAAGAAGGTGTAACAAAATTGTTTTATAGATGGAAGGCACAACTGAGATGTATGTAAATTTGTACTAGACACTATCATTACACTTTCATGAGTTTTTCTAACTTCCTTCACCATTATAAGGGAAGGAACGAAGTTGGTCAGAAAGAGTATGAGTATGGGTGGGGGAGTGATCCCAGGCTGAGTCTCAGTACGCCCAGATTGACATTATTACAATTCATTATTATAAGAAGTTTACATATGTAGGAGTAAAAATGAATAAATATTCCTAGTGTTTTAAAAAATGTATATTATTTAATGATAAACAAAAAGAGAAGGAAAAGGATTCTTTCAGTAAAGTGAGCAAAGAGAGCCAAAAACTCACACCTGCAGCACTTTACAAAAAAACAACACAAGCTCCAAAAAAAGAGCCCCACAGTGAGGGTCTCAGCCAAATTTATCTCCCAAGCTCCGTATGTTAAACGAGGACATAACTTAAAATGGTGCTGGGAATGTAGCTCGGGTGTGGCAAATTTTCCACCAGCACACATAATATGTGTCTCCTATACTGTTGAAATTTTGAGTGTAGAGAAAATCTTAACTCTCCCTTCCAACAACAATAGAAATGACCTTAATTACGAATATCCCACTTTCCTTAGTACATAACTGATTCTCAACTCACAAATACACATCAGGTCTCACCAAGCTGTTAGACTTTCTACTCTGGGGCTATGTGGCTGTCAGCTGAAGACCATGGTAGCTAGTTGGCATGAATTAGTTCTTCAGAGGGTTGACAATCCTGTGAATGAAGATGGGAAGCTGCTATGCAGTGAAAGGAATGAAATCTCAGAGTTCTTGAAACCTCAAAATTGGCAAACATTCAAAAGCAGTTAGTCATAGAAACGTTGTTTCCAAAAGGTGTTAAGCAAATTAATTTCTAAATGGATATGGAATTGTGAAAATAAGCAGAATATTCATATAGAAATAGCATAAAGCTGAACTGGCTATTAATTTGAAAATTGTCAAAATGAGAGTCCATTATGCAAATCGAAACAACTTTGATTTATCATCTCACACATATCAGTTTGTCTAAAATGATAAAAGGGCAAAATAACAAGTGTGGGAGGGGATGTGGAAAAATAGGGATACTAACAAAACATCGTTAGTGAAACTATGAACATATCCAAACATTTTGGAGAACAATCTAGAATTATGCTCAGAGTTATAAAACTGTGTATATCTTTTGACCCAGCAATACCACTATTAGGTTTATTTCCTAAAGCGATCAAGGAAAAAATAGAAAACAAACTATATGTTCTTAAATATTTATAACTGCTCTTTTTGTGGTGGCGAAGAACTGGAAACTGAAGGGATATCTATCAATTCGGTAGTGGGTGGACAAATTGTGAAATATGTTTGTAATGGAATATTATTGTTCCATGAGAAATGACAAACAAGTTGATCACAAAAAAAAAAAAAAAACCAAACTAGGAAAGACTTCTGTGAAGTGATGCAAAGTGGAGTGATCAGAACCAAGAGAACATTGCACATTGTAACAGCAATAATGTATGATGATCAACTGTAAATGTCTTATTTAATATCAACAAGGCAAGGACCTAGGACAACTCCAAGGGACTCATGACAAAAAAGGCTATCCACCGCCATAGATGAAACTAAAAGGGGATAGAGAGGTGGCTCAGTGGATTGAGAGCCAGGCCTGGAGGTGGGAGGACTTAAAAAGTTTGGTATTAAACACTTCCTAGTTGTGTGACCTGAACAAGTCACTTAACCCCCATTGCCTAAACCTTACTGCTCTTTTGCCTTGGAACCAATACTTAGTATGGATTCTAAGATGGAAGGTAAGGTATTTTTTTTTTTTAAAGAAGAAACAGAGAGTTCAAATGCAGATTGAAACATACCTTTTTTTGCTTTATTTCCTTCATGAATTTTTCTCTAGTGTAAGCAATACATGTCTTGTTTCACAACATGATGAACAGGGAAGAATGCTTTATATGATAATATGTATCAATGGTTCCCAAACTTTTTTGGCCTACCGCCCCCTTTCCAGAAAAAATATTACTTAGCCCCCTGGAAATTAATTTTTTTAATTTTAATAGCAATTAATAGGAAAGATAAATGCACCTGTGGCCATCACCGCCTTATTGGATTGCTGCAGCATTCACCAGGGGGTGGTGGCACCCACTTTGGGAATCACATATATATATAAATAACCTATACCATATTATCTGCCTCCTTGAGGAGTTGTAGAAGGGAGGGAAAAAAGTATAAGACAGATTTTTGTATCTAGGTAATGTGAGAATTTGTTTCTCTTGGATAGACATATTTATTATGATCTATTACATATATGTGACAACTCTCATATCATATTATTACCATTATATATAAAAACTCTCATATCATATTATTGCCATTTTATATACATAAAAATAAAAATAAATGGTAACAAAAAATAGGAGTCTATTTTTAGCTTTCATTTCAAAATGGTATAATGGTGTATGTTTTTTTGAACTGTGACAGTCTTTCTGTAAAATTTCTTTTTTCTTATTCCAAACTCTTTTTTTAAATGTCCGTAAAGTTATTTGATAATGCTTTTAGGAGTGAATTGTGAAAATGATCTCTTCATATGAGTGTCATAGCCCATCAAGATATAGGAATTGTTCCACTTTTGCTTTTGTATCCTCAGTATAGTGCCTAGCCCAGAAGATGTAGTAGCTAAAGGCTTATTATAGTGAACTGAATTTAAATGTAGGGGGTGCTTTCCTTAAATTTATGTGTGCACGCACATGCACACACACACATTTCAAAATGGAAGGAATAAGTTGTGCCATGTGATAAAAAAGAATATTTTACTGAGATTAAATTTTTTCATGAAATTAAAAATTTCCATCTTTATTGAAACATAAGGAAGTGAAGAAGGAAGAAGGCAGGGAGAAGCTTATATATCAGAAAGTCTTTACATTGTAGCATCACCTAATACCACACAATGCCTCTCCCAGTAGTCTAAAAGTACAGTATATGGTTAGAATCAAGAAGCAATAATTCTTTGAACTCTTACTACTTTTGAACAAAGGCTATTGGAATTCCACTTAAAGTTATCACGTTAGACAAAATAATGAGAGCTTATGCCTTCACCTGAGATTCTAGTCTAGGAAAAAAAACCATTTTCTTCAAAATAAAAAAACAATAAGATTAACAAGCACCAGCTTCTATTTCAGATAATGTGAATTATGTCAGTGAAAATTTTAATCCTTTATTTTGAGAAAGGGGCTTGTTTATTCCAACAAACTTGATTTTTGTTTTGTGCTTGTCCCATAGGAGAGAGGTGTACATGCTCTGTTGTTATTATATGAAAGCAAAATTTCACAGAAAGAATCTGGGAAGGATCCCTGTGTACCTCCTGTTCCTTAGGAGCTCACATCACCAGCACTGCTCGAATGCTGAAATAGAAAATTTGAGGTCCTGTTAATAGCTTGTTTTAATATCTTCTAATAAGGATATTTTAGCACCAGATCCTGCTTAAAACTATTTTGTGCCTTTCTATTTAGTGTGCACATTCGGTAATAAATGAAATAGTTCATTAAAAGGAATAATGGACCTGAAGATTTAACGTCCATAACCAAGTGGGACACTTCAGAAGCCTGAGAGTAGACATGGGGGTCAATTAGGCCTGATGCATCTTGTGGTCTGTAAGGAGTGATATGTTTTAGACCTAAAACTGGATCTCAGTTTCCGTACCTGTAAAGTGAAAGTGTTGGAATAAATTATTCCTTAAGTCCTTTCTAGAGCAGTTAGGTGGCATAGTAGATAAAATGCCACTAAGTGTCAGGAAGTCAGAAGTCAGGAAGACCTGAGTTCAAATTTGACCTCAGACACTTAGTACCTCTGTGACCTTAGTCAAGTCACTTAACAGTGTTTGCCCCAGTTCCCTCAACTGTAAAATGAGCTGGAGAAAAGAAACAGTAAATGTCTCCATGATCTTTGCCAAGAAAATTCTAAATGGGGTTATGAAGAGATTCCCTTCAGATTGAAATCTATGCTCCTGGAATCTTTTACTCCACAGGAAAATGCAGTACATGACACAGCTGTTGAAGCTCTTGGCAAAGAGGAGGCTCTATGACAAGTTAGTAGTTTTTGTTTTTTTTTAAACTCACTCTGCCTTAGGATCAATATCAATTCTGAAGCAGAAGAGCAGTAAGATCTAGGCAATGGGGGTTGAGTGACTTGCCCAGGATCACATAGCTAGGAACTGTTGGAGGCCAGATTTGAACCCAGGAATTCCCAACTTCGGGCTTAGGTCTCTGTCAACTGTGCTACCTAGGTGCCAATACATTTCCTCTTCTCTCGTTCAGAAAAGAGAGAGTGATCTCCTACATGATGCCAATAAATGCACATGGGTGATTGACATTCAAAATGGCATCCTTTGTTACCAGATTTGCTTGTTTCTAATTAGACTAGAAAGACTGGATTCAGATATTACCCTGGTCCCCCAGAATTCTCCTCAGTATCCTTTTCAGTAAAATGAGAAAAGTTTCAAAACTATGCATGCTCTATGATCTAATAATACCAAAACTAGTTCTATAAATGTAAGAAATTAAAAAATGGGGGAAACGACCCTTATATTAATAAATATTTAGAATTAGTCAGGTCCAAACCCACCATTTTATAAAGGAGGAACCTGAGATCCAAAGAGGTAAAATGTCTTGCCTAAAGTAATTTGAGTGGTAAATGGTAAGACTAGAATTTGAACCCAGGCTATTAAACCCCACATCTAGGGTCCTTTATGCTACACTGAACTCAGGTGGCATCATCAAAGTGGACATCAAGTTTGTGCAAGAAACATGACTTAATAGGCTTATAATGAATTAAAAAGGTGCAAAATACTGAGGAAAACACTATGTTGATCTGAGAAAATGAAATAGTAATCATACAAAGATTTTTATTTGGTATGTGTTGATTAAAGATTCCTAAAGACTGGCTTCTGGGTAAGAAAATCAATTTATTGATTAGGCTAGCAACAATCAATAAATCAATGAATCAAAGACTCCATAATTCTGCCTCATGGATTCATAGATACAGTTTTGGAAGCTCATTATTCAGGACTTCCCTGGATATCTCAAAATATCTCTGATAGCCTCAATCCTTTCCAATTTCTTGAGTAATGGTTGAAAGCCCCATTTCTGGTCCCATATCCCCAATATCTAAAAGGAGAAAAGATTTCTACTCAGTTAGGAGTGAACTTATCCAATGTGTCTCAATGGGAGATTCAAGGACTTGGTTCTGCATTAGCAGTCATACCTGGCTTAGGCTAGTTAAGCAAGACAGAGCCCATCATTTGATCTTTCTCTCACTCTACAATGGAAGATATTCTAGAGTGGAGCATTCTCTAAATTCCCCAGGAACAAAGGAAAGAGGAGCAAGGTTTGAGGAACTGATCTGAACTTCAGTTCAAAAATGAGAAATAGAAATAAATCAATATATTAGAAAGAAAATCTCTCCAATAGAAGCCAAGTCTAAATATACATACACATATATATGTATATACACACATATGTTTCCAAATATTATACAAATTGCATTTTTTGATATGATAAATATACAGAACATATACCTTTCTCCTTTGTAGAGCAGATTAAATCCTTCTTCAATTTCATAAAAAGGTAAAACATGGGTTATTAATTCATCGAAGTCAAATTTCTTTGCCAAGAAGTCAGTCACTATTTTGGGGAGGTCATCTTTGCTTTTCCAACCTTAAAAAAAAATCAAGCACCAGTATTTATTCTTTGTAAAATGTTAAAGATCAGTCAAGCAATTAACATTTTTTTAACTATTTACTATGTGACAGCCCAGAGAGTGAGTGGCAAAAAGGAAGACAACAACAGCTTGCTGCACAAAGATCGGTTAAATAACATACTAAAGATTTGTCCTTATTTGGATTATTGTTAGAGAGTTGAACACAGGAGAGGAGGCCAGAGCCATTTGCTGGAAGACACACACTTGTCAAATTTCAGGGTGTGAAGAATAGATTGAAAAGGGGGCAGCTCAGTGGCTCAGTAGATAGAGGCAAACACAGAGTCAGGTATTCCTGGTTTCAAATGTGACCTAAAATACTCTCTAGCTGTATGACCCTGGGCAAGTCACTTAACCCCAACTGCCTAGACGTTACTGCTCTTCTGCTTAGGAATCCATGCTTAGGTTTGATTCTGAGAAAGAATGTAAAGGTCTAAAAAAACAAGAAGTTAGAGGGAACAGCTAGGTAGCACTGTGGATGGAGCTTCAGGCCTGGAGTCAGGAGGACCTGGGTTCTAACTTGACCTCAGACACTTTCTAGATGGGTGACCCTGGGCAAGTCACTTAATTGCCTAGTCCTTGCCAAGCTTCTGTTTTAGAATTAATACTAAGAAGGTAAGAGTTTCAAAAACAAAAAGAAAAGAAAAACAAGTTAGAGAAGCCAGGATTGAGCAGTAAAAAGATAAGATCTAGTTAATTATTTTTTTCTTCTTTGATATCACCTTCAAATCCCTCCCTTCATTTTTCTCTGAATTTCACTCAAAGAATTCCCCTTTTTTTGGTTGACATGCCTCTTAAGCTGTTATGAAATCTCTTACTTCGCCAAAGGACATGTTGGAATGTCTAGTCTCTTTCCCTTCTGTGCCAATGGCCTTCTCACTCACCTTCACATGTCTCTGCCACTTACATTCCTCCTTCTGACTGATGTGTTCCTGCCCAGGATCACAATTCATGAAAAGCTCAGAACACCCATTCTCAATTCTCTCTTGGCTCCACCCCTCACTCTCTGGGCTTTTCTTAACATTTCTCCATTCCCTGCATTTAGCTTAGTCACAGGCACATAGTAAACATTCAATAATTGTTCTCTCTGTCTCTGTCTCTCTGTCTGTCTGTCTCTCTCTTTCTCAGTGAATGAATGAAAACTCTTCATTTCTTAGCCAACATACCTCCAAAAGTACTTCCTTTCCAGGTGCGTCCGGTAAACAACAGCATTGGATCAAAGGTGCACATTGTAACTGATGGTGGAAGACCTACTATCACACTGGTCCCATAACTCATATGGCAGGAAGCCAGGGCATCGGTCTGATAGGTAAATGAAGAAGAAATTGTGCTTCTTATAATATCCATCAGAACAGAAATAGTCCTGAGCCTTGCTCCTCTTACACCACTGAGCATAGTCCTCCAAGTTAACGGATTAGAAACTTCCATTAAATGCTTTCGATTTGCCAGGCAAAAATGACAACAAGAATAAGAATGTCAAGCAAAAGGAAAACAGCCCCTGACTCAAGGATCCTAAAAGGGGATGGAAGGTAAGGGACAACATTTATAGATATAAGCATTAAAAAAGTCTACAAAGAAAATTCAAGGTAATTTGGGTATGGGGATGAGGAGAAGAAATTAACAACTAGGGGGATCAGGAAAAGGCTCTTATAAGGGTTAACTAACATTTGAGGGAATTGGGTTGAGGCAGAGGTGAAGAAAGAGCTCCTTCCAGGAAATATGAGACAATCTAGTCAAAGGCAGGGAACTCATATGAGAGTGTCATATCAAGGGGAAAAAAAAGCAAGCCCCTATATGTTTGCATAGCTTTGGTTTCTTATGTAATGTAATGTAATAGTAGAGTTGTGGTAGCTTTTACTCTCCTATCTAGATGTATTTTCCTCCAGAAGGCAGGAAACAGAAGGCAAAAGCATAAAATCATAGATGTAAGGCTAGAAGGGACCTTACCTTATCCAACCCCCCTCCTTTTCCAGAGGAGCAAATTCTCTAGGTAGGTTCTGGATCCAGAGCCCAGAAAGGAAGTCCAGGCGAATCACACTGCTTTTGTGTATAATATTTAACTCATGAGGTTAGCCAGAAGAGATCAGAACAGCTAAACTTGATTCCAGGAGAGATGCTAACCTCATCAAGACAATCTCAGTCCAGTTGGTGGATCTCAAAGCCTTGTGGAGTCCATCTCTAATTTGCATAAGCCATACTCTTCCATCACTAACTGATGATGCCTTGGCCTTTCATAAAGCTTCCTTCTTTCCATAATCTCTCCTTTCCTTCTTTTCTCTCCCTTTCTCTACTGGTTTCTCTGTCATGTTGTCTTATATGTCTCTCTCCCCTTGACTTTGTCTTGCTGTCTATTTCTCTGACTTCATCTCTCTGTCTTTTTCTACCTGTCTCTTTCTCTAGTTCTCTTGATAAAGAGCTTTTCATGGTCCTACCACTTCCTTTCCCCCTATGTGTTCTATATAGGTTGAGCTCTTTCAGGTCACATGAATGGGAGCATTTTTCATTAGGTAGCTGGTGGCTCAGTGGATAGAATGCTGGCTCTGGAGTGCAAATTCAGCCTCAAAACATTTACTAGCTAGGTGATTCTGGGCAAGTCATTTTACCTCTACCTGCCTCAGTTTCATCATATGTAAAATGGGGATGATGGTAGTACCTACCTAGCTGGGTCATTGTGAAGCTCAAATATGAAATTTTATTTATATATAGCTTTGCATACCTTAAAGCATTATATAAATTCTAGTTATTATAATTCATTTTTGATATATAGTCATCCCTCGCTATATAGGGGTTCACTTATGGGGCTTCACTGTAGAGCGAGTTTTTTTTTAAATCTAATTCTTTATTGTGAAATTAATTACACTTATCATGGCACACTTATCATGGTTGATGAAATGAAAGGCAACCAACCACAGCATTATGTTCTGTATCCTGGGTGCTGATTGGCTCAGTGACTGTAGGTTAATAAGTGTGGGAAAGGTTTATAGGATAGTGGGAAGGGTTCATAAAGCCTAAATATATATATGCACATATATATATATAATAAATATAATGCTACTTCTTGGAATTTCACCTATCAGGGGGTTCTCTGGAACATAACTCCTGCAATAGGAGAGGGATCACTGTATAACAATAAAATGGTTACAATAGTTTTCTTGAATTATTGATTACTTGTGTCACCTTCAACTCATAAGATAATGTTGCAGTGCTATACTTGACAATATAAAACTGATCTTACACTTTAGATATTATTGGTCAATATCTAAATCTATGGATCAGAAGGGGAATGAATGAAAAAATGTCCTTAATCCCCATATCCAACCAACCCCAGATCATATTTCACATTGTAAGATCTGGCTCTCTACCAGGATACCTGTGCCCACCTGACACCAGGCACCAGGACACCTGTGCCCACCTGACATAGGCATCTAGCCATTTGCCCTCCCACCAAGAATACTGGAAATGGTATAACAATCTACAACTTTATTCACCATCATTTTGATTTACCCAACCAAGATGCCTTTCTCTCTCTCTCTCTCTCTCTCTCTCTGCTTCTTGTATTATCCTATTATCTCCTCCTAGCAGAATAAAAGCTCCCTGAAGGCAGAAACTGTGTTTGGGTCATTAGAACCTAGCCCAATGTCCAGCACATAGTAGATGTTTACTGAATTCTTGCCGATTGAAACTGGATGCACACACACACACACACACATATCCAGCTTTGAGAGGTGAATTCTATTCAGATTTATGCTGAGACTCAATATTTGCTCATGGCTCCCAAGATCTTGGTTCTTCCTAACAGATTACTTACCATGGTTTCGAGGAGCCCAATGGCCTCAAAGGTATACCCCACAGAATCGCCAGTCATTTCCTTCAGTACTTCACTGATGGGCTTTGTATAGTCCTTAGGGCTGATGCATTCAGTGGCTCCTACAGCCTTGGCTTTCTCAAATTTATTTTTGTTAAGGTCAACTCCAATGATCCGGGAGGCACCAGCAACTTTACAGCCTATAATAACTGAGAGGCCGACTCCTCCCAGCCCAAAGACAGCACAAGTAGATCCAGGGGTGACCTATGGTGATGAAACAATATAGTAATTGATAGCTACTAGTAATAACTATAATAACTTAGTAATTAATGATTATATAAATAAAACTGAGATTGTAATAAATGTGGAATCTCGGGAAATATGAAATCTAGGGCACAACAGGCCCATTGCAGTCACTGGTCAACTGATATTATAATAATGATTATTGATAATAATAGCACTTATAATTCAAGGTTTTTAAAGAGCTTTACCAACATTATGTCACATTGACCATCACAAGAAACTCAGCAGGTATGTAATGTCCCCATTTTACAACAAAGAAACAAAGGCAGATAGAGGTAAGAGACTGGTCTGATATTACACAGCTAGCAAGTATCCGAGGCAGGATTTGAATTCAGCTCTTTATGACCCCAAATCAGGCACTGTGGAACCTAGGTAACTGATAACTGTGATATAATGAAGAGGATAGGAGTTTAGAAATCAGAGACAGATAAACTTTCTTATTAAAGAAATACATATGGAAATTTGACCACATAGACCTTGAAACCATTCTATGTTTTCCTAGTGCTCTTACATCCCAATGAAGTGGGTAAATAAACACTGGGGAGATAATAGAGGGAGAAGGGGAATGATGGAGGAATGCTGGGGTGAGTTCGTTAATTTTATCTTATAAATTCGCCTATAACATCTACCCAAAATTTATTGGCTTGGTAAATATTTCCTCTCTACTTATATGTGCACAGGTAATATCCCTTAATAGAAGGTAAGCTTCAGGGCAGTAGTGGTTTCATTTCTTCTCTTTATATCCAGAGGGCAAAGTTCTGACTTAGAATCAACACCAGGTATTGGTTCCAACACAAAGGGTAATAAGGGGAAGACAATTGGGATTAAGGGGCTTGCTCAGGATCACACAGCTTGGAAGTGTCTGATGAAATTCTAATTATTGTTATTTTTTATAAAACTCTTACCTTCTGTCTTAGAATCAATACCAGATGGTGGTTCCCTGGCAGAAGAGCAGCAAGGGTTAGGCAAATGGGATTAAGTGACTTTCCCAGGGTCACACAGCTAGGAAGTGTCTGAGGCCATACTTGAACGCAGGACTTCTGATTTCTAGATCTGGATCTCTATCCACTGAGCCACCCAGATGCTCTGTAGCTTGTGTTTGGAAACTTCTAGATCTGTTCCAATCTTTAGTATGCCAAGAAAAGCATCTTTCATAAGAACAGAACCATTCATATACTCACCTTGGCAGTCTTCATTGCAGCCCCATAACCAGTGGAGAATCCACAGCCAATCAAACAAGTCTTCTCTAGTGGAGCATTGGCATCGATTTTGGTAACTGCAATTTCTTCCACCACTGTGTACTCAGTGAAGGTACTGGTGCTGGAGAAGTGATGGACCGGCTTCCCTTTGCAGGTAAATCTGCTTGTGCCATCAGACAATACTCCCTTACCTGTAATACTATTCAACACAAAAAACAGAGATAAATAAATTCAGCTCTAATGTTAATTTTCAAAGTAATTAATTAATTGATTAAATTTTATTTTTAATTAGCTAATAATTAAATTATGTAATGTAATAAATGTGTATGTAATGTATTATAATATGTAATTTAATAAAATTAACAAAAATAAAACATTTAATATGAAATCTCAGGAAAGATGCAAATACTTACTCAGTCTTCACACAGAAATTGCCATTGGGGTTTATGCAAGAAGAGCACTTTCCACACTGTGGGAGACAGAGTGGGATAACCTTGTCTCCTAGAAGACAAAGGATCATGATGTAAAATATTGCTCAGAAGCAAGTCTTAACACAGCCAGATCAAAAAATATTGAATACTTTTGTTAGATGTGTGTATATTGAAGGGGGCTGTAGAAAGAAGTCCAACATATGGGCTCTGTTTATAGGGATGTGCCTCATGGGGAGTCCAAGATGCAAATGTGTGAGTTGAAAGAGTAGCCTCAAGGACAGAGAGACTGAAGCATACCAGAATGACTATGATGTAGAAACAAATGGCATCAATAAACCTAATTTTTATAAAGAAAATCTCTGTTGCTAGCAAAAAGGTGATTTATTTGCTTTTTCTTCTAATTTAAGATTTGGGTCCTGCACAATATTTCCATACCTCAAAGAATTCCTGATGCTTTTGAGAATGTCTGGACCCTTTTGGCAGTCTGGTGTATGAAATTCTCAGACCCCTTCTTAAAAAAGCATTTGAAAATTGATGCAATAAAAATACATTTAAGCAGGGAGACCAAAAACAGAGAAAGAAAACTACAGACCAATCTCCCTAATGAACATAGATGCAAAAATCTTTACTAGCAAAGAGACTCCAGCAAGTAATTAAGAAAATCATTCACCACGATCAGGTGGGATTTATACCAGGAATGCAAGGTTGGTTCAACATTAGGAAAACCATCCACATAATTGACCATATCAACAGACTAACAAACAAAAATCACATGATTATCTCAATAGACGCTGAAAAAGCCTTTGACAAAATACAGCATCCATTCCTATTGAAAACACTGAAAAGTATAGGAATAGAAGGACCTTTCCTAAAAATAATAAACAGTATATACCTAAAACCATCAACAAACATCATATGCAATGGGGATAAATTAGAAGCCTTCCCAATAAGATCAGGAGTGAAACAAGGATGCCCATTGTCACCTCTATTATTTAACATTGTACTAGAAACACTAGCAGTAGCAATTAGAGAAGAAAAAGAAATTGAAGGTATCAAA
>NC_058135.1:45133578-45156480 GCF_016433145.1 Gracilinanus agilis
CCATGTAATAGGGCATAGAATCATTGCAAACAAATGCAAAAGAGCAGATATAATAAATGTAACCTTCTCAGATCATAATGCAATAAAAATAATAATTAGTAAGGGCACCTGGACAGGCAAATCAAAAACTAATTGGAAATTACACAATATGATTCTCCAAAACCAATTAGTCAAAGAAGAAATCATAGAAACAATCAACAATTTCATTGAAGAGAATGATAATGATGAGACATCCTACCAAACTCTGTGGGATGCAGCCAAGGCAGTACTCAGGAAGAAATTTATATCCTTGAGTGCATATATTAACAAATTAAGGAGGGCAGAGATTGATGAATTGGGCATGCAACTCTAAAAAACTAGAAAGTGAGTAAATTAAAAATCCCCAGATGAAAACTAAATTAGAAATACTAAAAATCAAGGGAGAAATTAATAAAATTGAAAATAAAAGAACTATTGAATTAATAAATAAGACTAGAAGCTGGTATTTTGAACAAACAGATAAAATAGTCAAAGTACTGGTCAATCTAATAAAAAAAAAGGAAAGAAGAAAACCAAATTGACAATATAAAAGATGAAAAGGGAGACCTCACCTCTAATGAAAGGGAAATTAAGGCAATCATTAAAAACTATTTCCACCCAATTATATGGCAATAAATATAACAATTTAGGAGATATGGATGAATATTTACAAAAATATAAATTGCCTAGATTAACAGCAGAAGAAATAGAATACCTAAATAATCCCATATCAGAAAAAGAAATAGAACAAGCCATCAAAGCACTCCCTAAGAAAAAATCACCAGGACCTGATGGATTTAAAAGTGAATTCTATCAGACATACAAAGAGCAACTAATCCCAATACTATGCAAACTATTTGATATAATAAGCAAAGAAGGAGTCCTACGAAATTCCTTTTATGACACAAATATGGTACTGATTCCAAAACCAGGGAGATCAAAAACAGAGAAAGAAAACTAAAGACCAATCTCCCTAATGAACATAGATGCAAAAATCTTAAATAGAATATTAGCAAAGAGACTCCAGCAAGTAATCAAGAAGATCATCCACTATGATCAGGTGGGATTTATACTAGGAATGCAAGGATGGTTCAACATTAGGAAAACCATCCACATAATTGACCATATCAACAGTCTAAGAAGCAAAAATCACATGATTATCCCAATAGATGCTGAAAAAGCCTTTGACAAAATACAGCATCCATTCCTATTGAAAACATTGAAAAGTATAGGAATAGAAGGACCCTTCCTAAAAATAACAAACAGTATATACCTAAAACTATCAATAAGCATCATATGCAATGGGGATAAATTAGAAGCCTTCCCAATAAGATCAGGAGTGAAACAAGGATGCCCATTATCACCTCTATTATTCAACATAGTACTAGAAACACTAGCAGTAGCAATTAGAGAAGAAAAAGAAATTGTAGGTATCAAAATAGGCAATGAGGAGACTAAGCTATCACTCTTTGCAGATGATATGATGGTCTACTTAAAAAATCCTAGAGAATGAACTAAGAAGCTTGTAGAAATAATCAACAACTTTAGCAAAGTTGCAGGATACAAAATAAATGCACATTAATCATCAGCATTTCTATATAGTTCCAACACATCACAGCAGCAAGAGGTAGAAAGAGAAACACCATTTAAAATCACCCTAGACAATATAAAATACTTAGGAATCTATCTACCAAAACAAACACAGCAATTATATGAAAACAACTACAAAACACTTTCCAAACAAATAAAACTTAATCTCAACAATTGGAAAGCCATTAATTGCTCATGGGTAGGATGTGCTAACATAATAAAAATGACCACTCTACCCAAATTAATTTACCTATTTAGCACCATACCTATCAAACTACCAAAAAACTTCTTTACTGAATTAGGAAAAAGCTATAACAAATTTCATCTGGAATAAGAAAAGATCAAGAATATCAAGGGAAATAATGAAAAAAAATGTGAAGGAAGGGGGCCTAGCAGTACCATATATTAAACTATACTATAAAGCAGCAGTTATCAAAACAATATGGTACTGGCTAAGAGACAGAAGGGAGGATCAGTGGAATAGACTTGGGGTTAATGACATCAGCAAGACAGTGTATGATAAACTCAAAGAGCCCAACTTTTGGGACATGAATCCACTATTTGACAAAAACTGCTGGGAAATTTGGAAAACAATATGGGAGAGATTAGGTTTAGATCAACATCTCATACCCTCCACCAAGATAAATTCAGAATGGGTGAATGACTTGAATATAAAGAGGGAAAGTATAAATAAGTTAAGTGAACACAAAATAGTATACTTGTCAGATCTCTGGGAAAGGAAAGATTTTAAAACGAAGCAAGAGTTAGAGAAAATTACAAAATGTAAATTAAATGGTTTTGATTATATTAATCTAAAAAGCTTTTGTACAAACAAAAACAATGTAGTCAAAATCAGAAGAGAAACAACAAATTGGGAAAAAATCTTTATAACAAAAAACTCTGACAGGGGTATAATTACTCAAATATACAAGGAGTTAAATCAATTGTATAAAAAATCAAGTCATTCCCCAATTGATAAATGGACAAGAGACATGAATAGGCAGTTTTCAGGTAAAGAAATCAAAAGTATCAATAAGCACATTAGAAAGTGTTCTAAATCCCTAATAATTAGAGAAATGCAAATCAAAACAACTCTGAGGTATCACCTCACACCTAGCAGATTGGCTAAAATGAAAGAAGGGGAGAGTAATGAATGCTGGAGGGGATGTGGCAAAATTGGGACATTGATGGTGGAGTTGTGAACTGATCCAACCACTCTGGCTGGTGATTTGGAACTATGCTCAAAGGGCTATAAAAGAATGCCTGCCCTTTGATCCAGCCATACCATTGTTGGGTTTGTACCCCAAAGAGATCATAGATAAACAGACTTGTATGAAAATATTTATAGCCGCGCTTTTTGTGGTGGCAAAAAACTGGAAAATGAGGGTATGTCCTTCAATTGGGGAATGGCTGAACAAATTGTGGTAAATGCTCTTGATGGAATACTACTGTGCTCAAAGGAATAATAAGGAATTCCATGTGAACTGGAAAGACCTCCAGGAACTGATGCAGAGTGAATGGAGCAGAGCCAGAAGAACATTGTACACAGAGACTATGGTAAAATCGAATGTAATGGACTTCTGTACTAGCAGCAATGCAATGACACAGGACAGTTCTAAGGGATTTATTGTAAAGAACGCTACCCACATTCAGAGGAAGAACTGCAGGAGAGGAAACATAGAAGAAAAACAACTGCTTGAACGCATGGGGTGAGGTGGACATGATTGGGGATGTGGACTCGAAACTACCAAACCAATGAAACTAACAACAATTTGGTAATGACACATGTTAAAACCAGTGGAAATGTGCATCGGCCATGGTTGTGGGGAGAGTGGGGGTGAAGGAGAAAGTAGGAGCATGAATCATGTAACCATGTTAAAAATGAATATTAATAAATGTTTAAAAAACATCTAAAAAAGAATCATGTAAACATGGAAAATATCAATAATTAGATTAAATTTTAAAAAATTCATGGGAGCAGCTGGATGGCTCAGTGGATTAAGATCCAGGGCTAGAAACAGGAGGTCCTGAATTCAAATTTGGCATCAGACACTTCCTAGCTGTGTGACCATGGGCAAGTCACTTAACACCCACTGCCTAGCCCTTAGTACTCTTCTGCCTTGGGAATAATACATAGTATTGATTCTAAGGCCGAAAGTAAGGGCTTAAAAAGAATCCAAATTAAAAACCTCTGCTATAATTCCAGTTATGTGGCTTACTAGGGGAGATTTAGGATATAGGAAAAATATGCTCAAAAAAAAACTTAATAAATAATGAAAATGGGGGTGGCTAGGTAGTGTAGTGGATAGAGAGCCCGGTTTAGAGATAGGAGGCCTAGATCCAATTCTAGAATCAGACACTTCCTAGCTGTGTGACCCTAGGCAAGTCACTTAACCCTATTTGCCTAGCCCTTTCCATTCTTCTATCTTATAATTTATATTAAGATAGAAGATGAGTTAAAAAAATAGAATTAAAGTGACAAGAATGGAAAATAGTGTCAGTTTTTTGAGAGCAAGCTTTTGTTTTGTTTTTAGGTATAAAAACCACTCTAGGATTCATATTCTTACATATATATGCATTATATATATATATATATTATATGTACATACATATATACATACACACATAACATTATATATATGTTAGAGAGCATGTTTCCTGGCAGTACAGACAAATGGTATCTATTCAAGAAACACTAAAAGTCGAGTGAGTGGCAGAGGGCAGTAAAGATTTTCCAACTGGAACTGCTCAAGGCAGCACTATGTCATAGGAATTGCATAACTCTTAAAGAAGGACTTATTACTTACTAGAAGATGTAGTTACCCTTTTTTGGACTCTGTTTCCATGAACTTATAAATGCAGCTGTATTTATTTGAGCCTCAAAATTTCTGTTCAAATCTGGTCTTTTTTTTCAGGAATGCTTGGAAGTCTTCTATTTTACTAAATGACCATACTTTCCCCTGTGAAAGAGTGTAGTCAGTTTTGCCAGGTAGTTGATTCTTGGTTTGTAGACCCTTGCCTTCTAGAATATTATATTCCAAGTCTTAGTCCTTCAGTATGGAGGCTGCAAGTCCAGTGTGATTCTGACTGGGGCTCCTTGATATCTGAATTGTTTCTTTCTAGTTATTTGTGGTATTTTCTCCTTGGTCTAGGAGCTCTTAGTGTGTGTGTGTGTGTGTGTGTGTGTGTGTGTGTGTGTGTGTGTGTGTGTATTTTATTTATTTTTATTTTTTGGAAAATTGTATTTAATTGATTAATTTAGAATATTTTTCCATGGTTACAAGATTCATATTCTTTCCCTCCTCTCCCCCCAAGTCCCTCCCATAGCTGATGTGCAATTCCACTGGGTTTTACATGTGTCATTGATCAAGACCTAATTCCATATTATTAATATTTGCACTAGGGTGATCATTTAGAGTCAATATCCCCATTCATATCCCCATCAACCCATGTGATCAAGCAATTGCTTTTCTTCTGTGTTTCTATTCCCAGAGTTGTTCTTCTAAATGTGGCTAGCTTTCTTTCTCATAAGTCCCTCAGAATTGTCCTGGATCATTGCATTGCTGCTAGTAGAGAAGTCCTTTACATTCAGTTGTAGAACAGTATATCAGTCTCTGTGTATAATGTTCTTTTAATTCTTTTCCTTTCACTCTACATCAATTCCTGGACTCTTTTCAGTTCACATGGAATTCCTCCAGTTCATTATTCCTTTCAGCACAATAGTATTCCATCGCCAACAGATACCACAATTTGTTCAGCCATTCCCCAATTGAAGGGCACACCCTCATTTTCCAATTTTTTGCCACCACAAAGAGTGCAGCTATAAATAATTTTGTAGAAGTATTTTTCCTTATTATCTCTTTGGGGTACAAACCCAGCAGTGGTATGGCTGGATCAAAATGCAGACGATCTTTTAAAGCCCTTTGGGCATAGTTCCATATTGCCATCCAGAATGGTTGGATTAATTCACAACTACACCAGCAATGCACTAATGTCCCAATTTTGCCACATCCCCTCCAACATTTATTACTTTCCTTTGCTGTCATATTAGCCAATCTGCTAAGTGTGAGGTGGTACCTCAGAGTTGTTTTGATTTGCATTTCTCTAATTATAAGAGATTTTGAACACTTTTTCATGTGCTTATTGATAGTTTTGATTTCTTTATCTGAAAACTACCTATTCATGTCCCTGGCCCATTTATCAATTGGGAAATGGCTTGACTTTTTTGTACAATTGATTTAGCTCCTTATAAACTGAAGTAATTGGTCTAGGAGCTCTTGAAGTTGGCTATCACATTCCTGTGAGTTGTCAATTGGGGATTTAATGCAGGAGGTGATCTGTGGATTCTTTCAATCTCTATTATACCCTCTTGTTCAAGGATATGATGTCAAGGCTTTTTTTTCTGGCCATGACCTTTTGGCAGTCCAGTAATTCTTAAATTTTCTCTCCTGGATTTATTTTCCAGGTCAATAGTTTTTCAATAAGGTATTTCAGATTTTCTTCTATTTTTTCATTCTTTTCATTTTGTTTCATAAAATCTTGATGCCTTGTAAAATCATGAGCTTCTAGTTGTTCAATTTTATTTTTTAAAGACCAGATTTTGTCTATGATTTTTTCATCCTCCTTTTCCTTTTGAATTGTTTTTCTTTGTAACTCATTCTTTTTGTCTTTTTTTTTTTTGCCTTTTTTTTCTAGCTGGTCAATTCTGGCTTTCAAGAAACTATTTTCTTGTTTTGGTTTATGTGCCTCTATTTCCAGATGACCTATTTTGCTTTTTAAGTTCTTTTCTCAGTTTTCTTCAGCCTGTGTTATTTGTTTTTTTAATTCCTTTATGAGCTCTTCCAGACCCTGAATCTAGGTCACTGGAGTTTCTGAGATTTTACTTAATGTTCCTTGGTCCACCTCTATTGTTTTTCTGTATGGTAGTTTTCAGTTATAGTTTCTTTTTTTTTCCCCTTCTGCTGTTTACTCATAGTTTTTCTTTTTATACTTGTTACTGTCTAAAGTAAATTTCTCTCTTTTCCTTGTCACTCTCTTAATGTTATTTGTAGTCCAAATACCAGTGAGTAAATTGAGATAGATGAGCCACCACCAAGGGAAGTTAAGAGTCATGAGATAGGAAGCAATGGAGTCAAGAATATCATGTGACAGCAGAGTAATTTCCCAGGCACTGCCTCCCTAGGAGGCCCAGGCAAATTAAGAAACTATGCTTAGTTCCTGAGATGTGATATGTGAGAGTTAGCAAGTGGAGAAAAGATTTTATAAGGTGAGCCAGGAAGGAAGTAGAGGTCTTTAGCATGCTGTGAATGTTGCTGAGGGGTCTTGAAGCTCTGTCTGGTTGTTGGATTTGGTTTTCTGTTCCCCTTGAAGCGTTTTGTTTTTTATTGGTGTGGGGGGGGGGGGATGAGATTCAGTGTGTAATTCGCAGACTAGTATTTGGCTTATAACCCCAATTTTCAAGACCCCTGAATATTACTATTCCTTAGACCAGTGATTCCCAAAGTGGGCACTACCGCCCCCTGGTGGGTGCTGCAGTGATCCAGGAGGGCAGTGGTAGACACACTTTTTTTTGTATTACATTCTATTCTGAGTTGAATAAATAGTTTCATAATTTCCAGGGGGCACTAAGTAATATTTTTTCTGGAAAGGAGGAGGTAGGCCAAAAAAGTTTGGGAACCACTGCCTTAGACTAAAACTGCCCCACCCAAAAAAAGCTTTAGTTTTCTTGACTTATTTTCAAAAACCTTAAGAAGAGTTTATCTCTAGCCTGGGAAACTTGCCAACTCTAGGAAGAAGGCAAGATAAGAAGGAACAGCACGTTTCAAGAATATCTTTTTTGTCCCAACCTGGAAACCCCGTTATAATCATGGGTTTTTCTTTATCATGGGGGTCTTTAAGGGTACATAATGTTGAAATTCACATGCTCAAGACTGTAAATATCATAGTCCCCACCTTCTGTGGGATTGGGCAGAGGGAAGGAGGAGAAATTTGTATCAGGATTATTATAAAATTGCACCTAGAGGAAGAAAGGACATTTTTGCTCCAAGAAAGCCACTTGTGTGAGCAGAATACTTTTTCTTTCCCTTCTCCTCCTCCTCCCCTGCTGCTATTTTCTCTGAATAAATTCATTTTTCTCTGCCAACATCTTATCAATTCTCCTATCTACTCATTAGAGTGATTTCTAGGGGTTCCAGCCCCACCCCCATTCTACTCCCTACGGTGTGGAAGGGTATTCACAGAGGAATCAATTTTTGCTATTTCTAAGCTGTAAACTTGACTCCATCCCCAACTGTATTTATTTGAACCTGGTGAACCATTATGCTTACAAATGGAGCTGTTGATTTTCCTTTGAGCAGGGTCAGATATTGAAAATCCCTAATCATGTCAATGTGAACAGGCAATGAACCAGAGAACTGATTCACCACCAAAGTGTGATGGAGTCCTTTGTGTTAAGTGCAACCTCATACAGGCAAGAGCCAGAGAGAAGAGGCCCTAAAATTCTAAGTTTCTTAGTAACAGAGCCAGACTAAAACCAAGGTCTTCTGATCTCTACTCTAGGACTCTTTCTATTTATATCATGTTCTTTGATCGATTCTTAGATGACATTAGGAAATGCAAGAGTAGGTGTACAAGAGGAACTTAGAAATTCAGATGGAAAATTGTCAGGTTATTGCTATATGAGGGTTGAACTGAGTTATAAAACTCAAGGAAAGATAATATAAGTCCCCTAGAGTAGCTAAGTGGTGCAGTGCCAAACCTAGAGTTAAGGAGATCTGAGTTAAAATCCAGCTTCAGATACTTCCTAGCTGTATGACTCTGGGCAAGTTACTTAATCCTGTTTGCCTCAGTTTCCCTATTTTAAAATGAGTTAGAGAAGGAAATGGCAAACTATTCTGTTATCTTTGCCAAGAAAACTGAGTTGATCACAACTCAAAGGACTAAAAAATACCACATAACAATTTCTGAATAAGTGCTTGTTAAATGAATGAATAAATTAAAAAATATTGAAATGTAATGAATTATGTCTTTGAGGAGTCCTGTTTTTATTCAGAATGTCTGCATTTACACTGGTAATGGAGGTAAATTTAGTTCAACGGGATGGTTGTAAGGATCATCAGGAGAGGAACAACCTTCTGAGAGGGGCAACATAAAAAAGAAATGGGTCTTTGGAGAGGAATCTTGCCACAAGGGGACCTTGGAGGTACTGGATGAGGGCAGTTGTGTTGAATATTATTATGGATGAAATGCCAGAAATTGCCAAATATAAAAGTAGGCAGACACTCAAAAAAATCATTTATGACATCTAAATATTATCCCTAAAGTGGACGGATTTCTAAACGTGCAAGGTCTTGTAAGAATAGATACATTATTTCTTATTTAGAAAAAATCCTATTCATACAAATAAAGTAAAATCATTACACAAATGATCTTTTTGAAGTTGAACTGTACATTGATTTGAAAATTGTCAAAATGGGATTCAGAGCATATTTTTATCATTCAAAATAGAAAAATATGTATATTTAAACTTTGACAATCAACCTTTGTATGAATAATATCTCTTTTCTCATTCCTAACTAAATTTTAATTTTCATCAAGTTATTTGACAGTGCTTCTTGAAATGAATTATAAATTTATATTGTGTATGAAATATAATATCAGCTCTTTTGACGATAGGAATAATTTCTTTTTTGCTTTTGCATCCCCAATCGCCAGCATAGTGACTGGTGTACAGAATGAATGGAAATACACAATGTGCTTTCTTTAAAATATGTCTATATTTTTAAATTGAAGTAGGTAAACTGTACCATTTGATAAATGGATTATTTTACTTAACAAATTCAATTTTTTAAACATTTATCTTCTATCTCAGAATCAATACTGAGTACTGGTTCCAAGGCAGAGGAGTGATAAAGGTGAGGCAATGGGGGTTAAGTGACTTGTGCAGGGACACACAGCTAGGAAATTTCTGAAGCCAGATTTGAAGTTAGGACCTCTCCTCTCCAGGTTTGGCTCTCAATTCACTGAGACCTAGCTGCTCCCAATTCAATTTATTTTTTGAAAAAATACTTTTCTTCTTTGAAACATAAAGGGAGAAGAAAAGGAAATTGCCAGCCATAGGTTTTTGTCATTTATATATGTATATATTTAAGTATATAATACATATATATTCATATATGCAAACATGTGGTACATATATACATATAAATGTATAGATTATTTGAAAAGTCTTTACAAGTGCTTTGTTGTCAATACTTCATAAAAAAAGATCATTTCTGGTTATTTCTCATATACCTAGTCTCATTTGAAACATAATTAGAATCATAGAAATCCTTTAAGCTCTTATGAATTTGATCCAAGAATTTTATCATTTCTTTTAAAATTTTCACTTCAGTAAAAGGTCAGAAGTTCTTATACCTTAGCTGAAGATCTAGTCCAATGTAAACCACCATCTTGAGATTAACCACCAATAACCCTAAAATTACGAGCAGTCCCTACTACTACCCCAGTTAATTAAATTATACTAGTGACAATGTTAATCCTTTATTTAAGGAACTATGTTTATTTGTTCCAACATACTTTTTTTCTGTCATATTTTATCCACATGAAAGAGCCATACATACTTTGTGGTTATTACATGAAAGTGAAATATAAGAGAAAGAAATTGTTGAAGGATCCAGAAGTAACTTTTATCACTTCAGTGCTGAAAAAGTCAGGACTGTTCGAATACTGAAAGAGAAAATGTAAGTTTCTGTTAATAGCTTGTTTCCAAATCTCCCAATAAGAGTAATTTAGTATTAGTGCCCACCTATTATGCATTTTTCTACTTAGTGTGCACAGAGATAGCAAATGAAATGCTGTTGTTTCATTTAAATGAGCTATTACTTATTAATTAAATGATGAATCTGAAAGATTAACTTATAAAACCTGAGGGAACAGCAGGGTCAGTAACCTAAAGGAGATTTGGAGTTCAATGAGACCTAAAGTCATTCCCACTAGTCTTAAGAAGAAGGATATTTTATGGCTAAAAGTGGGTTTCAGTTTTCACACATGTAAAGTGAGAGAGTAGGTATAAGTGAATCCTGAGGTTCCTTCCAGATGTGAATCTGTGAACTCATGATTCTTTGATCTACAGAAAAATACAATGCATAATATACATGCTAAAGCTCTTGGCAAAGAGGAGGAGCTTGGACAGATTAGCAGAGTTCTGAAAATGGAAATATATAACCTCTCCTCTCAGACAGACAGACAGGCAGAAAGACAGACAGACAGAAAGAGAGAAAGATTCTAGTTTCCTACATGATACAATTAAATGCATCCTGATTTACAAAGAGATCAAAGAATGAGGAAAAGGATTCTTATGTACAAAAAGATTTGTAATAATTGTTTTTTTGCAGTGACAAAGAATTAGAAACTGATGTTCACCACTTGGGAAATGACTGATAAAGTTATGTTACATGGTTATGGTGAAATACTATTGTGCTATAAGAAATTATAAAGAGGGTGATTTCAGAAAAATCTAGGAAGACTTGTTGAAACAGAGTAAGAAGAACCAGGAGAAGAATTTGTACAATAATAACAATGCTATTAAAAACAGCAACTTTGAAAACTTAAGAACTGTGGTTTATATATATATATATATATGTATGTATGAATGTATACACATGTTAATATACATTTTACAAAGACATAAATATAACATATTATAGATATATGTATTTATTTACAATATATGGCATATTTGTAAGATCAATGTGAGAAATCATTTTGCTTGACTATATATTTGTTATATTGACTTTATTTTTCTTATTTGAGGATGAGAAGATAGGAGGGAGAAAAGGCAAATCTGAGTTAAATGATAAAATATTAAAATGTAAGGCCAGAGATAAATTATTATTAGGGTCTTTTTTCTCACTTCTAGAGTCTTCAATGGTCTTCTAATTCTTGGACTTTAACAAGTTTTATAAAAGTTGATCTCAACATTCCCCTCTAAACAACTTTAAAATAATGCTTCAAATCAAGTTTTTGAATGGTAGGGCCAACAAAAGTTTAGAGGGAAACATTTTTCCATTCTAAGAAAACTTAGGAATTGTGCAAGAGAAGTCTGGAACATTCAATTGGGTGTAGATCTGGAGAACATCAGGAGAACTAGCTGTGGGCCTTGGGGGCAGCTGTGAAAGCAGCAACTTGAGAAGTTCTCAGCCCAGAAATGGTAAGGTGGTCAGATAATTGATCAGAAAGATACTATAGGGGACCTTTGCTGGCACTGGGTACAACTGACACTGATTGGCAACTCCATTGCCCATACACCGTTCTGTGTCATAGTTCCAGGACAAAACAAGGGCCTTGGTCACAATTCCAGGACCAAGAGGAGCTCTAGCATTTCTATCTGAGGGGAGTGGGGGACCTTCCTGGGTAAAGACCATAGAACACACCAGGAAAGCAGTGACTATACTTCTCCCAAAATAACATAGCCTTGGAAAGTCTGAAAACTTGCAGACCCCCAGGTTTAGCTCTGAAAACAGTAGCACAAAAAGTCTGAAACCTGGGACAGTGCCTCCCCAACCTCAGGTGAGTAGGGTGCAGCTTTAACATAAAATTCAAAGTCAAGAAATGGACTTTAAAATGAGCAAACAAACAAACAAAAAAAGAATTTGACTATGAAAAGTTATTATGGTGGCACACTTAGAAAACAATGTAAAAATGGTACAAGCAAACCATCAAAGAAAATTGCTAATTGGACACAAACTAAACAAGAATTCCTAGAAGAGTTAAATAGAGATAAGGGAAGATTGGGGGGAATGAGTGATGCTAGAAAATTATGAAAAGATGATTAACAGTTTGGAAAAAGAGGCACAAAAGTTTACTGAAGAAAATAACTTAACAAGGAGAACTGGCCAAATGGAAAATGAAATAGAAAAGCTCACTAAAGAAAATAATTCCTCAGAAATTAAAATAAGACAAGTGGAAGCTAAATGACTCCACAAGACTTAAAGAAACAATAAAAAAGTCAAAAGAATGAATATGTAGAATATATGAAATCTCACTGAAAAAATAATGGATCTGGAAAACAGATTGAAGAGAGATCATGTAAAAATTTTGGAATACCTGGAAGTAATGATTAAAAAAAGAGCCCAGACATTAACTTACTGTGTTATATTGATAATGAATGTAACAACATTTATATCTATATTATAGTCAATATGCAAACTCAGATGAGGAAAAATGTCAGAATTGTGACTTTTGGTGAGTCAATTAATTTCCTTGGTTTCCTCAACTATAAATTAAGGTTAGGCTAGATGGTCCCTAAGGTCCCTCTAAACTTTATTTTAATGTTATTATGATCCTACGATTTGATCAAACAATAGGGTCATTGGGAAACAACCAATTTGTCTGAATTCAACTGTTTTCCTACTGTAGTAACTGATTGTTTAGAATAATTCAAACTGTTTTTAGGGATGCTTTTAAAGCAGTTTACATTTGTAGATAAACATTTACTCTCTACACCCTGTGATCTAACTTTCTAACTTCAGTATATAAAGAGGACACAAAGGCTAAAGAAGGAGGAGAGAGGATTCATAGAAAAACATAGGGAGAAAACCTAATTCTCAGATAAATGGAAATCACCTTTTGAACAATGAGCCACAAATATCTTTTGTTCTTTTAACCTTGGCCCCTGGGATACAGAGAAATGCATGATGGGTGAAGGATCAATGAGTGCACTCTTTTAGATTGCTATAAGTAAAGGAAGGTACAATTTTATTGCCAATACATTGTACATGGGGGTGCAGAAAATATGCTTTTGTGCTAATCCAGTTTTCTCTATTTTTTTTATTTGGTACTCATCTTTTAAATAAAAATTGAAGAATTCTCTCCTATCTTATCACTCTTTAGCCCATCGTGCATTTCTCTTTGTCTGAAAGACTTCATTGGATGTATCCTGTATAAAAGGTTCTCTTGTTCTATTTCCAAGGTCCAGGGAGACAGTTTTGTGTAAGATCAAGTCATTCACCATTTGCATCCATGTTCTGACTTCATTTTCTTGCCAACATTGGTATCCAATACCCAAAGCTCTCAGGATTAGGACACATAGAGAAGATTATTTCATAAGGTCATGTCTACAGACCACAGACAGAATCAAAACACAACCACATCACTTTACAGAGAAAGTGGGAAACTGAGATATTTGCCAAAGGTCATATGGTTAGTAAGATGTAGTATTGGGTTTTGAAGCTAAGTTACTTGATTCTTAGAATTTTTTGTCAGACTGAACCCAGGTGACTTCCACAAAATGGACTTCAGTATTTGGGAAGGGAAATAGAATTTAATAAGTTCAATGATGAAAAAACAAAATATAAAGGAAAACACTATATTCATCTGGGACAATCTAATATCCATCCTATTAGGATTTTCATTTTGTCAAAGTCAGAAATAAATACAAATCATATAAATAGGATTATTGTTTCCAAATTCTATATTATACAAATTGCATTTATTGAGTATGTTAAACATAAAACACCCACCTTTCTCCTCTTTTAAGCAGATTGAATCCTTCTTCAATTTTATCAAAAGGTAAAATATGGGTAATTAATTCGTCTAAGTTAAATTTCTTTGCCATGAAGTCAGACACTAGATTTGGGAGATCATTTACGGTTTTCCAACCTTAAAAAAATTAAGCACCATTATTTTACTTTATTTATAAGACATTAAAAGTCAGTCAGTTAACAATCATTTATTAAGTCCCTATAATATGCCAGGTGCTGGGCTATAAAGAAAGGCAATAGCAGTTGTTGTACAAAGAGCTTACATTCTAATTGGATGCAGAACACTGGGTGGATTGTCTCAGATAAATGGACAAGAACTGCACAAGAATGGAAGGTATGTTTGTGTGTGTATGGTTGGGTTGCAATCTGCACTGATTTC
The DNA here is from genome assembly GCF_016433145.1 of Gracilinanus agilis. Classification (NCBI taxonomy): domain Eukaryota; kingdom Metazoa; phylum Chordata; class Mammalia; order Didelphimorphia; family Didelphidae; genus Gracilinanus; species Gracilinanus agilis. The sequence goes on from NC_058135.1 coordinate 45,148,108, forward strand.
ACATCCAAATGAATGAAATCACAAATCCATAGAATATAAAATTATATTTCAATTTATACTTAAATATGACAACCTTCATTTTGTGTGATCTTATCTTTTGGAATCAAAGGAAAATTGAATGACATACTTGTATTAGAAAAATCTTTTTTCCACAGAAAAGAGGTAAAGTAAAGATCTTTCATGGCTATTATATAATTTTCCCAAATCTTACTTCTTAAAGACTTATAAAATATTTATAGATACACTTTTTGTAGTGGCAAAAAACTGGAAAATGAGGGAGTGTCCATCAATTGGAGAATGGCTGAACAAATTGTGCTGTTTGATGGTGATGTAATACTATTGTGCTGAAAGGAACAATAAACTAGAAGAATTCCACATGAACTGGAACAACCTCCAGGAATTGATGCAGAGTGAAAGGAGCAGAACCAGGAGAACATTATACACAGAGACCAATACACTATGGTAAAATAGAATGTAATGGACTTCTGTGCTAGCAGCAATGCAATGACCCAGGACAATTCTGAGAGACTTATGAGAAAGAACGTTATCCACATGTAGAGGAAGAATTGTGGGAGTAGAAAAACAGAAGAAAAACATATGATTTATCACATGATTCGATGGGTATATATGATTGGGGATGTAGACTCTAAATGATCATTCTATTGCAAATATTAATAATATAGAAATACATTTTAAACAATGATACATGCAAAACCCATTGGAATTGCTCATTGGCTTTGGGAGGAAAGAAGGAGGAGAGGGAAAAAACATGAATCATGTAACAAGGGCAAAATCTTTTAATTTAAATAAATAGATAGATAGATAGATAGATAGATAGATAGATAGATAAAAACAAATCTTCGTTCTTCCAAGTAACTTTTTCTAACTAATCTCACTCTGCACTGATCTTGCCATCTGGGAACTTCTGCAATGAATGTAACAACTTATATTTATGTATGGCTTTATAATTTACAAAATATTTATTTTCAAACAATTTATAACTTTGTAATAGAGATAATGTGAGTATTTTAAAATTGAGAAAACTAAAGCTCTGGGAAGACAGTTGCCTTCTTGAGTCATCTAACTAGAAGGTATTTAAATCTAGATGCTATATTGGATCATTTATATTATACCAGATTCCATTATAAAGCTAAAATTATTTTGTTGAGCTTTGACTCTAGTTTCCTTCTCAGGTAGTGCTTTATAGAATGAATTTTAACAATGTTACAAAATTGTCTCTATAACTTGTCTTGTGCAGTCCTCAAAACAATCCTGTAAATTTGAGAATACAAAATTATCACCGGTTACCAGAGAAAGAAATTAGCTTTGTTCTTCTTCCCTAAGCAGATCAGGTAGCAGAGACTGCAAATCACTTTCTCATCTTAACATGATTACATTAGGAGGAGCTGGTTTTCTCCTTTCTGCCTCTTTAGTTTGGAAAATAGTCCTGAATAATCCATCCCAGCTAAAAGGAATGAGTAGGGATAAAATGGGAAAACTTCCCTCCTCCCTGAAGTGGAGCAGATCAGCAAGTGCTTACAAGATGAGAAGAGAGGCCTAGATGAATGAAGGGAGAAGAGACAAACAGAAATAATTCACTGTGAACCTACATAAGGTTAAAACAGTGGTATCCTGGATCTCCTGATCAATCTGGTTGGCTAGAAACAAATTGTTAATTTTTTGCATGTGGGGATTTTTCTTTAGAAATCAAAGAACACTACAAACTAGGGTTTTTTTGAGGGGAGGGGATGTTATTGTTGATTGAATATATTTAAGACAGATATCAAGAAAAGATTAATCCAGATTGTGTCATGAAAATATTTTCTTTTTGAGAGCTAGTTGTTAAATATTTGCCAGAAAAGCATTGAGTTAAAGGCAGAGATCAATTGAAGAAACAATAATAAAGAGTTCCCATAACTCCTTCCATCACTTGAACCCTCTCCTGGGAAGCTTGCCATTGTGGGAATTCTGTATAAATGATGGCTTGAGAAGAATGGAAGAATAAAGAGGTTTTAAGATATTAAGGCAAATTCTGAGCCTTGTCTTTATGGAGTCCAGTATTAGAGAGCTGGTTCCCTAGGAAAATAAATCAGTACCATTTACTAACTGCAGAAGCTCATGGAATAGATTGAGAAACAAGCACCAGGAAGCAGGGATTATGGTAGGCAATACCACTGATGAAATAATTATTATCTGCTGAGAGCCTAAGACTGCTACAACAGAGCTCCAGGGAAAATTACAATTGGAAGCATTAATGGGAAGCAGTAACTGGTGACACCAGCTGAGAACAGGTCTATACAAGCCTCTTGGGGGAGAATATTGCTCACTTTGTTTTTATTGTTTTACTATTTGGACTTGACTGGAAGTCCAATGAGTTTTTGTTAACATATAAATAAAAGTACTAATGCTTTGAAGCTTATAAACCTTTTTGCTTTTAAGAAGCACTTTTGGGAGTGTCAGATACAAAATTTCCCAGGTCATCTAGGTGGAGTAATGAGTCACAAAGCCCAACCAGGACCTTCTGTCAACTGGGGGTCACTTAAACGTATTGAATTTGTAAGTCTCTCAAGGGCAAGGATGCCAGCTTCTCCTTTCTATGAACTTGGGCAAAAGGAGGCATCACCAGATCCATAGTAGGGAATCACCATGGGGTTAGGTGCCAATCAGCAGCTTTATTATCTTATACCCTACTCTGAGTCAAATTCTATTGTAAAATACAATTTCATGACTCAGAAATGAAAGGGTGGATTTTTCATACTTAAGAGAAAATAATTTTTTAAAAAGGAACCTAAGGACTTCTCTGTATTGCCTGATCAAGGTGCAATGACCTTCCTTCACAAATACCTCCTTCTCCACCAGCAGCAGTCCCAGAGTGTCAGTGCAGGTGAAGTGAGAAAATGTTCCCCAATCCACTTTTTATAGAGGTGGTTGGTATGCATCTGGAATACTGCATTTCCTGGCAGACTTGGCAATGTATTAATTTTTGCTGAAGTTCTTTCTCTCCCTGTCCCCCTACTCTATATTATTCTTTGTTACAGAGGATGGCTCTCTGTGTAGTAGAGGGTAGAAATAGATATTTTGGAATTATGCCAATAAAAAATGATAATAATAAAAAGAACTTCTAGCCAAAAAATTCCTTCTAGGAAAAATATTTCTATGGTTCTAACTTGAATAAGAGGTGACATTATTGAGATAGCAGTCAGGGTTAGAACTGGGTAACTATTTTTTTTCTTTTTTGATATTCTCTTCAAATTCCTGCTTTAATTTGTTCTCTAAACTTTACTCAAAGATTCCTCTACACATCTCTTGCTGAAACACTACTTAAAATATTGGATAATCGACTTTCTCTCTCTTGGTAATGGACTTGTCAGAATGTCCAGCCCTTCCATCTATGTGTTGACAACTTTCTCAACTCTCTTAGATGTTTCTCTTCTGACTGGTGAAACCCTGCCCAGTCCACAATTTCTTGCCAGAATTTGAACTGAGAAGCTTGGCCACCTATTTTCATATCTTTCCTGACTCCACTCATGATTCTCAGTACTTTTCTACTTTGTCCTGATACCACAACCTTCTCTTCTGGTTGTCTTGTATGTGTTGTCATCTCACATTAGAATGTAAGCTCCTGAGGCAGTTAGGTAGCACAGTAGATAGGGTGCCAGGCCTGAAGACCAGAGGACCTGGGCTCAAATGTGGCCCTAGTCATATCCTAGCTGTGTAATCCTGGGCAAGTCACTTAACCCCAATTGCCTAGTCTTTGACACTCTTCTGTCTTATAATTGTCTTAGATACGAATACAGAAGTTATAGGTTTAAAAAAAAAATGGTAAGCTCCTTGAGACTAGAGGTAGTCTATTTTTTCCCTTATATTTGTATTCCTAGTACTAAGCACAGTGCTGGTCACATTGGAAAAACTTTGTAAATACTTTCTCTCTTTCTAAATTTAAATGAAAAGCTTTCATTTTTCAGCCACATACCACCAAAAATACATCCTTTCCAGGTGCGTCCATTGAACACCAACATGGGATCAAAGGTGAGCGTTGAAGATGCTGGAGGATCGCCTACTACCACACTCATTCCACAGTTCTTATGGCAGGAAGCCAGGGCATCAATCTGATTACAAATGAAAGAAAAAATAATCTGCTTATTGTATCTATCAGAATGGAAAGGTTTCTGTGCCTTGCTCCATTGCCTCTAATTAGCACAGTCCCCCAAATTAATGGATCAACAACCTTGTACTTAGTGTTTACTATTTACCAACACTTATCTAAGTATGAAGTGATTATACCAAACAAAAGAGGAACAGTTTTTTCCACCTTAAGGATCTACATTCAATAAGTGTGTGCGGGGAGAACAATGTGTTTACCTATAAGTATATAAAATTTTAGAAAGCAAATTCAAAGTAATTTAGGTGTTGGGGTAGGTGCAATGCACTGACAGCTAGGAACATTAAGAAGAAAAACTTTATTTGGGAAGTAATATTTGAGCTGAGATTGGAAGAAAACTTGGGTTTCAATGACATAAGGATGAAGAGGGAGGTCATAGGGGACACTTTGTATAAAGCCATGGAGAAGACCAATGAATGTTGCATCACATAATTGAAGTACACTCCCACATGCATGCATAGATTTGGTTTCTTATGAAAGGAAACTTATTTTGAATATTGTGGAAACTCTGTAATTCTTAGTCTACTTTCTATATATATATCTTCCCAGTAAAGGTAGGAAATAAAAGGCAGATCATAGGATCAAAGATTTGGAGGTAGAAAAGATCTTAGAAATTACTCTACTCTAGCCTCTTCATTTTATCAATGAGTAGACCCAACAAAATAAAGCAGATTTCCCAAAGCCCCAAATTAGCATGTAGCAGTCCCAGGATTAGAACTCAGTTCTAGAGTACCAAAGTTTAGATCTCCAAATTCAGCACTTTCTTATATAGCACCATGCTATGATATATATGTATGCATACATATATATCATCTATTTAAACACATATATGTATGTGTGTGTATCTTATGTTCATAGTATTTCCATCACTGAAAAATTATTGAAGCATTATCATCAAACAGCCCCAGGTAAATCAATAATTTAACTACGCTCAAATATTAACCCAATGAACTTAATAAAGTAAATTTTGTTGATTTTTCATTAAAGATTTCAAATGAACTAGGAAAACAAATCTGTATCAAGAGGTAAATGCTTATTACCCATATGGAAACTGAGATTAATGCATATTATTTCTGAAAATGTTAATTTTTCTCCTTCCTTCCTTCTTTCTTTCCTTCCTTCCTTCACTCCTCCCTCCCTTCCTTCCTTCCTTCCTCCCTCCCTCTCTTCCTTCCTTCCTTCCTTTCTACCTTCCTTCCTTCTCTCTTCTTTTACTCTGTACCTTTCTCTCTCCCTCACTCTGTCCATCTATCTCTGTTACTAAGGGAATAGTACTACTGTACTGGGATAGGCACTATCATTGTTTTAAGTTCATTAGGAAATATCTAGAAAGTAATTATATTTTTATTATTATTGCTACTACTACTATGTAATAGAAACATATTGTGCTTGTAAAAGTTTATATTATCAGTTTCCTTGGCAATAAATCTAAATAGTACTAAATAAGAAATGAGGCAAAGTCTGGCCACCACCTAGGATACTCAAGAGTAAGATAATAAGGTGATTTCTTAGCCAATAATGACCATCAGGACTTTGATCCAAACCCCTCCAAACTTCCCACTTCCCTCAAAATTCCATTCTTCTGCTAGCCCTCTTAACACCTAAGTGGAGTTAGAACTACCTGAGCAACTTGATGAAAAAAGTTGCAATTTCCATTTTGTACCCTGAGGACAGTGTCCACTCTATTCATGTGAAGGTCCATTTATTCAGGCTGATTTACACACCGGGGAGCAGAAATACCAGGTGGGAAAAGTGGGAAGAAGGGAAAGGACATAGATTCTTTGGGAAGAACTTATAAGGCTTGCAAAAGACCCTTCCGTGGTCCCATGACTTCCCTTTCCCGCTTCCTGCCCCTTAGACAAATTACTGAGGTAGCTTGGACTCTGAATGGGATCACTTTTCTTTTCCTTAGGCAGTGAGGTGGGAGAGTGGTTAGAATGATGGAGTCGAGAAAACCTGAGTTCAAAACTAATCTAAAAATTTTACTACATAGTTGGATGACCCTGGGGAAGCCACTTAACCTCTCTTGACCTCAGGTCCCTTATCTATATAGTGGGAATAAAAATAGCAGATAACAATAACAATAACAAGCAAAGTTATTACAAGAATAAAATGAAATAATATTTGTAAAGTGCTTTATAGATCTTAAAGAGCTATATAATTGCTATTATTATTATTATTATAATTCAGGAAGGCATATATTTTCCTTGAGGTATTGATTGCTTATAATTACTGTGATAATTTGATTAAGTCTACTACTGCCCATCTTTAGATTTAATCACCAAAGGTGAGAACACCTCTAATTCTGGGAGGTCCATAACCCGTGTGTGCTAGAGTGGGTGATGAATCAGAATTGACTGACTGCCCCCTAGGCGTCTATTGTGATTGGATATGCAAATTAGGAGGAAGGCGCAGGAAGTGACCCCTTTAAAAGGAGAAGGTCCTCAGTCAGCTGAAGGCTTCTGGTGAAGAGGGCGGCTGATGAAGGAGCTCTTCTGGTTGGTGAAGGAGTATTGAGACCTTGGTGAGACTACTTTAAATATCTTCTTTTGAATTCCACGTGGTGAGTTTAAAGACTGACTGAATCTTCCTGAACTTCTCTTAAGAAACTTCTTTAGTAGACTCTGTGAATGAATTTTTGCTCCATTCACCTCCGGGCCTCTGGCCCTCTAACTCTCAGTTGAGGGTTATTTAGTTCTACCTAGATTAATTAGAGGATCGTAGTAAATTACCTACTGGGTTAGATTCTTATTTCCTTATTTCCTCTCTCTCTTCTTAATTGTAAATAAACTTCCATGACAGTCAATTTTGACTTGAGATTATTCTTAATTGAGGATTGATAATAGTTCAATCCTATGGCAACCATCTTTTAATATATTGAACCCCAAAACTCCCTTTTCCCCCTTACATTACTTACTTGTCTCCTATTACTCAGAAGATAATGGTGTAGAGCTATACTTGACTTTGGCAATATGAACTTAATCATACCCTTCAGATATTCTTAATTGGTTAATTTCTAAATTTACTGTTTGGAGGGTGAATGACCATTTTATCTTCATCTGGGACACCAGGGTTTACCTTGCACAGGAATTGTGGCCTTTGCCCTGCCACCAAGAATCACCCTCATGTCCACCCCAAGCTTTATACAACTTGCTCTTGCTAAAAAAAATAATAATCTACCATTGCCATTATAAATAATGACAAAAACAATGATTCACTTGACCAAAATGCTTTTTTTCACTCCCTTATTTTTGTCATTTCTGCCTAGAGTAATATAAGTTCTTTGAGGGAAAGTATTGTCTCATTTGTAAAATTTAATTTTCCAGAATTTAGCCAGGTGTTTGCCCACAGTAAGTGTTTATTATATTCCTGTTGATTAATTCACACTGCTTTATGTAAACTCAGCTTTAGTGTGGATCATAGCTGCATGCTAAGGTTAATTCCTAATGAATTAAACCACAGAGAGGTAAAATCTACCATTGCTCATATTTAACCAGTTTGCCTGTGGTTTCCTAGATTTCTATTTTTCATGTTGATTATTTACCATTGTATCAAGGTTTCCAGTAACCTCAAAGGTGTACCCCACAGAATCGCCAGTCATTTCCTTCAGCACTTCATTGATGGGCTTTGTGTAGTCCTTAGGGTTGATGCATTCAGTGGCTCCTACAGCCTTGGCCTTCTCAAATTTGTGTGGGTTGATGTCAACTCCAATGATCCGGGAAGCACCAGAGACTTTACATCCTATAATAACTGAGAGGCCAACTCCTCCCAGCCCAAAGACAACACAAGTAGATCCAGGGGTAACCTATGGTGAAGAAAAAATACTGGACATTAGTAACTAATGATTGTACTAATAAAACTAAAGTTGTAATAAATCTGGAATCTTGGAAAATACCTAATTTAGGGTGTAACTAGCCCAATGTCACCATTGGCAAAATGATTCTGATAATAACACTTTGAAGAGATGAGTAACATAGGCAATTTAGAGATCAGATAGACAGACAGACAGATAGATGAATGGATGAATAGATAGACAGATAGATTGATAGATAGACAGATAGACAGATAGATGACAGATAGCTAGATAGATAGCTAGATAGATAGCTAGATAGATAGATAGATGGATAGGAAGAAAGAGAGAAAGAAAGAAAGAGAGAAAGAAAGAAAGAAAGAAAGAAAGAAAGAAAGAAAGAAAGAAAGAAAGAAAAAAA
>NC_058135.1:45166341-45195396 GCF_016433145.1 Gracilinanus agilis
TATATATATATATATATATATATGGGGGGTGGTGGGGGGTGTGTATAGATGTATGTATATATGTATGTATGCATATATGTATTTATGTGTGTATGCACATGTTTGCATAAATCTGTGCATGTATATTGGATGAGCTCTTATAGGTTGAGGCATTCTTCTCATTGCATGCCATAATCTACACACCTGACATTCCTCATCCACTTAGCTATGTTGTGTGAATAGCTAAGCCAAAATCTTTGGAGTGGTTACAGGTGTCTACTAGTAGGTTTTACTGTGTGCTAGGGCTCAATGCAACCAGCACATTGTCATCAGTGGGCAGCAATATTTGGAAGAACTTATCATTTATAAGGATTCCCTTGAATCCCAACTTGAACACTCCACTGGATCTCTTTTAAAGCAGTGGCAAACAATCTTGGGAGAATATGTGTATGTACCTGATTTATGCCTCAGCTGGTAGTAATGGTGAGAGAGAGATGGAGAGGGAGAGAGAGAGAAAGAGACAGAGAGAGACAGAGAAAGGGAGAGATAGAGAGACATAGAGAGAGCACAGAGAGAGAGACAAGGAGGAAGAGCACAGTGAGAGAGACAAAGACAGAGAGAGATGGGCTGGGGTGACAGAAAAAGAACACAGAGCACCTAATTACAAATTGACATATATTTAATTGGTATAGAATTTAATGGTTTAGGAAGCATTACTCCAGAACCCTCTGAATGAGATTCTCCAAATATGATACTGTAGACATCTATTTCCAAGCGACCCTTATATTTTCTGCCTAATGCAAGATAGAAATTTGCCCCAGACTCCTTTGGCAGTGATGATGCTTTAGGTTTAGGTGCATTTAATTCATCTGTGGGGTTTGCAAACAGTTTTCTAAGATAGCTGTCAAAAAAGGAATCATTTTGAGACACACCTGGAATAGTTTAATAGCAATAAAATCATGTTGGAAAGACTACAACTCAGAACAATGCAGCTGTTTAATCATGCTAGTGGGGCTCCAGTTTCCTTATAACAGGGACCTTTTAGCAATATGAGATTTACAAGATCATTATATGTTTGGAATGTTATTATACTCATGGTCACTTAAGACTGGTCACAGGTTATCCTCTGGCACATCCAGACTATGTGACCCGCTACACAGGTTATTGAACTTCTTATTGCACCCTCCCCCCTCCAAGCAACTTGGAGACCCTAAGATACAGAGCAGGTGAAAATCTTCATTGATGGAAGGAATTTCCTTACTGGGAGTTCCCTACCAGTGATGGGCAAACTTTTTAAAGAGGGGGTCAAAGGAAAGGAAATGCTCATCTGTCAGTCTGTTTCTTAGGCAACTTTTTCGAAGTTTCATTGCATTGTATCCTACTCATTGTGCTCGCCAGATTAGGAATAATGTTGAGGGCCAGATAGAACATTTCAGGGGGCCACATCTGGCCTGCAGGCCATAGTTTGCCCATCACTGAAGGAATTTCAGGCTTTCTCTTGAGAGAAAAAAAAATAAAGTCTGCATTAGCAATTTCAGTACCTTAATTCGAACTTCATGGGCTTTTGGTGGAGCAACTTCAATTTCCTCAATGGAAAAGGGTTGTTTCAGGCCCCATAGCACAGCAGCTTTGCATTTAATCACCTGAGAAAATAGCAAGAAAAGAAGTATGACATTTATGTACCCATAACTTCTGGTCATTTGACTAAGGCAAGCCTGGGAAAATCCAGTGCAAGAAGCTCTCTATCAAGGTGAGCTGTTGAGCTAATGCTCCAGCAAGTCCCAAACTCTTTCATGCATTTTCAAGCTTAAATTTCAAAACTACTCCCTTTGGAGGAAGACTTGCCTCTTAGAGGGTAGAGCCACTGGCATGAGAGGCATTAGGAGAAAGAAAAACTAATCTTAAAGCTTTTAGAGGAACTTTGGGTTCTAAAGTGGAGGAAAGGAAGAGTGTACACAAAGTAGAAAGACCATGAGGAACTGAACTTTGGAACTGATTTCCAGAGTAGGGCTGATCTACCAGCAAGCAATCTCCATATCCAAAGGATTTCCTTTCACCATGGATTTTCCTTTCCTTCTTTGTGTTTGGTGGCCTGATATAATACCAGCTAAAGATGTAGTTAAGGAAGTAAAGAAGCCAGTGTCACTATATAGAAGAGTACATGGTGAGAAGTAATGTGTAAGAAACCCTGAAAAGTAGGATGGGGTTAGGGGCTTTGAATGCCAGGCAAAAGGCTTTTTATTTAATCCTGGAAGTGATAGGAAGCCACTAGAATTTATTGAAAGGCATGGAGTGACATGATTTTGACCTGAGCTTTAGGAAAAATCACTTTAGTGGCTGAATGGAAGACAGATTGGAATGGTGAGAAACTTGAGGCAGGTGAACCCACCAACAGGCTATTGCAATTGAAATACTTTTACTATTGTCCGGATGTTAGGTGACATGCACTTGCATCAGGATGGTAGCAGGATCAGAGGAACAAAGGAGCTGTATTTCAGGGTTAAATGTTGCAAAGATAAAATTGATAGGTTTGGCCATTATGATTGATTATTGTCCTTCCTCCTTGAAGAGCACCAAAATGACATCACTGGTGATGTCTTTTGATTCATATATAAGTTGGCTTTAAGTAAGGCAGAGATGAGCAAAGTCTTTGGAAGAGATCCAAAGTCCTCCACATCCAGTAGTAAGACAAAGGTCATGACAACTACTGATGCTTTAGAATGCAGTGGATGACCTTGTTTCTTTGATGTCTAACCAAACTCACAGCGCCCATTTCCCCCTCTTTCATGGCTGCTGGAACAAATTTTTCTCATCTGCCCATTTCACTAGGGGAAGTCTTTGCATGCCTTGGGTAGACATCCCCCTAATTCACTGATGGAGTTGGTGTCCATCAGTTGCCCTCAGTCTTAGCGTTAAAGTAGTTATGGGGAATTAAAGATAGTAAGGAGACAAGGATGACTTTTTTGGGCTATGAGCATGAGGGACTAAGAGGATGGTGCTACCCTCTATGGTAATTGAGAATGCAGAGGTGGAGGAATTTAGGGGAAAACATAATGAGTTCTATTTTGGACACATTGAGTTAAAGATGTCTACTGGCTATCCTTTTTGAGTTATCTGAAAGGCAATTGGAGATATGAGATTGGAGGTCAGCAAGGAGACTCAGGGAGGATAGATGTAAAAAAGAAATTTAATGAAGTAACTTTTAATCTCTTAAAAGGATTCTTCTATAATTGTTTGATAAGTTGTAACTGTGATAGTAAGAGTTAGACCTAGTTATGTGAATGTGTGTATATAGAACATATTAATCATAAGAGTACATAGAAATAAAGTATGATGTAATAAAAAGAACATATAATAGTATACAAATAATATTAAAATCCTCAGCAATGCTGAAAATGCCTATTACCCTGTCACATGTTCTGCAGGCAGCCAGGGAGCAAGTTATATTGTCTTTCTCATCCAAGAAGGTGAGTCTTGCCACCTTACTCTAGCTAATGTCTCATTGGCTTTTATGTAACCTTAAGCAGAGGTAGACTGGTGAATGAAAGATAGAAAGATATCAAGGACGACTCATTGAGCTGTAAGCATGAAGGACTGAGAAGATGGTGTCACCCTCTACTGTAATAGGGAAGGTAGAGGGGTGTGTGTGGGGGCGGATTTAGGTGAAAATGAGATCTCATGAAATATGCTCACTAATGTATATCCACCAGGGCTTTATGTCAGTGATGCATTAGCGTAAGAACTTCGAGTACAGATGCCAGCTTCATCTAGCCTATTTGTTTCCTAACCATCCTCCATTCCAGACCATTCACAACCATTTTAGACCCTTACACTAAGATTATATTTGGAGATGTAACAAAATTTAAATGTAAAGCATCTGGCATAAAAAAGCATTCATGAAAAAAAGAATAAAAAAGTTTCTTTGGCAAAGAAAAATAGCACTAGATGTCAAAAGAGAAAAAAAGCTGACTAACAAGATTGATGGTGCTTTAGTTACAGCATTGGTGGTAGTTCACCTCCCATGCTGCTTTCAAGTACTAGTAATTAGTAACAGGTGCTTTTAAGATCCTTTAAACACTAGAAATTGGACCTTTTAAAAATGAAAAATAAATTAAAAATTAAAAATTGCTTATTTCATTTAGTAAAATGGCCCCAGGAGCTCTAAAAAGATCAGAACTTATGAATATCTTAAAGGACCAAGCAAATTATTGCCTCATTTGAGAAAGAGTTCCCAGACTTCAACAGACTCTATCAGACTGCCAAAGGGGTCCATGACACACAGATAGTTTAAGAACCTCTGCCCTGTCCATATGTTCAGTTATTGTTTCAGTCATATAAATAAGTTCTTAAAGAGAGCCATCTTTACTATTGATTCTCCCACAGAAAATGGAAAATCACATCCTTAGGCAACCTCATGGCACACTCAGTGTTTTGGCATTAGTATAAGAATCCTTTGATTTCATTGCTTTGCGTCCCTCTACTTATTAAATACAAACACTGAGAGCAGAAGGTGTTAACTTTTGAGTGAAAGAGAAATAAACCATAGTCCTTCAAATACTGCCAAACAACTGCAACAAGGATATCCTCTCTCCTTCCCCCACCCCCATTCTGTTTATAGTATCCATTTTCTTCCAAAGGTGATGAAGTGTTCCAACTAACATTTTTACTAAATGCTTGCCTGCCAGGATGGGTTTGACTTACTTTCATAGATAAATAAGAAGCTCTAAGAGTACAGAGTTGCGCATTTCCTTAGTCCATGATAAAGAAAAACTTTGCAGGGAAGCTAGGTGGCTCAGTGGATAGAGAACCAGACTTGGAGATGGGAGGTCCTGTGTTCAAATCTGGCTTCAGACACTTCATAGCTGTGGGACACTGGGCGAGTCATTTAACCCTAATTGCCTAGCCCTTACTATGCTACTGCCTTGGAATTGATGGTTAGCATCAATTCTAAGACAGAAGATAAAAGTTAAAAAAGAAAAAAAGAAATGTTTTGCTTACTTTTCCTGAAGTGCTCATCCTGCCTCTCTTGTTTCTGATGTTCTATAGGATTTGATGTCCTCTTGCCAAAGTCAAGACTGTCTTGTTTTGCAAATCAATATGCTTACAGATAAATAGTGCTATTTAAAAAAAAAACTTTACTCTGGACTTTCAAACCCTTTCTCTCACTAGCTGGTCCCACCTTCTTGTAATGTTTAACTTTGAAAAGGAAAGAAAACCAACCAGTAACTGATAAATCTAATAGAACTGAGAATACAGCCAAATAATAGTGAAGAATGATGAAAACATCATTTTTATTTTGTAACTGTATGACAGTAAAACAGTTTAGACCGCAACCTGAGAATTCAAACCTTGCCTTTTCTTTAACAGTCTTATTTTTTCATTTAAAGATATTTTATTTTCCCAGTTACATGTAAAAATAATTTTTAGCACATTTTCCCAAAATTATAAAATCCAAACCGTCTACTTCCTTTCCTTCCCTGTCCCAACTTGGAGATGGTAAACAATTTGATCTGGGTCATACATGTTTTATTATGCAAAACACACTTCCATATAGGTCATTGTTGTAAAAGCTCACTCATACACAATCAAAACTCCAGAATAAAACCATAAATACATGGATGTGAAAGATAGTATACTTTGATCCACATCCAATCACTCAACAGCTCTTTCTCTGGATGTGGATAGCATTCCCCATCATCCATCCTTCAGAATTGTCTCAGATCATTGTATTGCTGAGAGTAGCCAAATTTTCACAGCTGTTCATCATACAATGTTGCTATTACTATGTACAATGTTCTCCTGTCTTCAAAAGCCTTCAACAGTAAGAAATTAAAAGCATCCAATATGGAGAGTCATTCACCTCTGCCCACAGTGACTAAATCACATATTGACTTCCTCAAACTGCTCCCAAATTGCAAAAAGAAGAGATCATATAAAGAAATATTGTTCAACAGAACATTTTGTATATAAAACTATAAAATTTGGAAAAAGATATTTTCTCTTTATGATCTATCTCCTGTGTTCGGAAAAGGGTGAAGAATGTGCATTTCTTTTGCTCCTGCTTGCTGGGTATGTCTGTAGAACTCCTCAAGCCAACTCCTTCAATTTGAGGCCATGAGTTCTGGATGAGTTTGTTTCCCAAACTACTCTTGGGTTGGGAGAAGGAAGATTCTTTATTCAGAAATGTGCACTAATGGATGCCCATTATCACCTCTATTATTCAACATAGTACTAGAAGCACTAGCAGTAGCAATTAGAGAAGAAAAAGAAATTGAAGGTATCAAAATAGGCAACGAGGAGACTAAGTTATCACTCTTTGCAGACAATATGATGCTATACTTAAAAAATCCTAGAGAATCAACTAAGAAGCTTGTAGAAATAATCAACAACTTTAGCAAAGTTGCAGGATACAAAATAAATGCACATAAATCATCAGCATTTCTATATATTTCCAACACATCACAGCAGCAAGAGGTAGAAAGAGAAACACCATTTAAAATCACCCTAGACAATATAAAATACTTAGGAATCTATCTACCAAAACAAACACAGCAATTATACGAAAACAACTACAAAACACTTTCCAAACAAATAAAACTAGATCTAAACATACCCTACACAAAGATAAATTCAGAATGGGTGAATGACATAAATATAAAAAAGGAAACTATAAGTAAATTAGATGAATATAGAATAGTTTACCTGTCAGATCTATGGGAAAGATTTTAAGACCAAACAAGAGATGGAGAATATTACAAAATATAAAATAAATAATTTTGATTACATTAGATTAAAAATGTTTTGTACAAACAAAACCAATGCCACTAAAATTAAAAGGGAAACAATAAATTGGGAAAAAATCTTTATAACAAAAATCTCTGACAAAGGTCTAATTACTCACATTTATAAGGAGCTAAATCAATTGTACAAAAAAATCAAGCCATTCCCCAACTGATAAATGGGCAAGGGACATGAATAGACAGTTTTCAGATAAAGAAATCAAAACTATCAATAAGCACATGAAAAAGTGCCCTAATGTCTTATGATTAGAGAAACGCACATGAAAAAGTGCCCTAATCTCTTATAATTAAAGAAACGCACATCAAAACAACTCTGAGACACCACCTCACACCTAGCAGATTGACTAATATGACAGCAAAGGAAAGTAATAAATTTTGGAGGGGATGTGGAAAAATTGGGACATTAATGCATTGTTGGTGGAGTTGTGAACTGATTCAACCATTCTGGAAGGCAATTTGGAACTATGCCCAAAGGGCTTTAAAAGACTGTCTGCCCTTTGGTCTAGCCATACCACTGCTGGGTTTATACCACAAAGAAATCATAAGAAAAAAGACTTGTACAAAAATATTTATAGCCACACTCTTTGTGGTGGCAAAACATTGAAAAATGAGGGGATGCCCTTCAATTGGGGAATGGCTGAACAAATTGTGGTATCTGTTGGTGATGGAATACTATTGTGCTGAAAGGAATAATGAACTGGAGGAATTCCATGTGAACTGAAAAGAGTCCAGGAATTGATGCAGAGTGAAAAGAGCAGAACAAGAACATTATACACAGAGACAGATACACTGTGACACAATTGAATATAATGGACTTCTCTACTAGTAGATTTTAAAACTTTTTCTTTCCAATATTTTGTTTTTTCTGCTCTATCTTCCTGCATTGCCCCTTTTCTCTCTTGAATTACTTCTCTGATTATTCCCTATAAAATGGTTCTTAGGAGTGCCATGGTCATTTTTTTCTGAGAAATCCAGATTGTATGGACATGGTAATAAGGGACAATTGTGGTTTGAAAGTTCCACCCAATAGTACCAATAATCCATTTGGTCTAGGTTCTTCTAGATCTTGAAGTCTGGTTTTTAGCATACACAGCTGACAATAACCAAAAGTCACATATTTATCTAGCCAAATTTGCTTCCCACAATTATCTACATACCTAGTCCAGTCTTAATTGAGATCTACCACTCTAACCTTAGAAATTTCTAGTTGAATAGGCAATTTTCTCATGTTCCAAGCTTTTTGTAACTTGCCTACTGGGGATCCAGCAGGAGGTTTTACTCTGTGCCAAACCCATATTGGCACTGGTATTCCCTTGTCTTGTGGCAACTTAGCTTTTGGCAAGACCATCTATTTACTACTCTTTTCTGCATGTACACTGCTCCTTTTTTTCATGCACAAATGAGTTTTTGGGCTTGGGAACTATTTTTCCTTATCCTTCCTGAGTTTGGGGAATTTAATACTCCAACCACTTCATGGCTGACTCACCTTTGAGAGGGTCCACTCTGACTAGCAATCAGACAAAGGTCTCAGTGTCAGCCTGCAGAGCTGGGCATAGGCTTCCTTAGTGAGAGCTCTGCAAGAGGGGTGGCTCCTAGCTGGCTGGCCAAATCTGTTAAAAGAAATCTTAGTAAAGGCCTCTCCTTGGTCAAATGAGGTAAACACAGGAAAGAAAGGTAAAAGGATTTATTTAGCAAACCCAAGGCAGCTTATATTTGAGTGGGACTGGCTCTAATTCAAACTGCATGCTGTTTTTTTATAGACAACTTTTTAACAAACTTTTTATAAACAAGTTCTATGTAAGGGTGAAAGTTTTGGTACACATAATTATGAGGAGATAGGATTGGTGTTACCTGCCAACTTCTATAGGCTGATTGCCCATGATCTCAAAGTTTTAAACAAGATTTTAAAATGGAGTTACTCATTGACTTTGCACAAGTTACTGGCTTTGCACAGTGTCAAGGACTTTGATAGAAAAAGCCTTCTTTTATGGGTCTTAAGTAGCAGGGTCTATACCTCTACCTCAATGCAATAATCTCAAAGGTTGCTTCCAACAGTGATGAATGAGGGCACATTGCTGTACCCTAAGACTCTTGGGTTCAGAGTCCTGGGCTGTCTCCTTCAGAAAGATAGTCATCAAGGAATTTGACATGCCTGGCAATTGCTGTTCTCTGGAGATCATGAAAGAGAGAGAGAGAGAGAGAGAGAGAGAGAGAGAGAGAGAGAGAGAGAGAGAGAGAGCAGAACTGCATTTCAATATAATTTATTTTCTTTGTATTTTCTTGTATGTATTTTATTTTAAAATGTTTGTCTGAGAAAGGGTCCACAGACTTCCTCAGACTGTGGGATGTTCCATAACACAAAATGTTAAGAGCTCTAACACTGAAGAGAATTAACTTAAGGTTGAGTTGAAAGATCTATAAAGATCTTTCTCTGAATTTATCATCCCTATCTTGACCTCTCTTCTCATCTGTGACCTTCTAGAAGACTGGTTCAATTATAAGTTATATTCTACCTTTGAATCCTTTGCCCAGTCAAAAGGTTTTTCTACCAAACTTTAGTTGGGGTAACTGCAGCCCAGATCTTCTTTGTTCCTATTCCCAAGCTGCGAATGCCCCTGAAGAGAAGCCAAACAACTTTACTCAGCTGGGTCCACTATAAATTTACATTATCAAATCTCATTTGGGCTATCTCTCCTAAAAGGATGACAGTCCTTTTATTCTTCCCTGACTCAGTCATAATGCTAGCTGCAACTATTCCTAAATTTCTCTTGTCTCCTTACCAGCTCCAGCCTCATGCTACCCACCTCTCTATCTCTCTCACAGAAGAAAACCTTGCTTCCTACTTACTGAGAACATGGAGACATCCATTGGATAAACCTTTTTCATTCCTACATCCACCAAGTTGTGTGCTGGAGCCAGCTCAGACTGGCTTATGAGAGCTAATTGTTAAATTCTCAGTGTAAGTATTAACAGTTCAAAAATGGGCAAATACTACAAATAATCACTTGATTTATTATTATTTTTTTATTATCTAGGCCAGAGTTGACAAACAGGTGGCCAGCATTCCTGAGTGAAACCTGAACCAGATTAAAATGTAATTGGGGGGGGGGAGTCGGGCCTAGAGACAGGAGGTCCTAGGTTCAAACCCGGCCTCAGCCACTTCCCAGCTGTGTGACCCTGGGCAGGTCACTTGACCCCCATTGCCCACCCTTACCACTCTTCCACCTATGAGACAATACACCGAAGTACAAGGGTTAAAAAAAATGTAATTGGGGGGAGGGAACAGCTGGGTAGCTCAGTGGATTGAGATTCAGCACAGTCCTAGGTTCAGAGCCAGCCTCAGACATGTCCCAGCTGTGTGACCCTGGGCAAGTCACTTGACCCCCATTGCTCACCCTTAACGCTCTTCCACCTAGGAGCCAATACACAGAAGTTAAGGGCTTAAAAAATAAATAAATAAATAAAATGTAATTGGGAACTATTTAACAAGATAAATAAAATCTAATAAAACATATATACTATTAATAGATGTTTTCTAAGTTAATGTGTAGCCTTCAAAGATCTATATGTATGGTTTTGTTTCTATTTTAGGTCTTATTTTCTAAAACCCTTACTTTCCTCATTAGAATCAATATTATGTATCATTTCCAAGGCAGAAGGATGGTGACAGGTAGGCAATGGGGGTTAAATGCCTTGCCCAGCTAGGAAGTATCTGAGATCAAATTTGAGCCCAAGACCTCCCATCTGTAGGCCTGATTCTCAATCCACTGAGCCACCTCCCTGCCCCTTTATTTTAGTTTGAAACCACTATTCTAGACTTAAGAAAGTGATGGAGAAAATGTTAGTAATGAAGTTTAAACCATGTTATGTTCACATTTTTCCTTTCTGAAACCCAGTTATAAAGCTTTTACTCTTCTTTATACCTTTCTACATTACCCACCTCACCCCTAAATACCTGTCTCTTTCTTTGCTTTCTGCCTTCTTGTCTTTTTCTTTGCTTCTTTCTGGGATCGTTGGCCCCATCTTCTCTCATCTCCTCTGGGAGCTTGTCACTTTAATCACTGGCTTGCTTGCTTTTATTATTAGTTGTTTTTTTTTAATCTTCCAGATATTTCCTGGGTTTTGCTCATTCTCAAAAAAAAGCCGCAAACAAACAAGCAAGCAACCACCCTTCATTTGATCCTGGCATCATCTCAAGCTATTCTCTTGAAACTGCCTCCTCTCATGGCATCATAGATACTCAAGAGTTGGGGCCATTTCCCGATAAAAATTCACCTCCATACCAAACCTTCATTCCTTCATACTGTGTGAAGTAAAAATTTAAGTAGTGCATTATTCGCAATTAGGGTTAGCATTAGGATTAATCTTGTAGTGATAATTTCTGATCAATTATCCCTGTAGCTCTCTTAGCAAGGCCCTTCAGGGGAGAGAGAAAAGAAGTCTCTCTCTACATAACAAACAGTAGAGACATCCTCTCCCTGACGTGAACAGACCCTTCCCCAATCTGAGCGAGCACCTTCTGATTGTTAGAACTCCTCTAAAGGCAACCAAACACTTTTCCTTTTCCTTATTAGTTCTCAATTGACTTGCATTCAGCAGTTCAAGGTTTAAGAAAATGAAGTCCGTGGAAAATTACAGTACGAAGAGTCCAATGAGGAGGCCGTGGAGCCTAGAAGATAAAGACTGTGGCTCTAGTCTTGCACATTCCTGAATTATAACCAAAACTGAGAAAGTGTTAATTTGAGAAATACTCCCATGATTTAAAAAGAATTAGGAAACTTTAGAAGGGTAAGACAAGATAAAAAGAATATAACATATTCAGACATTATGTCACACACGGGTGGTAGGTAACTTAAGGCACCACTGTATTAATTTCCTTTAAATTCTGAATTCATTCGTACACCTATGGAGACTACTGCTGAGAGATCACTCAAGACAGTGCTCCCATCCTCTCCCTGCTTTTTCCTAAATAAAAGCCACAATTTCTCTGCTGCTCTCCGCTGAGTGATTTCTGTGGGTGCAAGATCCCCCAAAATTCCCCTCCACACCATACCTTGGCTTCCTTCAGGGGCATTCTACAGCATGGGAACAGGAACAAAGAAGATCTGTGATGAAATTATCCCAAAGCTAAAGTTTGGTGGCATATGAATGATGATTAAACTTTTGCTCGAAGATCTTCAATGAGATCTTCTAGCTCCTTCTGTCTCTTGAGACAGTTTATTTCATTTTTGGATACTTTTAAATCTTAAGAATATATTGTATATCCTTGAATCTAAAATTGTTTCTTTGTTCCTACTCATGTCTGTGGGAGACAAGCTAAACATATCTAATCCTCTGATAAACCAGCCTTTGAGAAAGTAGCATCTGCCCTCACTGCCTCTACTCCCTTAATACCCACATACTTCTCGCACCCTGGCAATCAGGCTAATTCTCATCTAAAATTATTTTCTCCAAAAATGTCTTAACTGCCAAATCCAGTTGTTTTTTCTACGTGGCCTCATCACTTTGTCCTCCCAGATAGTTTCTCCTCTCTTGGCTTCCATGACATTGCTCTCTCCTAGATCTCCTCCTATCTAGCTGACTGATATGCCTCAGTCTCCTTTGCTGTTTTATCATCTGCTTTCACTCCCTAAGCATGAGTGTTCCTTAAGGTTTCTAGGACTTCTTTTCTTTCTCTATCTTATCTCCCTTACTTACTTGAGCATCCATGCATTCAATGATCATTTTTAGGTATATTGCTCCTAAATCTAGACGGACACCCTGAAACCAAACACTGTACTACCTGCTGGATTTTCCCACCTAGATGTCCCATAGGCATCACAGACACAATATATCCAAAGCAGAACCATGGATCTTCTCCTTTAAATTCACTATTTTACTATGCTTGCCTATTTCTCTTTTTTAATATATCTAATGATTATTTTTAATTACTTAATTAATTAATCCCACAGGCAACTAATGTGATATAGGTTCTACATATATTGTCATATGATACATATTTCCCTGTTCAGCACATTGAGAAATAAGACACTTATTGCTTATTCTAGAAAAAAGTTCATGGAAGAAATAAAGTGAAGAATGCTATATTTCAATCTGCATTTGGACTTGTCTGCTCCTTCTATGTCAGTGGATGTCCTTTTTCATCATGAGTCTCTTGGAGTTTTCCTCAATCCTTGTATTGCCAATAATAGTTAAGTCATTCACAATTGAACATCATCCATTATTGCCATTACTGTGTACAACTTGGTACCACTTCATATAAGTCTTTCCAGGCTTTTTTGTGATGATCTTGTTTGTCACTTCTTATGGCACAACAGTGATCTGATCCAATCATTTTGGAGAGCAATCTGGAAATATACCTAACTGTGTTTACCTTTTAACCCAGCAATATCACTATTAGGTTTATTTCCTAAGATGATCAAGGTAAAAGGAGAATAAACTATATGCTCTAAAATAATTAGAGCAGTTCTTTTTGTAGTGGCCAAGAACTGGAAACTGAAGAGGTGGGGAATGGATAAACAAGTTGTGGTATATGATTGTAATGAAAAATACCTTTTTATTTCTAATCAGACCTATGATTTCAAAGTCTAGGGAGCACCAACTGATAAGCTCCTTCTTTCCACACATATCTGTATCTGCCCTGCAATTTCTAGTCCGAGAGACCTGCTTGAGACAAAAAAAAAATGTTGTGATTTGTCTAGGGTCTGTGTCAGTATTTGGATTTGAACTGTTGCCTACTTGATTTTGAGGATGACACTCTATCTTGTACACCACTCTGCTTCTCTTTGCCTTCCATTTTGAAGTCCTACCGAATGAATTGCCCTCCACGGGGCATGAGCCCCACAATTATGTAAATATAATATCCTGTCAAGTTTAGATTGAAGATTTTCCAGCTGAACTAAGTTCCTATTTACTCATGCTATTATTTGCTGAATTAAGGACATTTTTAAATTTTTTTAAAATTCTTTTAAAATGTTAACTTAAAACTAAAATTGAGACTCCGAATCTCTAATTAAAGGTTTATAATGCAGTGATTTCAGTTGCCAAGACTCTGACTTGCAATTTTTCTATTTAGTCGGTTTAAATAATTAAATAACTTTATATAGTTGACTATTTAAGTAGATGGACTCCTTGAACTGGGGCCAAAGATAGTTTATTAACTCTAACAGTGAGGAAACAGTATTTGTAGAGGGGCCACTCAATGTAGAGCAAAGTATTACATTCTACAACAAGGAGTGAGAGAAATAAAACACAATTTTCATCTTAGAGAGCTTAAAATATAGAGGAGTAATAAAGTTGGTTGACCTCAGAAGGCAGGTAGGAAACTACATTGAGTATTTTATGTATCTACTTTGAAAGAAGTGATAGGGTAGGGCAGTTAGGTAGCTCAGTGGATAAAGGGCCAGGCCTATAGATGGGAGGTTCTGGGTTCAAATCTGAATTCAGACATTTTCTAGTTGTGTGACTCTGGGCAAGTCACTTAACCCTATTTGCCTCAGTTTCCTCATGTGTAAAATGGACTGGAGAAGGAAATGGTAAACCACTCCAGTAATCTTTGCCAAGAAAAACCAAAATGGGTTTGGACATGACTGAACAACAACAATAACATGTGCTTGGCAAAAGACAGTCCTTGTCCTAGAGAAATTTACAATCTAATGACAAGTAAACAACTATGTACAAACAAGCTATAGATACGATAAATTAGAAATAGCAGAGTGAGAGAACTGGAATTAAGAGGAACTAGAGGCAAGATAAAGAAATCAATTTTTTTTAACATGGATAGGGAGGGGATATCTATGTGGTTCAACAAAGAGGGAAAAGATTTTTAAAAATAAAAGTTTTTAAAATTGCAATGATAATAATGATGATGATGTTATCTGTTTATGTTCTCTCTCTCTCTCTCTCTTTCTCTCTCTCTCTCTCTCTCTCTCTCTCTCTCTCTCTCTCTCTCTCTCTCTCTCTCTCTCTCCCTCTTTCCTCCCCTCTCTCTCTCTCTCTTCAGTGATGACCATACTGAAAAGGACCAAAGAAAAAGAACAGATATTAATGAGAAACCAGTCAGATGACAAAGAGAAATACTTTAGTTTCTCAACTGGGTTTTCTAAATTGTGCTTATTTCAAAAAATGAGTGTATGTATTGCTTTGGAAAGTAACAAGTCTTAATGTTGAATTGTGCTAAACTTAGAAAACTTTTAGGTTCTAAAATATGGAAATCAGAATTTTCCTATCCCTAGATGTGATGGTTCTTTGGTTGGATTTCAGATCTCTGATCATCCTTTTTGGATCATCATTATGTTCAAATTTCTGTTGTGATATAATTTAGAAGTAAGCTTTCTGTTAATTATCTTTGAAGTTTAGGGACTAAAATCACCTAAATATGGAAATCAGAATTTTGAAAAATGTCTATCAGACTTTACAGAATTACAGAACCTCTAGCATAGCGTTGCTAACCTTCTGTACTTTAATGATCTTAGATTTAACAAATATTGAGCATATTATTATCAAATTATTCTTTAAATGTATCTATTTCTAAGTTGTATTGTACTATCATGAGAAATTCCTCTAAGTTATTGAAAAATTACTTTTCTATTGCCCTGACTATAATTTATTAACTTAGATTAATTAGATGTTATTTGGCCCTACCCAACTTTTTGACTTGAACTGACCTGTTATCCTCCACCCACTCATCTAAATGAATAGTATAGTGATAATTCAATCTCTATTTATTTTGAATGGTCAATAAATCATGATAAGCTAGTGAAAGATGAAAGTTTCATTGAAATATAAAATATAAAATCTATCAACATATTATTAACTACAGTACTTAAAGGATTTTGATATTGATGCATCTCAATAAGATACAATAGTTTGTATCTTAGAAAAAGTAAATTAAGGAGGGGCAGCTGGCTGGCTCAGTGAATTGAGAGCCAGGCCCATAGACTAGAGGTCCTGGGTTCAAATCTGACCTCAGACACTTCCTAGATGTGTGATCCTGAGCAAGTCACTTGACCCCCATTGCCTAGCCCTTATACAGTTTTGATTCTAAAACGGAAGGTAAAGGTTTAAAAAATAAAGTAAATTAAGATTTGAGAAAGTTTTCAGAGTATTGCCTAAAATGATTTCTTGTTAAAATCTTGTCAGAGGTAAATTTCAAAAATATATTTAGAAATGTATACAAATCACTTTCCCATTACAAGTTTCTATCTAAAAATTAAATCTTTTTATAGCAACATTTCCCTGAAAACTCTCCATGATCCTCTCATTATTTTTTAATTGAAAAAATTATATTTGTATACTTACTATTGTCTATGAAGTTCCTTAGAACTCTCTTAAAATGCTAAATTGTCAGACCTTTACATCTCCTATTTAAAAGGTTATGAAATTCTGAGGTCTTGCAGTTTGAGGAACTCAACCCTTCCCAGTCCAAGTAGGAGGTTTTGTGTTTTAAGATTAAAATTTCACTTGTGGAATTTTGATTTTGCCTTCTCACCGTTTTGTTAACATCATAGTCTTATAAGTATTTGAATAATTCTCTCAAAATAGCTTTTCACTTACCTCTAGCTTCCTTCTATCAATACTATCATAATGCTTGTTTTCCTATCCCTAGGTGTGATGGTTCTTTGGTTGAGTTTCAGATCTCGGCTCATTTGGGGGAGGTGTCATCATTATATTTAAATTTCTGTTCTGATGCAAATTAGATATAAGTTTTCTGTTAGTTATCTTTGGGCTTGAGGGACTTCTGAATTATATTGTGTAGTGTGATGTTATAAAGTCACAAACCATTGCAAAAAAAACCTTTTTTCTGTAAGCCTGATCATAGCTCCATCCTACTCGAATTTACTCTTTTTAAAATTTTTAAACACACACTTTACCACCCTAACAAAGGAAACTGTAAAGAAACTACATATATATGTGTGTATATATATATATGTATATATATATATGAGTGATCACACGAAGAGATTGAAATGAAGTGTTAATACAATTTCATCATGTGGTAGAACTTGTACCATAAATGAGAAAAATCTAGTAATGAAAAGATCAAGACTGTATTTTTGAAGGTTTAAGAATGAATGGAAAGCTGTGCATTTATGGAAATATTCATGGAAGCTTTGTAAGTACAAAAAAAAACTGGAAATAACACAACTGCAGTGGGAGAAATGGCTGAATAGATTGTGATATTTGAATAGAATGGACTGTATTATATTATTAGCAATGACAAACAATGGAAATATAAAGAAAATATATGCAGAGATAGAAAGAGAATAAGAATAATATTTATTAATTACAAAATCAAAATCAAGAGAAAAAGTATCAAAGAAAAACAAATCCAAAGGGTATGCAAAAGCAAAGGATATTTCTAATAGTACACCCATATAATTGACATAATTTTTACATATCTTTTAAAACAAATTGCAAACAATGTCTATTGTTCTTTAGGACATTTTTAGTGCATTTGTTGAATGTGTGGTGGTGGTTATTAAGTATATAATAAATTAAAATAAAAAGAATCAATAGATAAAGTTAGTTGAAAAGTAAAGTCTATACCAATATAGGGTAAACTACAATATTTAAAGGGTTTTCAGATTGTTTAGTTAAATGAATAGTTTTCCTCATGACAAAATTAAATGAGACTTGACCTGTGTTTCCTTTACTTTTTAAAGTGATCTCTAATTTGAATCCCTGCTTAGTAAAGTAGCCAGTCTGCTGATCAGAGATTAGATTGACATCATAAATCTATGAAATGACAACCTTAAAAGTAAAAAAAAATCATAGGTTGCTTTATTTCTTAAGTAAGTCAATAATTGTTGATTTACTTTTCTCTCTGTGGGTCTCCTTGAAACTTCCTCAGATGGTTACGCTGAACCTCTTTCTATCCCTTCCTTAAAGAATTGCATTTTAAGTGATTCATTTTGAGGAACTAGGATGTCGTCGTCCTTGGGTGTAATCATTCTTTGCTTAAACCTCAGATTTCCTTTTAGACTTTGCATGTCACTTTATTAAATTTCACTTTTATCCTATCCACTGGCTACATCTATACTGCTACTATTGAGTCTCAAACCCTCAATTCTTGTACTTCCTGTCTCTCTTACCTCAGTTACTTCCCCTTTCGCTCCCACTTGTTTGGCTAGAATGAAGGGCACATATATTTTCTAGCATTTACTCAAAAATAGAACTAAAGCTGTGGTGTCTACTACTGACATTATTATTGATACTCAGATAAACTACATTTGCCAATAAGACTATTTAAAACTGAATACTGAGGATTTATTTTGAAATACTTTCAAGATCTTTTCAGGCACTAATGTCAAATGCCTTCTGAGGCTGTCAAACCACTCATCAGGATAAATATCCTCCAAAGAGATGGCTCCTAACTCTACTTTTCCCTCCCTGGGTAACAGTTAGGGAGTCTACATTTTGGAAATAGCAAGATAAACCTTCCCAACTCAATTTCTCATACAGCGCCATCTAAGTCAAATCTGACTCAGACTGCCATACTCTGTCATGTCTTGACTTCTCTCTAACTGAGATTAAACAAGAGCTTATTTCTATCTCCCTTTTCCCTCTTATATAGCAAACTCAATTTTTTGTTAGTTCACATTAATGTTTCATTTTACCTGCTGCAATATACCACATTTTTTGATAGTTTAGTCTAATATGGGTTGCCATGTAGACATGTTGGCATAGGGATGCTGACAGGTTGCTATAAGGATGTAGGCAGGAGCTCTGCAACCAGCCAATCAGCATAAGTACAGAGGACTAGGGACTTTCCCTCCCTGGAGCCTGCACAGAACTAGCAAAATTTGACTAAAAGTTACCCCCAAGATATTTAACAAATCATTGGCATGGATTTGTATTGTGGTTTTTTCACCACCCCCATCCCCACTGCCCAAAAAACAACCCTGGGTAAACAAGGTAAATTTGGGGTAAAGTAACCTTACTTCCTTGGGTATGGCAATGTTGCCCAACTGCCCAAAAGACAACTGCCCTTCCCTGACAACCAAGCAAGTGGTCCTGAAATCCCTTCAGGGCTTTTCTTCCTCCAAACACTTTCCATTGCCACAACCACTTCATCACCAAGGCCATTTCATATCCTAAACAA
Source organism: Gracilinanus agilis (assembly GCF_016433145.1). NCBI lineage: Eukaryota > Metazoa > Chordata > Mammalia > Didelphimorphia > Didelphidae > Gracilinanus > Gracilinanus agilis. The sequence goes on from NC_058135.1 coordinate 45,185,224, forward strand.
CTAGAGTAAATGAGTAGTTGGACTTGTCATCTGCCTATTAATACATAGTAATTGCCTTACTAACAGTTACCCATTATTATGGGAAATTTGTTCTCTGTATACAACTGAGAGTTATTTACTTAAGTGTACCCCACCCCAAGTTTTTGTTTCACCCATTGAAGTACAGTTTTTGTAAGCTAATACGTTTGTGTAATCATTGAATTTAGGGGTGGGGGAACTTTTTTCAAAACAAGTGTTATTGCTTATGTTTTCATCTCTAGGACTAGATCCAGCATCTGATCCTCCTAAAGGAATTGGAATGAGGGAGTTTTATCCCCTTTGATGATATATGACATAGCAGATCCTTATTATTAAGTGGTAGAAGTTTTGTAAGCACAATATCAAATATGAATTAATGAGTCAACACTGGAAGCTCTGAGTTACCATAATAGGCTGAAACTATGTTAAAACATTGGGATTTCAATCTGTGATGAAACTATAACATAGGGATGATATTCTCCTAAAGGGAAATTAGATAAAGTAATGACAAAAATGTAATGAAAAAGTTTTCAAATTAATCTGAATAGTAAATTTTAAGAAAGCAATAAGATTAGATTTTTCCTTAAAGAACTACATACATATGGATATGATTGGCTTCCAAATGCATCTAGTATGGATGGAAGAGCTCATTTTATAAATTAGACCTTCAAAAAAATTTTTAAGATTTTTATGTGAGGTAAAACTGAAATTCTCTGAAGGATCAGGGTTAGAGAAACACATTTAGAAGATTGTACTAAATTGTATTAAGTCTTGTTACAGACAGATTTTAATCTTGGAACCTCTACAAGTGATTTGGAACCAGAAATTCAAACCTTCTTCAAAGCCGACCTGATAATGAAGCCAATTTCAGAATATCCAAGAGAAGATATCCCAGGACCAGATATGAGACATCTGGGTTTCAAAATGTACTAAGTAAATGTTGAGCATGAGTGCTGGGGTTCAAGGAGACTTGATCTATAAACTAACTTAGCAGAACCCTCACCCTAAGTGCCTTTCCCTTTCCCTTGGTGGAACGGGAAGGGGCTCCTTAGATCTCCTCTCCTTCAGCAAAACTGTCAGTACTCCAAAGGGAACCCCTTGTTAATGACCCAGCTTCCCTTTAGGACTCCTTTAAGAAAACCCTTCCTCCCCTCAGGCCCCTGGTGGTATTCCCTCATCTCTTCTTTGCTCTGATTCTTTGTCCCAATCTCATTTCTGAGCCCTGTGTTATTAGAAATGGGGAATGATGAAGGTTGCTCTGCAGACAGGTTGGTGTGCAGATGTTGACTAGTTGCTAGAAGAATGTAGGCAGGAGCTCTGCAAACAGTTGATCAGCATAGGCATGGTGGACTTTCCTTTCTTGGAGCCTGCAGAGAACTAGAAAAATTAACTGAAAGTTGTCCTGGGGTGTTTATCATATCAATAGCATTCCATTTACATTGTGGTTTTCACATGCTCCTCAACTAGGCAAACAGTGAGTTTTGGACTAAATTATAATTATAGACTAAAGTGAAGCAAGGGTAAGGTGACATCAGTTTCCTTGGATGTGGCAATGCTGTGGAATCACCCAAATAATTGGCCTTTTCCCTGACAACCGAGCAAGATAAAAGCATTCCTGGGGCTTTCCATCACCAAATCCTTTCCATTGTTACAGCCACTCCACCATTCCACCATCTTCCTTCCTCTCACAAAGTTTGTTCCCTCAAAGTGGAGATTGCCTGAGTTGGACAAGAGGGGGATCTCACTGCCCACATGAACTCAACTCTTAATTGTTCTTTCCTCAGATGGCTTATTTCCCTCATTAAAATACCTACAGGCTTCTATCATAGCTCTCTTACCTTATTTCTATCTTATTTCATTATCCCCTTTCTGTGTGTGAGGAATAGATCCTTATGTGATGGTTGTTAAAATTGTGACGGTTTAAAATTTTTCTTTCTGTTTTTTTCTTTCTGTGATGACTATAACATTTTTCCTTAATTTGAATCTCTTGGAATTTTCTACTTTTTATGTCTTGCTAACAATTCTATCATGGGTTGGCTTCCCGCCCCCCCCCCCAACATCTTCTACTTGCCTCATTTGTAATTCCTAACAGAAAGAGCCATCCCTAAGCAGCCGCACCTATTCCCCCATTCAAGTTTGAGGCCTCTTGTGTTAAAAGAAATGGTGTTGTTCTATTATGTCCTGGGTGACCTTTTAAATTTGAAAGCTTTTAAATTTCAAAATTCTCAACTGAGATCTTAAGTCAAGTTTGACAATAATGTTCTCCCAGCTTTGCTAGCCTCAACTTCAACTTCATGAAAAATTGTTACCACTTTCTCTAAACCCTCAGGCAATTGTTAGTCACAGTTAAAGAAATGGTCAGAGTCCTTTGTTAAGCCACTTTTGTTTACACTTGATGCCCCTAGTCTTGATAATATTGAAACTTTTATTTTTTCTTGAATTTGAAAATTTCCCTGACACTAATGAGCAAGTTCACTGGCAAGGGGATTTGACTAATGTTTTTCCTTTTTACCATCCTGCCCATGGTAAGAGACTCTGCTCTAATAGCATTAGATGTTTTCAGAAGAAATCTTTGCACCCTATACTTGGCCTCTCAGATTGCTGCAAGCTACCCCATCTAAGGGCATAAGCACAAAGATGAGGCGTCCAGTGCAAGGCCAATCTTGAACTTCTGATGGAGAAGTAAGGGAGCTGGTTCTCTAAAGGAAATGGTTTCTCTTAGAATACGTAAGATTGTTGAGAGACCTCTCTATTTAACATCTTATGACACCAGGGTACTCAATGAACCTCATCAGGTAGGTACCAGATACTCTGCTTGGAGAACATTACAGATGAATCTCTTCTCCTGGCTTCTCCCTGCTACTCTGGACTACCCAAAGCAGCAGCCTCCTGCCCCACCAACACCATTTCCTCCATCAGCTCTAGCTGCCCCTGGTATCTCATAGAAGCTGCTGCCTATTTACAAGGAGTTTAACATTATGCATAATGCCTATGCCCTAGAAGAGAGCTTGCCAGTGTCAAATTAGTATAAATGTAAATTTATAATCATGTCATCTATCTGATTCTTGTGATCCTAGGATATAAAGTGATTTTTAACCATAAGAAGTAAATCATTCTTCAGTGGCTAGAAATATTTTAAAATATGCTCTTCTAATACCCCTATGCTTTTTAAAAGCTATCTAAATTTCTTCCTCATTTTGCATTTATGTTGTAAGTGGGGACTTCTTCCCCTTTGAAAATATTGTAAATCTTTGCCTAACAGATCTTTTTTTTTTTTTACAGTTGACTGTTTTGCGTTTGCCTTTTCTCCTCATGTCAAATAGAAGTAAACTATATCATGTGATAAGACAATGTTAATTAAAATAATAAATTTATTTTTAAAAAGAGTTTTTAGAAAATATCCATCTCCTTTGATACATAAAGAAAGAAAAGCATAGGTCTTCTGTGGTGTAAATAGGACATCAGAAGTCTTTTACAAGAGTTTCATTGTAGCAGTGATTCCCAAACTTTTTTGGCCTACCACCCCCTTTCCAGAAAAAAATATTACTTAGCCCCCTGGAAATCAATTTTTTTTCATTTTAATAGCAATTAATAGGAAAGATGAATGCACCTGTGGCCATCACCACTCTCCTGGATCACTGCAGCACCCACCAGTGGGCGGTGGTGCCCACTTTGGGAATCACTGCATTGTAGCATCATCCAACACCCTATCATGCCTAGCCTAGTTTCCTATGTGAGGATGATAGGAATCTTTGAAGGAGTATTATTAGAGTATTATCTCTTTTTAGAGCTTTAAAGACTCTAGTAATAAGAGTAATAAGTTTTTATCCAAGGATATTGGGAATCCACTTAAAATTCACACTTTGGTCAAAAGTAATGACCTTAAACTGGTGTTCCAGTCCAGAAAAACCCATTTCTACAAATTAAAAAATAACATTAACACCCTGCAACAACCCCAGGTAAATTGAATTGTGTCAGTGACAACATTAATTTCTTATTCTGGAAAGGTTTATTTATTCTAAGGCACTTGGTTACTGTTCTGTGTTCCATCCACAGGAGATGGTTGCACATGTTTTATCATCATATGAAAGTAAAATCTCAGAGAAAGAAACAACTGTAGATGGATCCACATGAATATCCTGTCTCTTAGGAGCTCACAGCAGAAGGACCGATCGAATGCTGAAATAGAAAATGTAAGATCCTATTAATAGTTTGTTTTCATATCTTCTAAGAAAGTTATTTAGTACTAGATCCTGATTAAAACTGTGATGTGCCATTCTATCTAGCATGCACATAGATAATAAATGTAATATCTCTTTGAATGAATGATAGACCTTAAAGATCAATTGACAAAACACAGTGGAATTTGGGGGGCTCATACTCCAAGAAATCACTCTAATGTGCAGATAGGAGACTTTAAAATATGCTGGCAGAGATCATATAACTTTATTTAGGAAGGGGGGGCAGGAATCAGGGAGGAGAGAGAGAGAGAGAGAGGGAGAGAGAGAGAGAGAGAGAGAGAGAAAGGGAGGGAGGGATTAGGCAGGGAGGGAGTAAGGAGGGAGGGAGCACTGTCTGGAGAGATCTCTTAGAAACAATGTCCCTCCGTGCTCAAATGAACTCAGAATTTATAGGAATCTAACACAATACTTTCTCCTCTTTCCCACCATCTGAGTGTGACATAATGCTTTTGTATGTTATATTTCTTTATTTTTTTCTATTCTTAAATTTTCCCAAAGCTTCCAAGACAATGGGAACATTCTTTAAGTTTGCAATTTTTAGAGTCAGAATTTAGACATGTCCAAGGACTTTCAGGTTGAAACATTTAGGGCACGTAGTCAAGATAATAACTTGTAATTTCTCTACTCTTAATAAAGAGAGATTGGTATCTCCCTAGTGAATGGCACCTAACTTTCACTAATTTTCTATAGGAAGTTGCCAAACTATGATTACTAATACTAACCAGCTGGGGAATAATGCACAATTTCATCCCATAAAACAGTGGGAAGTTTTAGGAGCCCGAAAGATTTGGACATCAATGAGGCTTGATGCCATTTCTATTGGTCTTAAGATCTCTAATGAGTGATGTAAAATAGACCTCAATTTTCACACATGTAAAGTGAAGAGGTTGGAAAAGATGAACTATAAGGTCTGTCCCATATCTAAATCTACCATTCTATGAGCTTTTGCTCTCTTGGGAAAGAAAAGAAACTGGGACAGTTTAGTGGATTTTTCTTATAAAAGTTTTTTTGCTCTTCTCTCACTCAAATAAGAGATTACAGTTTCTTACATGAGATTCCAATAAAGGCAGATAGAACATTGATATTTAAAATGGGAACTTTGGTAACCAGAATAGATACACTGGAAAGATCTAGCTTAGCCTCCATTTTTTCCTCCTTAAAATGAAGGAAATGGGATATATTATTAAACTGGGGGTGGCATTTGAGCCAGTGATGTCACTACTGTATCTATACCTCAAAGAGAAGGAAAGTTCTCCTGTGTATAAAAATACAGTTAGCAGCCCTTTTCATAGTGGCAAAGAATTGAGAATGAAACGGGATCCCATCACTTGGGGAATGCTTGAATAAGTTATGGTATACGAATGTGAGGGAGCAGTATTGTGCCATAAGAAACAATGAAAGGAATGGTTTTCAGAGCAACTTTGAGACACTTTTAGAAAGTGACATATAGCAAAATGAGCAGAACAAAAAAAAATCAACAACAACAACAAATCCAATTCATATAATAAGAGAAAATTGTAAAAACAAACAACTTTGAAAGACTTACAAACTGTAATCAACATGATTAAACTCAGAATATAAATGACAGAGAGAAAAATTTTGGACATGGCCAGTGGAAAAATTGGTTTTGCTGACTTTAAAAATTTGTTACAAGGACTTTATTTTGCTTTGCTTTTCCAATTGTGGGTGGGGAGACAAAAGGGAAAAAAAGCAGATTTGAAATAATTTTTAAAAATTTAAACAAAACTCATCATTCACCATTTGCATTCATTCTTTGCTTTTATCTTCTTAGGAGTATTATGGACCAATGTCAAGAACTCTCAGGTTTGGTACACACATAGGAAATTGTCTCATAAGATCAGAACTTAGACACTTTAGATATCATCAAATCGAACCCCATCACTCTACAGAGGAAAAAAATGAGGCCCAGAGGCATGAAATAACTTGCCATTTGTCTTATGTCTCTATCTCTACATCTAGTATCTTTTCTACTGCCCTGAACATCACCAAAGTAAACTCCAATTTTGTAAATGAAACAAGACTTTATAGACCAAATGATGAAAAAAAGTACCAAAATACTAAGGAAAAAATATATTTATCTGACCTAATATTAATTCCATAAGTATTTTTATTTTGTGGAAGCCTCAAATGGAAAAAATCATATATGCAACATAATAAAATGTACATATACAATGTTATACAAATTACATTTTTTGGTATGATAAACATTTAAAACACATACCTTTTTCCTTGGGAGAGCAAGTCAAATCCTTCGTTGATGTCTTTGAAATGCAAAACATGGGTTATTAACTGGTCCAAATCAAATTTCTTTGCCAAAAAGTCAGAAACTAGTTTTGGGACGTCATCTTTACTTTTCCAACCTTAAAAAATTAAGCACCAGTATTTTACTATTTATACAATATTTTAAAAAATTAGTCAGTAAACATTTATTAACTGCTTCCTATGTGCCAGGCATTTTGGGCACAAAGGAAAGCAATAACTCACTGTATAAAGAGTTCATATTTCCATCATCCTTCAGAGAACTAGGTGGATTGTGTAGGGAGGACTTATAGAATTAAATAGAAGAGGACTACACAGGATGAAGGGGGAGAGAAAGAGAGAGAGAGAGAGACAGAGAAACAGAGACAGAGAGACAGAGACAAAAACAGTGTATTTATGTGGGGAGGGAGTAGTGACTATTAGCACTGGTTTCATACCCAAACGAGTTAAATTGTGAATTGTAGTATGTGAAATCTTGCAGCCATGATGCAAGATTTCACATACTACAGAATCTAATGAAAATTTAAGTATATTTCACTTTAGGCATAAGTATAACTTTTATTTTATATGATTCCTTTTTGAATCAAAAAAAGTTTAATGACATACTTGAAGTACATAAAAGATCTTGGCAAAAATGAAAGGGAAAAGTGAGAGGGGATGGATTCTTTCATAACTTACTATTCTTTACTAATTAGCAAAAGTTTTATTTCATTCATGAAATTTCACTCTGCCTTGATCATATCCTATAGGGACTTTGGAAGTAGAAATAATAACTCATATTTACATGACTCTTTATCATTTACAAAATTATATTATATTGTAAATTTATATTGTTATAAATTTATATTAAATTATATAGAAATACTATCTAAAATTAAATTATAACGTATATTATAAATATAATTTATATTAAAATTATATTAAAACAACTCATTAATGTACAAAATTTAATTATTATTCTACCTTACTCACCTATCCCATTTTGTGATTCATTAACATTGGCCTCCTTAGTGTTGTTCTCAGGAGATACTAGATCTCCCAAATCTGGATATTTTCCCCTGGCTGCTCCTCATGCCTGAACTGTTTTCTGGTTTCTTTAGCTTCCTTAATTTCCTAGTTAAAATCTCATATTCTATGAGAAGCCTTTCCTGATTCCTCTTCACTGTGCTTAATGCTAGTTCCTTCCCTCTATTGATTATACTCTGCATATATCTTCTTTGCATATAGATGTTTTCCATAGTGTTTGCCTCATTAAGTTGTAAACTCCTTGAGTAGAAATTGTCTTTTGGTTTTAAAAAAAGTATCAATCTTTTATTTTATCTTTTTTATCTCTGTATCTTAGCATAGTGCCTTGACATATTGTAGGCACTTTTTAAAGTTCTTGACTGACTGACTGATAGTACAAGTATTTTATTGTTGAGAAAACTAAGGATCAGGAAAGAGAAATGTATCCTCACAGTTGCCTCCCTCTCCACATCCTTCCCAGCTCAACATGTACTGATCTATCAAGAACAACAGGATGAAAAGTAAAAAAAAAAAAAAAAAAAAAAATGCTAGTCTTGGAAGCAGGAGACTTGTTTTGAGCATTGGGAATGATGCTTGCACTAGCTATTTGTCATAAGAATTGTTGGAAGTAAAGTGCTTTGTGACTTTTAAACACTATATACATATGAATTACTATTATGAAGATCAATTCATTTGCCTTGATGGGAATCTCCAGCCTTCTGTAATTTTTTTCATTTACTCCAGTTCAAGAAGTGAAAGTGCTGCGTTGGTGTCTAGGAAATGTGTGTGCATGGCTCTATAGACATTGTATAGAATGACAGAACAAACTAGAACTTCCAGCTATGAGCATAAGTGGGATTAAACATTACTGTACTGTAAGAAATCATTAATATGAAGACTATGGAGAATCATGGTAAGATTTATATGAACTGATGCAGAGTTAGCAAAACCAAGAAAACAACGTACAATAATATCCATGCCAATGAAAATACCTCCCCTTACCCCAAACACATGCATAACAAAGCTGAATGCTGTGTAATTAAGATACCTAAGCTTGGTCTCAAAAGAGAAGTGAGAAAATGTACCTCTCCTCCCTCTTTGCAGAAGACTATGGATTTAGAATATTGTCTACATATCACATTTGATTGCTATGTTAATTTGGTGAATTTTCCACCCCTTTTCTGTAGGGGAGGGGACACAAACATGAAAATGAGGTAAAAAAAATCCACAAAAATTATATAAAAATCGGGGGCAGCTGGGTGGCTCAGTGGATTGAGAGCCAGGCCCTGAGACAGGAGGTCCTAGGTTCAAATCCGGCCTCAGACACTTCCCAGCTGTGTGACCCTGGGCAAGTCACTTGACCCCCTTTGCCTACCCTTACCAATCTTCCACCTATAAGTCAATACACAGAAGTAAAGGGTTTAAAATTAAAAAAAAATTATATAAAAATTACATATAGCCACAAAAATACCTTCTAGGGTGAATATTTTTATGGACTAATAGATAATCTAAGCCTTTTGAAAACTTGAGTTAGAAGGTCAGCTAGGGGGCTCAGTAAATTGAGAGCCAGGCTAGAGATGGGAGGTCCTGGGTTCAAATCTAACCTCAGACACTTCCTAGCTGAGCAAGTCATTTAACCCCCATTGCCTAGACCTTACCACTCTTCTCCCTTAGAACCAATAAACATTTTGATTCTAAGATGGAAAGCAAGGGTTTAAATATATTATACATATATATGTATATATATTATAAGATCATAGGTTTCCTCTCCCTTGGCAAAGGGCATATCAGAATGTCAAGCCTTTTCCACCTATGTGCAAATATTCTCTTTCTAGAGATGTTTAATGGCTATGACCCTCACTCTGATTTTTGAGTTCCTTGCCCAAGATTATATTATTCAGAAGGAACTGAGGCCATCTGGGCTTATTTCTCTCCTGGCTCTATGGATTACTCTTTACCCCTACAACTCCAACTTCTCCAGTTCCCTTTTACATGTTATCCCCTCATTAGAGTGTAAGGTCCTTTAGGGAAGGGACTGCCTAAATTTTCTTCTTTTTTTTGCTTCTATTTGTACTTCCCATGTTTAGCATAGTTCCCAATACTTATATGAATGAATAACTCCCATTTCTTTACCACATACCTCCAAAAACACATCCTTTCCAGGTGCGCCCAGTGAACAGTAGCATAGGATCATAGGTGAGCATTTTAGATGATGGAGGAGCTCCTACTACCACACTGGTCCCATAGCTCAAATGGCAAGAAGCCAGAGCATCAATCTGATTTGAAAATGAAAAGAGAAAATGTGCTACTTATATTATCTATCAGAATGTCAAGAGATCTGTGTCCCACTCCATTGCCACCAATTAGCACAACCCCCCAAATTAATATATCAAACCGCTTCTTTTCAGAGCTTACTATTTGCCAGGCAATGGGCTATATACTAAATATGTCTAACATGAAAGAAGTCCTGGTTATTGGGAACATATTCAAAAAATGTATATCTTTCTCTCTCTTCTCTCCTCTCTTCTCTCTCTCTCCTCTCTCTCTCTCTCTCTCTCTCTCTCTCTCTCTCTCTCTCTCTCTCTCTCTCTCTCTGTCTCTGTCTCTCTGTCTCTCTCTCCTTCTCTCT